>NC_135242.1:10630255-10945383 GCF_947623445.1 Clavelina lepadiformis | reverse complement strand
CTTGTGAAATATATGGTGCCAAATGTTTACTTCTCTTTGCAAAAAGTTCTAACGGGTCTTAAAATGTTTATTAGCTTTTAATAAGTAAATTATAAAAGTATAACAGTTAACCAATAAAAGGTTTGTCTGTTATCGTTAAAAGAACTTAACTAAAACATTTGCACTATACATTAGTTATATAGGTCCTAAAAAGGGTGTACCGACACTTAATCACGCGACACTTGATCACGCGACGCTTAATCACCGACACATAATCACTAGGACATTTAATCACGCGACACATAATCACTAGGACATTTAATCACGCGACACATAATCACTAGGACATTTAATCACGCGACTTGGATACTTAATCACGCGACATTTAATCACGCGACATATAATCACTTGGATGTCGGAAAAGCGTGAGGAAAATTCAGTAATTCAAGCTCGTGTGCATCTCTCTGTGGGAATGGCGATGTGGATTGCTTTTAAGGTTGGCCTAAAACCAAAGGCTATTAGTCTTTCTTTTAGAACTCCCCGACAATTGTCTTTGACTCCGTTGCGCCGGCTTTCTCTATAATGTTTCTTTAAATCAACACCAGCTTCATAAAGTCTAATTGTTATATTGTCCGAAGTAAGTTGTATCACAATAGAAACATTTTCATCATCTTTTCACATTTAAACAAAACCATAACCATGTGTAGAGACAAGAAGGGGAGATTTTAACCAAACCTTAGTTTTTATACAAACACATTAGCCAATCAGGAAATAACATGTCATTTTGCATTGCTACGTATAACCTATGTAATATTAATATCTAACATTATTCTATTGTCACAACGTGCAACGTGCACAAATGCAACGTGCAACGTTTCTGCAAGGAATTGCTGGTACTCAACCTTCTATTCCAATGCGGTACAAGGCACTGAAACTGCGCGTGCAAAACACAGTTGACCGTTATCTGTCAAGCGAGATTTTAGTGCAGTTGCTTGCATTTCCCATGCATAACATTGCTGTGAATTGTAAATGTAAATAAACATTGTAAATGTGTGATTAAATGTCGCGTGATTAAATGTCCTAGTGATTATGTGTCGCGTGAATAAATGTCCTAGTGATTATGTGTCGCGTGATTAAGTGTCGCGTGATTAAATGTCCTAGTGATTATGTGTCGGTGATTAAACGTCGCGTGATCAAGTGTCGCGTGATTAAGTGTCACCAAACCCTAAAAAGTGCCTTGTGAACTACATGGTGCCAAAATGTTTAATTCACATTGCAAAAAGTTCTAACGGGTCTCGAAATGTTTATTAGAGTGTAAGAAGTAAATAATAAAAGTATAACAGCTAACCAATAAAACGTTTGTATGTTATCGTTAAAAGAACTTAACTAAAACATTTGCACTATGCATTAGTTATATAGGTCCTAAAAAGTGCCTTGTGAAATATATAGTGCCAAATGTTTACTTCTTTTTGCAAAACGTTCTAACGGGTCTTAAAATGTTTATTATATTTTAATAAGTAAATTATAAAAGTATAACAGTTAACCAATAAAAGGTTTGTCTGTTATCGTTAAAAGAACTTAACTAAAACATTTGCACTATACATTAGTCATATAGGTCCTAAAAAGTGCCTTGTGAACTATATGGTGCCAAATGTTTAATTCACATTGCAAAAAGTTCTAACGGGTTTCAAAATGTTTATTAGAGTGTAATAAGTAAATAATAAAAGTATAACAGTTAACCAATAAAAGGTTTATATGTTATCGTTAAAAGAACTTAACTAAAACATTTGCACTATGCATTAGTTATATAGGTCCTAAAAAGTGCCTTGTGAACTATATGGTGCCAAATGTTTAATTCGCATTGCAAAAAGTTTTAACGGGTCTCAAAATGTTTATTAGAGTCTAATAAGTAAATAATAAAAGTATAACAGTTAAGAAATAAAAGGTTTGTCTGTTATCGTTAAAAAAACTTAACTAAAATATTTGCACTATACATTAGTAATATAGGTCCTAAAAAGTGCCTTGTGAACTATATGGTGCCAAATGGTTTATTAAAATTGCAAAAAGTTCTAACGGGTCTTAAAAGGTTTATTAGAGTCTAATAAGTAAATAATAAAAGGTTTGTCTGTTATTGTTAAAAAAACTTAACTAAAACATTTGCACTATACATTAGTTATATAGGTCCTAAAAAGTGTCTTGTGAAATATATGGTGCCAAATGTTTACTTCTCTTTGCAAAACGTTCTAACGGGTCTTAAAATGTTTATTACATTTTAATAAGTAAATTATAAAAGTATAACAGTTAACCAATAAAAGGTTTGTCTGTTATCGTTAAAAAAACTTAACTAAAACATTTGCACTATACATTAGTTATATAGGTCCTAAAAAGTGCCTTGTGAACTACATGGTGCCAAATGTTTAATTCACATTGCAAAAAGTTCTAACGGGTCTCGAAATGTTTATTAGAGTGTAAGAAGTAAATAATAAAAGTATAACAGCTAACCAATAAAACGTTTGTATGTTATCGTTAAAAGAACTTAACTAAAACATTTGCACTATGCATTAGTTATATAGGTCCTAAAAAGTGCCTTGTGAACTATATGGTGCCATATGTTTAATTCACATTGCAAAAAGTTTTAACGGGCCTCAAACTGTTTATTAGAGTCTAATAAGTAAATAATAAAAGTATAACAGTTAACCAACAAAAGGTTTGTCTGTTATCGTTAAAAAAACTTAACTAAAACATTTGCACTATACATTAGTTATATAGGTCCTAAAAAGTGCCTTGTGAACTATATGGTGCCAAATGGTTCATTAAAATTGCAAAAAGTTCTAACGGGTCTTAAAATGTTTATTAGAGTCTAATAAGTAAATAATAAAAGGTTTGTCTGTTATTGTTAAAGAAACTTAACTAAAACATTTGCACTATACATTAGTTATATAGGTCCTAAAAAGTGTCTTGTTAACTATATGGTGCCAAATGTTTACTTCTCTTTGCAAAAAGTTCTAACGGGTCTTAAAATGTTTATTAGATTTAATAAGTAAATTATAAAAGTATAACAGTTAACCAATAAAAGGTTTGTCTGTTATCGTTAAAAGAACTTAACTAAAACATTTGCACTATACATTAGTTATATAGGTCCTAAAAAGTGCCTTGTGAACTACATGGTGCCAAATGTTTAATTCACATTGCAAAAAGTTCTAACGGGTCTCAAAATGTTTATTAGAGTGTAATAAGTAAATAATAAAATTATAACAGTTAAGAAATAAAAGGTTTGTCTGTTATTGTTAAAAAAACTTAACTAAAACATTTGCACTATACATTAGTTATATAGGTCCTAAAAAGTGCCTTGTGAACTATATGGTGCCAAATATTTACTTCTCTTTGCAAAAAGTTTTAACGGGTCTTAAAATGTTTATTAGCTTTTAATAAGTAAATTATGAAAGTATAACAGTTAACCAATAAAAGGTTTGTCTGTTATCGTTAAAAGAACTTAACTAAAACATTTGCACTATACATTAGTTATATAGGTCCTAAAAAGTGCTTTGTGAACTACATGGTGCCAAATGTTTAATTCACATTGCAAAAAGTTTTAACGGGTCTTAAAATGTTTATTAGAGTCTAATAAGTAAATAATAAAAGTATAACAGTTAAGAAATAAAAGGTTTGTCTGTTATTGTTAAAAAAACTTAACTAAAACATTTGCACTATACATTAGTTATATAGGTCCTAAAAAGTGTCTTGTGAAATATATGGTGCCAAATGTTTACTTCTTTATACAAAACGTTCTAACGGGTCTTAAAATGTTTATTAGAGTCTCATAAGTAAATAATAAAAGTATAACAGTTAACCAATAAAAGGTTTGTCTGTTATCGTTAAAAGAACTTAACTAAAACATTTGCACTATACATTAGTCATATAGGTCCTAAAAAGTGCCTTGTGAACTATATGGTGCCAAATGTTTAATTCACATTGTAAAAAGTTCTAACGGGTCTCAAAACGTTTATTAGAGTCTAATAAGTAAATAATAGATGTATAACAGTTAACCAATAAAAGGTTTGTCTGTTATCGTTAAAAGAACTTAACTAAAACATTTGCACTATACATTAGTTATATAGGTCCTAAAAAGTGCCTTGTGAACTACATGGTGCCAAATGCTTAACTCACATTGCAAAAAGTTCTAACGGGTCTCAAAATGTTTATTAGATTTTTATAAGTAAATAATAAAAGTATAACAGTTAACCAACAAAAGGTTTGTCTGTTATCGTTAAAAAAACTTAACTAAAACATTTGCACTATACATTAGTTATATAGGTCCTAAAAAGTGCCTTGTGAACTATATGGTGCCAAATGGTTTATTAAAATTGCAAAAAGTTCTAACGGGTCTTAAAATGTTTATTAGAGTCTAATAAGTAAATAATAAAAGGTTTGTCTGTTATTGTTAAAAAAACTTAACTAAAACATTTGCACTATACATTAGTTATATAGGTCCTAAAAAGTGTCTTGTGAAATATATGGTGCCAAATGTTTACTTCTCTTTGCAAAAAGTTCTAACGGGTCTTAAAATGTTTATTAGCTTTTAATAAGTAAATTATAAAAGTATAACAGTTAACCAATAAAAGGTTTGTCTGTTATCGTTAAAAGAACTTAACTAAAACATTTGCACTATACATTAGTTATATAGGTCCTAAAAAGGGTGTACCGACACTTAATCACGCGACACTTGATCACGCGACGCTTAATCACCGACACATAATCACTAGGACATTTAATCACGCGACACATAATCACTAGGACATTTAATCACGCGACACATAATCACTAGGACATTTAATCACGCGACTTGGATACTTAATCACGCGACATTTAATCACGCGACATATAATCACTTGGATGTCGGAAAAGCGTGAGGAAAATTCAGTAATTCAAGCTCGTGTGCATCTCTCTGTGGGAATGGCGATGTGGATTGCTTTTAAGGTTGGCCTAAAGCCAAAGGCTATTAGTCTTTCTTTTAGAACTCCCCGACAATTGTCTTTGACTCCGTTGCGCCGGCTTTCTCTATAATGTTTCTTTAAATCAACACCAGCTTCATAAAGTCTAATTGTTATATTGTCCGAAGTAAGTTGTATCACAATAGAAACATTTTCATCATCTTTTCACATTTAAACAAAACCATAACCATGTGTAGAGACAAGAAGGGGAGATTTTAACCAAACCTTAGTTTTTATACAAACACATTAGCCAATCAGGAAATAACATGTCATTTTGCATTGCTACGTATAACCTATGTAATATTAATATCTAACATTATTCTATTGTCACAACGTGCAACGTGCACAAATGCAACGTGCAACGTTTCTGCAAGGAATTGCTGGTACTCAACCTTCTATTCCAATGCGGTACAAGGCACTGAAACTGCGCGTGCAAAACACAGTTGACCGTTATCTGTCAAGCGAGATTTTAGTGCAGTTGCTTACATTTCCCATGCATAACATTGCTGTGAATTGTAAATGTAAATAAACATTGTAAATGTGTGATTAAATGTCGCGTGATTAAATGTCCTAGTGATTATGTGTCGCGTGAATAAATGTCCTAGTGATTATGTGTCGCGTGATTAAGTGTCGCGTGATTAAATGTCCTAGTGATTATGTGTCGGTGATTAAACGTCGCGTGATCAAGTGTCGCGTGATTAAGTGTCACCAAACCCTAAAAAGTGCCTTGTGAACTACATGGTGCCAAAATGTTTAATTCACATTGCAAAAAGTTCTAACGGGTCTCGAAATGTTTATTAGAGTGTAAGAAGTAAATAATAAAAGTATAACAGCTAACCAATAAAACGTTTGTATGTTATCGTTAAAAGAACTTAACTAAAACATTTGCACTATGCATTAGTTATATAGGTCCTAAAAAGTGCCTTGTGAAATATATAGTGCCAAATGTTTACTTCTTTTTGCAAAACGTTCTAACGGGTCTTAAAATGTTTATTATATTTTAATAAGTAAATTATAAAAGTATAACAGTTAACCAATAAAAGTTTTGTCTGTTATCGTTAAAAGAACTTAACTAAAACATTTGCACTATACATTAGTCATATAGGTCCTAAAAAGTGCCTTGTGAACTATATGGTGCCAAATGTTTAATTCACATTGCAAAAAGTTCTAACGGGTTTCAAAATGTTTATTAGAGTGTAATAAGTAAATAATAAAAGTATAACAGTTAACCAATAAAAGGTTTATATGTTATCGTTAAAAGAACTTAACTAAAACATTTGCACTATGCATTAGTTATATAGGTCCTAAAAAGTGCCTTGTGAACTATATGGTGCCAAATGTTTAATTCGCATTGCAAAAAGTTTTAACGGGTCTCAAAATGTTTATTAGAGTCTAATAAGTAAATAATAAAAGTATAACAGTTAAGAAATAAAAGGTTTGTCTGTTATCGTTAAAAAAACTTAACTAAAATATTTGCACTATACATTAGTAATATAGGTCCTAAAAAGTGCCTTGTGAACTATATGGTGCCAAATGGTTTATTAAAATTGCAAAAAGTTCTAACGGGTCTTAAAAGGTTTATTAGAGTCTAATAAGTAAATAATAAAAGGTTTGTCTGTTATTGTTAAAAAAACTTAACTAAAACATTTGCACTATACATTAGTTATATAGGTCCTAAAAAGTGTCTTGTGAAATATATGGTGCCAAATGTTTACTTCTCTTTGCAAAACGTTCTAACGGGTCTTAAAATGTTTATTACATTTTAATAAGTAAATTATAAAAGTATAACAGTTAACCAATAAAAGGTTTGTCTGTTATCGTTAAAAAAACTTAACTAAAACATTTGCACTATACATTAGTTATATAGGTCCTAAAAAGTGCCTTGTGAACTACATGGTGCCAAATGTTTAATTCACATTGCAAAAAGTTCTAACGGGTCTCGAAATGTTTATTAGAGTGTAAGAAGTAAATAATAAAAGTATAACAGCTAACCAATAAAACGTTTGTATGTTATCGTTAAAAGAACTTAACTAAAACATTTGCACTATGCATTAGTTATATAGGTCCTAAAAAGTGCCTTGTGAACTATATGGTGCCATATGTTTAATTCACATTGCAAAAAGTTTTAACGGGTCTCAAACTGTTTATTAGAGTCTAATAAGTAAATAATAAAAGTATAACAGTTAACCAACAAAAGGTTTGTCTGTTATCGTTAAAAAAACTTAACTAAAACATTTGCACTATACATTAGTTATATAGGTCCTAAAAAGTGCCTTGTGAACTATATGGTGCCAAATGGTTCATTAAAATTGCAAAAAGTTCTAACGGGTCTTAAAATGTTTATTAGAGTCTAATAAGTAAATAATAAAAGGTTTGTCTGTTATTGTTAAAGAAACTTAACTAAAACATTTGCACTATACATTAGTTATATAGGTCCTAAAAAGTGTCTTGTGAACTATATGGTGCCAAATGTTTACTTCTCTTTGCAAAAAGTTCTAACGGGTCTTAAAATGTTTATTAGATTTAATAAGTAAATTATAAAAGTATAACAGTTAACCAATAAAAGGTTTGTCTGTTATCGTTAAAAGAACTTAACTAAAACATTTGCACTATACATTAGTTATATAGGTCCTAAAAAGTGCCTTGTGAACTACATGGTGCCAAATGTTTAATTCACATTGCAAAAAGTTCTAACGGGTCTCAAAATGTTTATTAGAGTGTAATAAGTAAATAATAAAATTATAACAGTTAAGAAATAAAAGGTTTGTCTGTTATTGTTAAAAAAACTTAACTAAAACATTTGCACTATACATTAGTTATATAGGTCCTAAAAAGTGCCTTGTGAACTATATGGTGCCAAATATTTACTTCTCTTTGCAAAAAGTTTTAACGGGTCTTAAAATGTTTATTAGCTTTTAATAAGTAAATTATAAAAGTATAACAGTTAACCAATAAAAGGTTTGTCTGTTATCGTTAAAAGAACTTAACTAAAACATTTGCACTATACATTAGTTATATAGGTCCTAAAAAGTGCTTTGTGAACTACATGGTGCCAAATGTTTAATTCACATTGCAAAAAGTTTTAACGGGTCTTAAAATGTTTATTAGAGTCTAATAAGTAAATAATAAAAGTATAACAGTTAAGAAATAAAAGGTTTGTCTGTTATTGTTAAAAAAACTTAACTAAAACATTTGCACTATACATTAGTTATATAGGTCCTAAAAAGTGTCTTGTGAAATATATGGTGCCAAATGTTTACTTCTTTATACAAAACGTTCTAACGGGTCTTAAAATGTTTATTAGAGTCTCATAAGTAAATAATAAAAGTATAACAGTTAACCAATAAAAGGTTTGTCTGTTATCGTTAAAAGAACTTAACTAAAACATTTGCACTATACATTAGTCATATAGGTCCTAAAAAGTGCCTTGTGAACTATATGGTGCCAAATGTTTAATTCACATTGTAAAAAGTTCTAACGGGTCTCAAAACGTTTATTAGAGTCTAATAAGTAAATAATAGATGTATAACAGTTAACCAATAAAAGGTTTGTCTGTTATCGTTAAAAGAACTTAACTAAAACATTTGCACTATACATTAGTTATATAGGTCCTAAAAAGTGCCTTGTGAACTACATGGTGCCAAATGCTTAACTCACATTGCAAAAAGTTCTAACGGGTCTCAAAATGTTTATTAGAGTCTAATAAGTAAATAATAAAAGTATAACAGTTAACCAATAAAAGCTTTGTCTGTTATCGTTAAAAGAACGTAACTAAAACATTTGCACTATACATTAGTTATATAGGTCCTAAAAAATGTCTTGTTGACTATATGGTGCCAAATGTTTACTTCTCATTGCAAAACGTTCTAACGGGTCTCAAAATGTTTATTAGAGTCTAATAAGTAAATAATAAAAGTATAACAGTTAAGAAATAAAAGTTTTTTCTGTTATTGTTAAAAGAACTTAATTAAAACATTTGCACTATGCATTAGTTATATAGGTCCTAAAAAGTGTCTTGTGAACTTTATGGTGCCAAATGTTTACTTCTCATTGCAAAACGTTCTAACGGGTCTCAAAATGTTTATTAGAGTGTAATAAGTAAATAATAAAATATAACAGTTAACCAACAAAAGGTTTGTCTGTTATCGTTAAAAAAACTTAACTAAAACATTTGCACTATACATTAGTTATATAGGTCCTAAAAAGTGCCTTGTGAACTATATGGTGCCAAATGGTTTATTAAAATTGCAAAAAAGTTCTAACGGGTCTTAAAATGTTTATTAGAGTCTAATAAGTAAATAATAAAAGGTTTGTCTGTTATTGTTAAAAAAACTTAACTAAAACATTTGCACTATACATTAGTTATATAGGTCCTAAAAAGTGTCTTGTGAAATATATGGTGCCAAATGTTTACTTCTCTTTGCAAAAAGTTCTAACGGGTCTTAAAATGTTTATTAGATTTAATAAGTAAATTATAAAAGTATAACACTTAACCAATAAAAGGTTTGTCTGTTATCGTTAAAAGAACTTAACTAAAACATTTGCACTATACATTAGTTATATAGGTCCTAAAAAGTGCCTTGTGAACTACATGGTGCCAAATGTTTAATTCACATTGCAAAAAGTTCTAACGGGTCTCAAAATGTTTATTAGAGTGTAATAAGTAAATAATAAAATTATAACAGTTAAGAAATAAAAGGTTTGTCTGTTATTGTTAAAAAAACTTAACTAAAACATTTGCACTATACATTAGTTATATAGGTCCTAAAAAGTGCCTTGTGAACTATATGGTGCCAAATATTTACTTCTCTTTGCAAAAAGTTCTAACGGGTCTTAAAATGTTTATTACATTTTAATAAGTAAATTATAAAAGTATAACAGTTAACCAATAAAAGGTTTGTCTGTTATCGTTAAAAGAACTTAACTAAAACATTTGCACTATACATTAGTTATATAGGTCCTAAAAAGTGCCTTGTGAACTACATGGTGCCAAATGTTTAATTCACATTGCAAAAAGTTCTAACGGGTCTCGAAATGTTTATTAGAGTGTAAGAAGTAAATAATAAAAGTATAACAGCTAACCAATAAAAGGTTTGTATGTTATCGTTAAAAGAACTTAACTAAAACATTTGCACTATGCATTAGTTATATAGGTCCTAAAAAGTGCCTTGTGAACTATATGGTGCCAAATGTTTAATTCAATTTTGCAAAAAGTTCTAACGGGTCTCAAAATGTTTATTACATTTTAATAAGTAAATAATAAAAGTATAACAGTTAACCAATAAAAGGTTTGTCTGTTATCGTTAAAAGAACTTAACTAAAACATTTGCATTATACATTAGTTATATAGGTCCTTAAAAGTGCCTTGTGAACTATATGGTGCCAAATGGTTTATTCACATTGCAAAAAGTTTTAACGGGTCTTAAAATTTTTATTAGAGTCTAATAAGTAAATAATAAAAGTATAACAGTTAAGAAATAAAATGTTTGTCTTTTATTGTTAAAAAAACTTAACTAAAACATTTGCACTATACATTAGTTATATAGGTCCTAAAAAGTGTCTTGTGAAATATATGGTGCCAAATGTTTACTTCTTTTTGCAAAACGTTCTAACGGGTCTTAAAATGTTTATTAGATTTTAATAAGTAAATAATAAAAGTATAACAGTTAAGAAATAAAAGTTTTTCTGTTATCGTTAAAAAAACTTAACTAAAACATTTGCACTATACATTAGTTATATAGGTCCTAAAAAGTGCCTTGTGAACTATATGGTGCCAAATGTTTACTTCTCATTGCAAAACGTTCTCACGGGTCTCAAAATGTTTATTAGAGTCTAATAAGTAAATAATAGATGTATAACAGTTAACCAATAAAAGGTTTGTCTGTTATCGTTAAAAGAACTTAACTAAAACATTTGCACTATACATTAGTTATATAGGTCCTAAAAAGTGCCTTGTGAACTACATGGTGCCAAATGCTTAATTCACATTGCAAAAAGTTCTAACGGGTCTCAAAATGTTTATTAGAGTCTAATAAGTAAATAATAAAAGTATAACAGTTAACCAATAAAAGCTTTGTCTGTTATCGTTAAAAGAACGTAACTAAAACATTTGCACTATACATTAGTTATATAGGTCCTAAAAAGTGTCTTGTTGACTATATGGTGCCAAATGTTTACTTCTCATTGCAAAACGTTCTAACGGGTCTCAAAATGTTTATTAGAGTCTAATAAGTAAATAATAAAAGTATAACAGTTAAGAAATAAAAGTTTTTTCTGTTATTGTTAAAAGAACTTAACTAAAACATTTGCACTATGCATTAGTTATATAGGTCCTAAAAAGTGTCTTGTGAACTTTATGGTGCCAAATGTTTACTTCTCATTGCAAAACGTTCTAACGGGTCTCAAAATGTTTATTAGAGTCTAATAAGTAAATAATAAAAGTATAACAGTTAACCAATAAAAGGTTTGTCTGTTATCGTTAAAAGAACGTAACTAAAACATTTGCACTATACATTAGTTATATAGGTCCTAAAAAGTGCCTTGTGAACTATATGGTGCCAAATGGTTTATTAAAATTGCAAAAAGTTCTAACGGGTCTTAAAAGGTTTATTAGAGTCTAATAAGTAAATAATAAAAGGTTTGTCTGTTATTGTTAAAAAAACTTAACTAAAACATTTGCACTATACATTAGTTATATAGGTCCTAAAAAGTGTCTTGTGAAATATATGGTGCCAAATGTTTACTTCTCTTTGCAAAAATTTCTAACGGGTCTTAAAATGTTTATTACATTTTAATAAGTAAATTATAAAAGTATAACAGTTAACCAATAAAAGGTTTCTCTGTTATCGTTAAAAGAACTTAACTAAAACATTTGCACTATACATTAGTTATATAGGTCCTAAAAAGTGCCTTGTGAACTACATGGTGCCAAATGTTTAATTCACATTGCAAAAAGTTCTAACGGGTCTCGAAATGTTTATTAGAGTGTAAGAAGTAAATAATAAAAGTATAACAGCTAACCAATAAAACGTTTGTATGTTATCGTTAAAAGAACTTAACTAAAACATTTGCACTATGCATTAGTTATATAGGTCCTAAAAAGTGCCTTGTGAACTATATGGTGCCAAATGTTTAATTCACATTGCAAAAAGTTTTAACGGGTCTCAAACTGTTTATTAGAGTCTAATAAGTAAATAATAAAAGTATAACAGTTAACCAACAAAAGGTTTGTCTGTTATCGTTAAAAAAACTTAACTAAAACATTTGCACTATACATTAGTTATATAGGTCCTAAAAAGTGCCTTGTGAACTATATGGTGCCAAATGGTTTATTAAAATTGCAAAAAGTTCTAACGGGTCTTAAAATGTTTATTAGAGTCTAATAAGTAAATAATAAAAGGTTTGTCTGTTATTGTTAAAAAAACTTAACTAAAACATTTGCACTATACATTAGTTATATAGGTCCTAAAAAGTGTCTTGTGAAATATATGGTGCCAAATGTTTACTTCTCTTTGCAAAAAGTTCTAACGGGTCTTAAAATGTTTATTAGATTTAATAAGTAAATTATAAAAGTATAACAGTTAACCAATAAAAGGTTTGTCTGTTATCGTTAAAAGAACTTAACTAAAACATTTGCACTATACATTAGTTATATAGGTCCTAAACAGTGCCTTGTGAACTACATGGTGCCAAATGTTTAATTCACATTGCAAAAAGTTCTAACGGGTCTCAAAATGTTTATTAGAGTGTAATAAGTAAATAATAAAATTATAACAGATAAGAAATAAAAGGTTTGTCTGTTATTGTTAAAAAAACTTAACTAAAACATTTGCACTATACATTAGTTATATAGGTCCTAAAAAGTGCCTTGTGAACTATATGGTGCCAAATATTTACTTCTCTTTGCAAAAAGTTCTAACGGGTCTTAAAATGTTTATTACATTTTAATAAGTAAATTATAAAAGTATAACAGCTAACCAATAAAAGGTTTGTATGTTATCGTTAAAAGAACTTAACTAAAACATTTGCACTATGCATTAGTTATATAGGTCCTAAAAAGTGCCTTGTGAACTACATGGTGCCAAATGTTTAATTCACATTGCAAAAAGTTTTAATGGGTCTCGAAATGTTTATTAGAGTGTAAGAAGTAAATAATAAAAGTATAACAGCTAACCAATAAAAGGTTTGTATGTTATCGTTAAAAGAACTTAACTAAAACATTTGCACTATGCATTAGTTATATAGGTCCTAAAAAGTGCCTTGTGAACTATATAGTGCCAAATGTTTAATTCAATTTTGCAAAAAGTTCTAACGGGTCTCAAAATGTTTATTACATTTTAATAAGTAAATAATAAAAGTATAACAGTTAACCAATAAAAGGTTTGTCTGTTATCGTTAAAAGAACTTAACTAAAACATTTGCATTATACATTAGTTATATAGGTCCTTAAAAGTGCCTTGTGAACTATATGGTGCCAAATGGTTTATTCACATTGCAAAAAGTTTTAACGGGTCTTAAAATTTTTATTAGAGTCTAATAAGTAAATAATAAAAGTATAACAGTTAAGAAATAAAAGGTTTGTCTTTTATTGTTAAAAAAACTTAACTAAAACATTTGCACTATACATTAGTTATATAGGTCCTAAAAAGTGTCTTGTGAAATATATGGTGCCAAATGTTTACTTCTTTTTGCAAAACGTTCTAACGGGTCTTAAAATGTTTATTAGATTTTAATAAGTAAATAATAAAAGTATAACAGTTAAGAAATAAAAGTTTTTCTGTTATCGTTAAAAAAACTTAACTAAAACATTTGCACTATACATTAGTTATATAGGTCCTAAAAAGTGCCTTGTGAACTATATGGTGCCAAATGGTTTATTAAAATTGCAAAAAGTTCTAACGGGTCTTAAAATGTTTATTAGAGTCTAATAAGTAAATAATAAAAGGTTTGTCTGTTATTGTTAAAAAAACTTAACTAAAACATTTGCACTATACATTAGTTATATAGGTCCTAAAAAGTGTCTTGTGAACTATATGGTGCCAAATGTTTACTTCTCTTTGCAAATCGTTCTAACGGGTCTTAAAATGTTTATTAGATTTTAATAAGTAAATTATAAAAGTATAACAGTTAACCAATAAAAGGTTTGTCTGTTATCGTTAAAAGAACTTAACTAAGACATTTGCACTATACATTAGTTATATAGGTCCTAAAAAGTGCCTTTTGAACTACTGTATATGGTGCCAAATGTTTAATTCACATTGCAAAAAGTTCTAACGGGTTTCAAAATGTTTATTAGAGTGTAATAAGTAAATAATAAAAGTATAACAGTTAACCAATAAAAGGTTTGTCTGTTATCGTTAAAAGAACTTAACTAAAACATTTGCACTATACATTAGTTATATAGGTCCTAAAAAGGGTGTACCGACACTTAATCACGCGACACTTGATCACGCGACGCTTAATCACCGACACATAATCACTAGGACATTTAATCACGCGACACATAATCACTAGGACATTTAATCACGCGACACATAATCACTAGGACATTTAATCACGCGACTTGGATACTTAATCACGCGACATTTAATCACGCGACATATAATCACTTGGATGTCGGAAAAGCGTGAGGAAAATTCAGTAATTCAAGCTCGTGTGCATCTCTCTGTGGGAATGGCGATGTGGATTGCTTTTAAGGTTGGCCTAAAGCCAAAGGCTATTAGTCTTTCTTTTAGAACTCCCCGACAATTGTCTTTGACTCCGTTGCGCCGGCTTTCTCTATAATGTTTCTTTAAATCAACACCAGCTTCATAAAGTCTAATTGTTATATTGTCCGAAGTAAGTTGTATCACAATAGAAACATTTTCATCATCTTTTCACATTTAAACAAAACCATAACCATGTGTAGAGACAAGAAGGGGAGATTTTAACCAAACCTTAGTTTTTATACAAACACATTAGCCAATCAGGAAATAACATGTCATTTTGCATTGCTACGTATAACCTATGTAATATTAATATCTAACATTATTCTATTGTCACAACGTGCAACGTGCACAAATGCAACGTGCAACGTTTCTGCAAGGAATTGCTGGTACTCAACCTTCTATTCCAATGCGGTACAAGGCACTGAAACTGCGCGTGCAAAACACAGTTGACCGTTATCTGTCAAGCGAGATTTTAGTGCAGTTGCTTACATTTCCCATGCATAACATTGCTGTGAATTGTAAATGTAAATAAACATTGTAAATGTGTGATTAAATGTCGCGTGATTAAATGTCCTAGTGATTATGTGTCGCGTGAATAAATGTCCTAGTGATTATGTGTCGCGTGATTAAGTGTCGCGTGATTAAATGTCCTAGTGATTATGTGTCGGTGATTAAACGTCGCGTGATCAAGTGTCGCGTGATTAAGTGTCACCAAACCCTAAAAAGTGCCTTGTGAACTACATGGTGCCAAAATGTTTAATTCACATTGCAAAAAGTTCTAACGGGTCTCGAAATGTTTATTAGAGTGTAAGAAGTAAATAATAAAAGTATAACAGCTAACCAATAAAACGTTTGTATGTTATCGTTAAAAGAACTTAACTAAAACATTTGCACTATGCATTAGTTATATAGGTCCTAAAAAGTGCCTTGTGAACTATATGGTGCCAAATGTTTAATTCAATTTTGCAAAAAGTTCTAACGGATCTCAAAATGTTTATTAGAGTCTAATAAGTAAATAATAAAAGTATAACAGTTAAGAAATAAAAGGTTTGTCTGTTATCGTTAAAAAAACTTAACTAAAACATTTGCACTATACATTAGTTATATAGGTCCTAAAAAGTGTCTTGTGAAATATATAGTGCCAAATGTTTACTTCTTTTTGCAAAACGTTCTAACGGGTCTTAAAATGTTTATTATATTTTAATAAGTAAATTATAAAAGTATAACAGTTAACCAATAAAAGGTTTGTCTGTTATCGTTAAAAGAACTTAACTAAAACATTTGCACTATACATTAGTCATATAGGTCCTAAAAAGTGCCTTGTGAACTATATGGTGCCAAATGTTTAATTCACATTGCAAAAAGTTCTAACGGGTTTCAAAATGTTTATTAGAGTGTAATAAGTAAATAATAAAAGTATAACAGTTAACCAATAAAAGGTTTATATGTTATCGTTAAAAGAACTTAACTAAAACATTTGCACTATACATTAGTTATATAGGTCCTAAAAAGTGCCTTGTGAACTATATGGTGCCAAATGTTTAATTCGCATTGCAAAAAGTTTTAACGGGTCTCAAAATGTTTATTAGAGTCTAATAAGTAAATAATAAAAGTATAACAGTTAAGAAATAAAAGGTTTGTCTGTTATCGTTAAAAAAACTTAACTAAAATATTTGCACTATACATTAGTAATATAGGTCCTAAAAAGTGCCTTGTGAACTATATGGTGCCAAATGGTTTATTAAAATTGCAAAAAGTTCTAACGGGTCTTAAAAGGTTTATTAGAGTCTAATAAGTAAATAATAAAAGGTTTGTCTGTTATTGTTAAAAAAAACTTAACTAAAACATTTGCACTATACATTAGTTATATAGGTCCTAAAAAGTGTCTTGTGAAATATATGGTGCCAAATGTTTACTTCTCTTTGCAAAACGTTCTAACGGGTCTTAAAATGTTTATTACATTTTAATAAGTAAATTATAAAAGTATAACAGTTAACCAATAAAAGCTTTGTCTGTTATCGTTAAAAAAACTTAACTAAAACATTTGCACTATACATTAGTTATATAGGTCCTAAAAAGTGCCTTGTGAACTATATGGTGCCAAATGGTTTATTAAAATTGCAAAAAGTTCTAACGGGTCTTAAAATGTTTATTAGAGTCTAATAAGTAAATAATAAAAGGTTTGTCTGTTATTGTTAAAAAAACTTAACTAAAACATTTGCACTATACATTAGTTATATAGGTCCTAAAAAGTGTCTTGTGAAATATATGGTGCCAAATGTTTACTTCTCTTTGCAAAAAGTTCTAACGGGTCTTAAAATGTTTATTAGCTTTTAATAAGTAAATTATAAAAGTATAACAGTTAACCAATAAAAAGTTTGTCTGTTATCGTTAAAAGAACTTAACTAAAACATTTGCACTATACATTAGTTATATAGGTCCTAAAAAGGGTGTACCGACACTTAATCACGCGACACTTGATCACGCGACGCTTAATCACCGACACATAATCACTAGGACATTTAATCACGCGACACATAATCACTAGGACATTTAATCACGCGACACATAATCACTAGGACATTTAATCACGCGACTTGGATACTTAATCACGCGACATTTAATCACGCGACATATAATCACTTGGATGTCGGAAAAGCGTGAGGAAAATTCAGTAATTCAAGCTCGTGTGCATCTCTCTGTGGGAATGGCGATGTGGATTGCTTTTAAGGTTGGCCTAAAGCCAAAGGCTATTAGTCTTTCTTTTAGAACTCCCCGACAATTGTCTTTGACTCCGTTGCGCCGGCTTTCTCTATAATGTTTCTTTAAATCAACACCAGCTTCATAAAGTCTAATTGTTATATTGTCCGAAGTAAGTTGTATCACAATAGAAACATTTTCATCATCTTTTCACATTTAAACAAAACCATAACCATGTGTAGAGACAAGAAGGGGAGATTTTAACCAAACCTTAGTTTTTATACAAACACATTAGCCAATCAGGAAATAACATGTCATTTTGCATTGCTACGTATAACCTATGTAATATTAATATCTAACATTATTCTATTGTCACAACGTGCAACGTGCACAAATGCAACGTGCAACGTTTCTGCAAGGAATTGCTGGTACTCAACCTTCTATTCCAATGCGGTACAAGGCACTGAAACTGCGCGTGCAAAACACAGTTGACCGTTATCTGTCAAGCGAGATTTTAGTGCAGTTGCTTACATTTCCCATGCATAACATTGCTGTGAATTGTAAATGTAAATAAACATTGTAAATGTGTGATTAAATGTCGCGTGATTAAATGTCCTAGTGATTATGTGTCGCGTGAATAAATGTCCTAGTGATTATGTGTCGCGTGATTAAGTGTCGCGTGATTAAATGTCCTAGTGATTATGTGTCGGTGATTAAACGTCGCGTGATCAAGTGTCGCGTGATTAAGTGTCACCAAACCCTAAAAAGTGCCTTGTGAACTACATGGTGCCAAAATGTTTAATTCACATTGCAAAAAGTTCTAACGGGTCTCGAAATGTTTATTAGAGTGTAAGAAGTAAATAATAAAAGTATAACAGCTAACCAATAAAACGTTTGTATGTTATCGTTAAAAGAACTTAACTAAAACATTTGCACTATGCATTAGTTATATAGGTCCTAAAAAGTGCCTTGTGAACTATATGGTGCCAAATGTTTAATTCAATTTTGCAAAAAGTTCTAACGGATCTCAAAATGTTTATTAGAGTCTAATAAGTAAATAATAAAAGTATAACAGTTAAGAAATAAAAGGTTTGTCTGTTATCGTTAAAAAAACTTAACTAAAACATTTGCACTATACATTAGTTATATAGGTCCTAAAAAGTGTCTTGTGAAATATATAGTGCCAAATGTTTACTTCTTTTTGCAAAACGTTCTAACGGGTCTTAAAATGTTTATTATATTTTAATAAGTAAATTATAAAAGTATAACAGTTAACCAATAAAAGGTTTGTCTGTTATCGTTAAAAGAACTTAACTAAAACATTTGCACTATACATTAGTCATATAGGTCCTAAAAAGTGCCTTGTGAACTATATGGTGCCAAATGTTTAATTCACATTGCAAAAAGTTCTAACGGGTTTCAAAATGTTTATTAGAGTGTAATAAGTAAATAATAAAAGTATAACAGTTAACCAATAAAAGGTTTATATGTTATCGTTAAAAGAACTTAACTAAAACATTTGCACTATGCATTAGTTATATAGGTCCTAAAAAGTGCCTTGTGAACTATATGGTGCCAAATGTTTAATTCGCATTGCAAAAAGTTTTAACGGGTCTCAAAATGTTTATTAGAGTCTACTAAGTAAATAATAAAAGTATAACAGTTAAGAAATAAAAGGTTTGTCTGTTATCGTTAAAAAAACTTAACTAAAATATTTGCACTATACATTAGTAATATAGGTCCTAAAAAGTGCCTTGTGAACTATATGGTGCCAAATGGTTTATTAAAATTGCAAAAAGTTCTAACGGGTCTTAAAATGTTTATTAGAGTCTAATAAGTAAATAATAAAAGGTTTGTCTGTTATTGTTAAAAAAACTTAACTAAAACATTTGCACTATACATTAGTTATATAGGTCCTAAAAAGTGTCTTGTGAAATATATGGTGCCAAATGTTTACTTCTCTTTGCAAAAAGTTCTAACGGGTCTTAAAATGTTTATTAGCTTTTAATAAGTAAATTATGAAAGTATAACAGTTAACCAATAAAAGGTTTGTCTGTTATCGTTAAAAGAACTTAACTAAAACATTTGCACTATACATTAGTTATATAGGTCCTAAAAAGGGTGTACCGACACTTAATCACGCGACACTTGATCACGCGACGCTTAATCACCGACACATAATCACTAGGACATTTAATCACGCGACACATAATCACTAGGACATTTAATCACGCGACACATAATCACTAGGACATTTAATCACGCGACTTGGATACTTAATCACGCGACATTTAATCACGCGACATATAATCACTTGGATGTCGGAAAAGCGTGAGGAAAATTCAGTAATTCAAGCTCGTGTGCATCTCTCTGTGGGAATGGCGATGTGGATTGCTTTTAAGGTTGGCCTAAAACCAAAGGCTATTAGTCTTTCTTTTAGAACTCCCCGACAATTGTCTTTGACTCCGTTGCGCCGGCTTTCTCTATAATGTTTCTTTAAATCAACACCAGCTTCATAAAGTCTAATTGTTATATTGTCCGAAGTAAGTTGTATCACAATAGAAACATTTTCATCATCTTTTCACATTTAAACAAAACCATAACCATGTGTAGAGACAAGAAGGGGAGATTTTAACCAAACCTTAGTTTTTATACAAACACATTAGCCAATCAGGAAATAACATGTCATTTTGCATTGCTACGTATAACCTATGTAATATTAATATCTAACATTATTCTATTGTCACAACGTGCAACGTGCACAAATGCAACGTGCAACGTTTCTGCAAGGAATTGCTGGTACTCAACCTTCTATTCCAATGCGGTACAAGGCACTGAAACTGCGCGTGCAAAACACAGTTGACCGTTATCTGTCAAGCGAGATTTTAGTGCAGTTGCTTACATTTCCCATGCATAACATTGCTGTGAATTGTAAATGTAAATAAACATTGTAAATGTGTGATTAAATGTCGCGTGATTAAATGTCCTAGTGATTATGTGTCGCGTGAATAAATGTCCTAGTGATTATGTGTCGCGTGATTAAGTGTCGCGTGATTAAATGTCCTAGTGATTATGTGTCGGTGATTAAACGTCGCGTGATCAAGTGTCGCGTGATTAAGTGTCACCAAACCCTAAAAAGTGCCTTGTGAACTACATGGTGCCAAAATGTTTAATTCACATTGCAAAAAGTTCTAACGGGTCTCGAAATGTTTATTAGAGTGTAAGAAGTAAATAATAAAAGTATAACAGCTAACCAATAAAACGTTTGTATGTTATCGTTAAAAGAACTTAACTAAAACATTTGCACTATGCATTAGTTATATAGGTCCTAAAAAGTGCCTTGTGAACTATATGGTGCCAAATGTTTAATTCAATTTTGCAAAAAGTTCTAACGGATCTCAAAATGTTTATTAGAGTCTAATAAGTAAATAATAAAAGTATAACAGTTAAGAAATAAAAGGTTTGTCTGTTATCGTTAAAAAAACTTAACTAAAACATTTGCACTATACATTAGTTATATAGATCCTAAAAAGTGTCTTGTGAAATATATAGTGCCAAATGTTTACTTCTTTTTGCAAAACGTTCTAACGGGTCTTAAAATGTTTATTATATTTTAATAAGTAAATTATAAAAGTATAACAGTTAACCAATAAAAGGTTTGTCTGTTATCGTTAAAAGAACTTAACTAAAACATTTGCACTATACATTAGTCATATAGGTCCTAAAAAGTGCCTTGTGAACTATATGGTGCCAAATGTTTAATTCACATTGCAAAAAGTTCTAACGAGTTTCAAAATGTTTATTAGAGTGTAATAAGTAAATAATAAAAGTATAACAGTTAACCAATAAAAGGTTTATATGTTATCGTTAAAAGAACTTAACTAAAACATTTGCACTATACATTAGTTATATAGGTCCTAAAAAGTGCCTTGTGAACTATATGGTGCCAAATGTTTAATTCGCATTGCAAAAAGTTTTAACGGGTCTCAAAATGTTTATTAGAGTCTAATAAGTAAATAATAAAAGTATAACAGTTAAGAAATAAAAGGTTTGTCTGTTATCGTTAAAAAAACTTAACTAAAATATTTGCACTATACATTAGTAATATAGGTCCTAAAAAGTGCCTTGTGAACTATATGGTGCCAAATGGTTTATTAAAATTGCAAAAAGTTCTAACGGGTCTTAAAAGGTTTATTAGAGTCTAATAAGTAAATAATAAAAGGTTTGTCTGTTATTGTTAAAAAAACTTAACTAAAACATTTGCACTATACATTAGTTATATAGGTCCTAAAAAGTGTCTTGTGAAATATATGGTGCCAAATGTTTACTTCTCTTTGCAAAACGTTCTAACGGGTCTTAAAATGTTTATTACATTTTAATAAGTAAATTATAAAAGTATAACAGTTAACCAATAAAAGGTTTGTCTGTTATCGTTAAAAAAACTTAACTAAAACATTTGCACTATACATTAGTTATATAGGTCCTAAAAAGTGCCTTGTGAACTATATGGTGCCAAATGGTTTATTAAAATTGCAAAAAGTTCTAATGGGTCTTAAAATGTTTATTAGAGTCTAATAAGTAAATAATAAAAGGTTTGTCTGTTATTGTTAAAAAAACTTAACTAAAACATTTGCACTATACATTAGTTATATAGGTCCTAAAAAGTGTCTTGTGAAATATATGGTGCCAAATGTTTACTTCTCTTTGCAAAAAGTTCTAACGGGTCTTAAAATGTTTATTAGCTTTTAATAAGTAAATTATAAAAGTATAACAGTTAACCAATAAAAAGTTTGTCTGTTATCGTTAAAAGAACTTAACTAAAACATTTGCACTATACATTAGTTATATAGGTCCTAAAAAGGGTGTACCGACACTTAATCACGCGACACTTGATCACGCGACGCTTAATCACCGACACATAATCACTAGGACATTTAATCACGCGACACATAATCACTAGGACATTTAATCACGCGACACATAATCACTAGGACATTTAATCACGCGACTTGGATACTTAATCACGCGACATTTAATCACGCGACATATAATCACTTGGATGTCGGAAAAGCGTGAGGAAAATTCAGTAATTCAAGCTCGTGTGCATCTCTCTGTGGGAATGGCGATGTGGATTGCTTTTAAGGTTGGCCTAAAGCCAAAGGCTATTAGTCTTTCTTTTAGAACTCCCCGACAATTGTCTTTGACTCCGTTGCGCCGGCTTTCTCTATAATGTTTCTTTAAATCAACACCAGCTTCATAAAGTCTAATTGTTATATTGTCCGAAGTAAGTTGTATCACAATAGAAACATTTTCATCATCTTTTCACATTTAAACAAAACCATAACCATGTGTAGAGACAAGAAGGGGAGATTTTAACCAAACCTTAGTTTTTATACAAACACATTAGCCAATCAGGAAATAACATGTCATTTTGCATTGCTACGTATAACCTATGTAATATTAATATCTAACATTATTCTATTGTCACAACGTGCAACGTGCACAAATGCAACGTGCAACGTTTCTGCAAGGAATTGCTGGTACTCAACCTTCTATTCCAATGCGGTACAAGGCACTGAAACTGCGCGTGCAAAACACAGTTGACCGTTATCTGTCAAGCGAGATTTTAGTGCAGTTGCTTACATTTCCCATGCATAACATTGCTGTGAATTGTAAATGTAAATAAACATTGTAAATGTGTGATTAAATGTCGCGTGATTAAATGTCCTAGTGATTATGTGTCGCGTGAATAAATGTCCTAGTGATTATGTGTCGCGTGATTAAGTGTCGCGTGATTAAATGTCCTAGTGATTATGTGTCGGTGATTAAACGTCGCGTGATCAAGTGTCGCGTGATTAAGTGTCACCAAACCCTAAAAAGTGCCTTGTGAACTACATGGTGCCAAAATGTTTAATTCACATTGCAAAAAGTTCTAACGGGTCTCGAAATGTTTATTAGAGTGTAAGAAGTAAATAATAAAAGTATAACAGCTAACCAATAAAACGTTTGTATGTTATCGTTAAAAGAACTTAACTAAAACATTTGCACTATGCATTAGTTATATAGGTCCTAAAAAGTGCCTTGTGAACTATATGGTGCCAAATGTTTAATTCAATTTTGCAAAAAGTTCTAACGGATCTCAAAATGTTTATTAGAGTCTAATAAGTAAATAATAAAAGTATAACAGTTAAGAAATAAAAGGTTTGTCTGTTATCGTTAAAAAAACTTAACTAAAACATTTGCACTATACATTAGTTATATAGGTCCTAAAAAGTGTCTTGTGAAATATATAGTGCCAAATGTTTACTTCTTTTTGCAAAACGTTCTAACGGGTCTTAAAATGTTTATTATATTTTAATAAGTAAATTATAAAAGTATAACAGTTAACCAATAAAAGGTTTGTCTGTTATCGTTAAAAGAACTTAACTAAAACATTTGCACTATACATTAGTCATATAGGTCCTAAAAAGTGCCTTGTGAACTATATGGTGCCAAATGTTTAATTCACATTGCAAAAAGTTCTAACGGGTTTCAAAATGTTTATTAGAGTGTAATAAGTAAATAATAAAAGTATAACAGTTAACCAATAAAAGGTTTATATGTTATCGTTAAAAGAACTTAACTAAAACATTTGCACTATGCATTAGTTATATAGGTCCTAAAAAGTGCCTTGTGAACTATATGGTGCCAAATGTTTAATTCGCATTGCAAAAAGTTTTAACGGGTCTCAAAATGTTTATTAGAGTCTAATAAGTAAATAATAAAAGTATAACAGTTAAGAAATAAAAGGTTTGTCTGTTATCGTTAAAAAAACTTAACTAAAATATTTGCACTATACATTAGTAATATAGGTCCTAAAAAGTGCCTTGTGAACTATATGGTGCCAAATGGTTTATTAAAATTGCAAAAAGTTCTAACGGGTCTTAAAATGTTTATTAGAGTCTAATAAGTAAATAATAAAAGGTTTGTCTGTTATTGTTAAAAAAACTTAACTAAAACATTTGCACTATACATTAGTTATATAGGTCCTAAAAAGTGTCTTGTGAAATATATGGTGCCAAATGTTTACTTCTCTTTGCAAAAAGTTCTAACGGGTCTTAAAATGTTTATTAGCTTTTAATAAGTAAATTATAAAAGTATAACAGTTAACCAATAAAAGGTTTGTCTGTTATCGTTAAAAGAACTTAACTAAAACATTTGCACTATACATTAGTTATATAGGTCCTAAAAAGGGTGTACCGACACTTAATCACGCGACACTTGATCACGCGACGCTTAATCACCGACACATAATCACTAGGACATTTAATCACGCGACACATAATCACTAGGACATTTAATCACGCGACTTGGATACTTAATCACGCGACATTTAATCACGCGACATATAATCACTTGGATGTCGGAAAAGCGTGAGGAAAATTCAGTAGATCAAGCTCGTGTGCATCTCTCTGTGGGAATGGCGATGTGGATTGCTTTTAAGGTTGGCCTAAAACCAAAGGCTATTAGTCTTTCTTTTAGAACTCCCCGACAATTGTCTTTGACTCCGTTGCGCCGGCTTTCTCTATAATGTTTCTTTAAATCAACACCAGCTTCATAAAGTCTAATTGTTATATTGTCCGAAGTAAGTTGTATCACAATAGAAACATTTTCATCATCTTTTCACATTTAAACAAAACCATAACCATGTGTAGAGACAAGAAGGGGAGATTTTAACCAAACCTTAGTTTTTATACAAACACATTAGCCAATCAGGAAATAACATGTCATTTTGCATTGCTACGTATAACCTATGTAATATTAATATCTAACATTATTCTATTGTCACAACGTGCAACGTGCACAAATGCAACGTGCAACGTTTCTGCAAGGAATTGCTGGTACTCAACCTTCTATTCCAATGCGGTACAAGGCACTGAAACTGCGCGTGCAAAACACAGTTGACCGTTATCTGTCAAGCGAGATTTTAGTGCAGTTGCTTACATTTTCCATGCATAACATTGCTGTGAATTGTAAATGTAAATAAACATTGTAAATGTGTGATTAAATGTCGCGTGATTAAATGTCCTAGTGATTATGTGTCGCGTGAATAAATGTCCTAGTGATTATGTGTCGCGTGATTAAGTGTCGCGTGATTAAATGTCCTAGTGATTATGTGTCGGTGATTAAACGTCGCGTGATCAAGTGTCGCGTGATTAAGTGTCACCAAACCCTAAAAAGTGCCTTGTGAACTACATGGTGCCAAAATGTTTAATTCACATTGCAAAAAGTTCTAACGGGTCTCGAAATGTTTATTAGAGTGTAAGAAGTAAATAATAAAAGTATAACAGCTAACCAATAAAACGTTTGTCTGTTATCGTTAAAAGAACTTAACTAAAACATTTGCACTATACATTAGTCATATAGGTCCTAAAAAGTGCCTTGTGAACTATATGGTGCCAAATGTTTAATTCACATTGCAAAAAGTTCTAACGGGTTTCAAAATGTTTATTAGAGTGTAATAAGTAAATAATAAAAGTATAACAGTTAACCAATAAAAGGTTTATATGTTATCGTTAAAAGAACTTAACTAAAACATTTGCACTATGCATTAGTTATATAGGTCCTAAAAAGTGCCTTGTGAACTATATGGTGCCAAATGTTTAATTCGCATTGCAAAAAGTTTTAACGGGTCTCAAAATGTTTATTAGAGTCTAATAAGTAAATAATAAAAGTATAACAGTTAAGAAATAAAAGGTTTGTCTGTTATCGTTAAAAAAACTTAACTAAAATATTTGCACTATACATTAGTAATATAGGTCCTAAAAAGTGCCTTGTGAACTATATGGTGCCAAATGGTTTATTAAAATTGCAAAAAGTTCTAACGGGTCTTAAAATGTTTATTAGAGTCTAATAAGTAAATAATAAAAGGTTTGTCTGTTATTGTTAAAAAAACTTAACTAAAACATTTGCACTATACATTAGTTATATAGGTCCTAAAAAGTGTCTTGTGAAATATATGGTGCCAAATGTTTACTTCTCTTTGCAAAAAGTTCTAACGGGTCTTAAAATGTTTATTAGCTTTTAATAAGTAAATTATAAAAGTATAACAGTTAACCAATAAAAGGTTTGTCTGTTATCGTTAAAAGAACTTAACTAAAACATTTGCACTATACATTAGTTATATAGGTCCTAAAAAGGGTGTACCGACACTTAATCACGCGACACTTGATCACGCGACGCTTAATCACCGACACATAATCACTAGGACATTTAATCACGCGACACATAATCACTAGGACATTTAATCACGCGACTTGGATACTTAATCACGCGACATTTAATCACGCGACATATAATCACTTGGATGTCGGAAAAGCGTGAGGAAAATTCAGTAATTCAAGCTCGTGTGCATCTCTCTGTGGGAATGGCGATGTGGATTGCTTTTAAGGTTGGCCTAAAACCAAAGGCTATTAGTCTTTCTTTTAGAACTCCCCGACAATTGTCTTTGACTCCGTTGCGCCGGCTTTCTCTATAATGTTTCTTTAAATCAACACCAGCTTCATAAAGTCTAATTGTTATATTGTCCGAAGTAAGTTGTATCACAATAGAAACATTTTCATCATCTTTTCACATTTAAACAAAACCATAACCATGTGTAGAGACAAGAAGGGGAGATTTTAACCAAACCTTAGTTTTTATACAAACACATTAGCCAATCAGGAAACAACATGTCATTTTGCATTGCTACGTATAACCTATGTAATATTAATATCTAACATTATTCTATTGTCACAACGTGCAACGTGCACAAATGCAACGTGCAACGTTTCTGCAAGGAATTGCTGGTACTCAACCTTCTATTCCAATGCGGTACAAGGCACTGAAACTGCGCGTGCAAAACACAGTTGACCGTTATCTGTCAAGCGAGATTTTAGTGCAGTTGCTTACATTTCCCATGCATAACATTGCTGTGAATTGTAAATGTAAATAAACATTGTAAATGTGTGATTAAATGTCGGGTGATTAAATGTCCTAGTGATTATGTGTCGCGTGAATAAATGTCCTAGTGATTATGTGTCGCGTGATTAAGTGTCGCGTGATTAAATGTCCTAGTGATTATGTGTCGGTGATTAAACGTCGCGTGATCAAGTGTCGCGTGATTAAGTGTCACCAAACCCTAAAAAGTGCCTTGTGAACTACATGGTGCCAAAATGTTTAATTCACATTGCAAAAAGTTCTAACGGGTCTCGAAATGTTTATTAGAGTGTAAGAAGTAAATAATAAAAGTATAACAGCTAACCAATAAAACGTTTGTATGTTATCGTTAAAAGAACTTAACTAAAACATTTGCACTATGCATTAGTTATATAGGTCCTAAAAAGTGCCTTGTGAAATATATAGTGCCAAATGTTTACTTCTTTTTGCAAAACGTTCTAACGGGTCTTAAAATGTTTATTATATTTTAATAAGTAAATTATAAAAGTATAACAGTTAACCAATAAAAGGTTTGTCTGTTATCGTTAAAAGAACTTAACTAAAACATTTGCACTATACATTAGTCATATAGGTCCTAAAAAGTGCCTTGTGAACTATATGGTGCCAAATGTTTAATTCACATTGCAAAAAGTTCTAACGGGTTTCAAAATGTTTATTAGAGTGTAATAAGTAAATAATAAAAGTATAACAGTTAACCAATAAAAGGTTTATATGTTATCGTTAAAAGAACTTAACTAAAACATTTGCACTATGCATTAGTTATATAGGTCCTAAAAAGTGCCTTGTGAACTATATGGTGCCAAATGTTTAATTCGCATTGCAAAAAGTTTTAACGGGTCTCAAAATGTTTATTAGAGTCTAATAAGTAAATAATAAAAGTATAACAGTTAAGAAATAAAAGGTTTGTCTGTTATCGTTAAAAAAACTTAACTAAAATATTTGCACTATACATTAGTAATATAGGTCCTAAAAAGTGCCTTGTGAACTATATGGTGCCAAATGGTTTATTAAAATTGCAAAAAGTTCTAACGGGTCTTAAAAGGTTTATTAGAGTCTAATAAGTAAATAATAAAAGGTTTGTCTGTTATTGTTAAAAAAACTTAACTAAAACATTTGCACTATACATTAGTTATATAGGTCCTAAAAAGTGTCTTGTGAAATATATGGTGCCAAATGTTTACTTCTCTTTGCAAAACGTTCTAACGGGTCTTAAAATGTTTATTACATTTTAATAAGTAAATTATAAAAGTATAACAGTTAACCAATAAAAGGTTTGTCTGTTATCGTTAAAAAAACTTAACTAAAACATTTGCACTATACATTAGTTATATAGGTCCTAAAAAGTGCCTTGTGAACTACATGGTGCCAAATGTTTAATTCACATTGCAAAAAGTTCTAACGGGTCTCGAAATGTTTATTAGAGTGTAAGAAGTAAATAATAAAAGTATAACAGCTAACCAATAAAACGTTTGTATGTTATCGTTAAAAGAACTTAACTAAAACATTTGCACTATGCATTAGTTATATAGGTCCTAAAAAGTGCCTTGTGAACTATATGGTGCCATATGTTTAATTCACATTGCAAAAAGTTTTAACGGGTCTCAAACTGTTTATTAGAGTCTAATAAGTAAATAATAAAAGTATAACAGTTAACCAACAAAAGGTTTGTCTGTTATCGTTAAAAAAACTTAACTAAAACATTTGCACTATACATTAGTTATATAGGTCCTAAAAAGTGCCTTGTGAACTATTTGGTGCCAAATGGTTCATTAAAATTGCAAAAAGTTCTAACGGGTCTTAAAATGTTTATTAGAGTCTAATAAGTAAATAATAAAAGGTTTGTCTGTTATTGTTAAAGAAACTTAACTAAAACATTTGCACTATACATTAGTTATATAGGTCCTAAAAAGTGTCTTGTGAACTATATGGTGCCAAATGTTTACTTCTCTTTGCAAAAAGTTCTAACGGGTCTTAAAATGTTTATTAGATTTAATAAGTAAATTATAAAAGTATAACAGTTAACCAATAAAAGGTTTGTCTGTTATCGTTAAAAGAACTTAACTAAAACATTTGCACTATACATTAGTTATATAGGTCCTAAAAAGTGCCTTGTGAACTACATGGTGCCAAATGTTTAATTCACATTGCAAAAAGTTCTAACGGGTCTCAAAATGTTTATTAGAGTGTAATAAGTAAATAATAAAATTATAACAGTTAAGAAATAAAAGGTTTGTCTGTTATTGTTAAAAAAACTTAACTAAAACATTTGCACTATACATTAGTTATATAGGTCCTAAAAAGTGCCTTGTGAACTATATGGTGCCAAATATTTACTTCTCTTTGCAAAAAGTTTTAACGGGTCTTAAAATGTTTATTAGCTTTTAATAAGTAAATTATAAAAGTATAACAGTTAACCAATAAAAGGTTTGTCTGTTATCGTTAAAAGAACTTAACTAAAACATTTGCACTATACATTAGTTATATAGGTCCTAAAAAGTGCTTTGTGAACTACATGGTGCCAAATGTTTAATTCACATTGCAAAAAGTTTTAACGGGTCTTAAAATGTTTATTAGAGTCTAATAAGTAAATAATAAAAGTATAACAGTTAAGAAATAAAAGGTTTGTCTGTTATTGTTAAAAAAACTTAACTAAAACATTTGCACTATACATTAGTTATATAGGTCCTAAAAAGTGTCTTGTGAAATATATGGTGCCAAATGTTTACTTCTTTATACAAAACGTTCTAACGGGTCTTAAAATGTTTATTAGAGTCTCATAAGTAAATAATAAAAGTATAACAGTTAACCAATAAAAGGTTTGTCTGTTATCGTTAAAAGAACTTAACTAAAACATTTGCACTATACATTAGTCATATAGGTCCTAAAAAGTGCCTTGTGAACTATATGGTGCCAAATGTTTAATTCACATTGTAAAAAGTTCTAACGGGTCTCAAAACGTTTATTAGAGTCTAATAAGTAAATAATAGATGTATAACAGTTAACCAATAAAAGGTTTGTCTGTTATCGTTAAAAGAACTTAACTAAAACATTTGCACTATACATTAGTTATATAGGTCCTAAAAAGTGCCTTGTGAACTACATGGTGCCAAATGCTTAACTCACATTGCAAAAAGTTCTAACGGGTCTCAAAATGTTTATTAGAGTCTAATAAGTAAATAATAAAAGTATAACAGTTAACCAATAAAAGCTTTGTCTGTTATCGTTAAAAGAACGTAACTAAAACATTTGCACTATACATTAGTTATATAGGTCCTAAAAAATGTCTTGTTGACTATATGGTGCCAAATGTTTACTTCTCATTGCAAAACGTTCTAACGGGTCTCAAAATGTTTATTAGAGTCTAATAAGTAAATAATAAAAGTATAACAGTTAAGAAATAAAAGTTTTTTCTGTTATTGTTAAAAGAACTTAATTAAAACATTTGCACTATGCATTAGTTATATAGGTCCTAAAAAGTGTCTTGTGAACTTTATGGTGCCAAATGTTTACTTCTCATTGCAAAACGTTCTAACGGGTCTCAAAATGTTTATTAGAGTCTAATAAGTAAATAATAAAATATAACAGTTAACCAACAAAAGGTTTGTCTGTTATCGTTAAAAAAACTTAACTAAAACATTTGCACTATACATTAGTTATATAGGTCCTAAAAAGTGCCTTGTGAACTATATGGTGCCAAATGGTTTATTAAAATTGCAAAAAAGTTCTAACGGGTCTTAAAATGTTTATTAGAGTCTAATAAGTAAATAATAAAAGGTTTGTCTGTTATTGTTAAAAAAACTTAACTAAAACATTTGCACTATACATTAGTTATATAGGTCCTAAAAAGTGTCTTGTGAAATATATGGTGCCAAATGTTTACTTCTCTTTGCAAAAAGTTCTAACGGGTCTTAAAATGTTTATTAGATTTAATAAGTAAATTATAAAAGTATAACACTTAACCAATAAAAGGTTTGTCTGTTATCGTTAAAAGAACTTAACTAAAACATTTGCACTATACATTAGTTATATAGGTCCTAAAAAGTGCCTTGTGAACTACATGGTGCCAAATGTTTAATTCACATTGCAAAAAGTTCTAACGGGTCTCAAAATGTTTATTAGAGTGTAATAAGTAAATAATAAAATTATAACAGTTAAGAAATAAAAGGTTTGTCTGTTATTGTTAAAAAAACTTAACTAAAACATTTGCACTATACATTAGTTATATAGGTCCTAAAAAGTGCCTTGTGAACTATATGGTGCCAAATATTTACTTCTCTTTGCAAAAAGTTCTAACGGGTCTTAAAATGTTTATTACATTTTAATAAGTAAATTATAAAAGTATAACAGTTAACCAATAAAAGGTTTGTCTGTTATCGTTAAAAGAACTTAACTAAAACATTTGCACTATACATTAGTTATATAGGTCCTAAAAAGTGCCTTGTGAACTACATGGTGCCAAATGTTTAATTCACATTGCAAAAAGTTCTAACGGGTCTCGAAATGTTTATTAGAGTGTAAGAAGTAAATAATAAAAGTATAACAGCTAACCAATAAAAGGTTTGTATGTTATCGTTAAAAGAACTTAACTAAAACATTTGCACTATGCATTAGTTATATAGGTCCTAAAAAGTGCCTTGTGAACTATATAGTGCCAAATGTTTAATTCAATTTTGCAAAAAGTTCTAACGGGTCTCAAAATGTTTATTACATTTTAATAAGTAAATAATAAAAGTATAACTGTTAACCAATAAAAGGTTTGTCTGTTATCGTTAAAAGAACTTAACTAAAACATTTGCATTATACATTAGTTATATAGGTCCTTAAAAGTGCCTTGTGAACTATATGGTGCCAAATGGTTTATTCACATTGCAAAAAGTTTTAACGGGTCTTAAAATTTTTATTAGAGTCTAATAAGTAAATAATAAAAGTATAACAGTTAAGAAATAAAAGGTTTGTCTTTTATTGTTAAAAAAACTTAACTAAAACATTTGCACTATACATTAGTTATATAGGTCCTAAAAAGTGTCTTGTGAAATATATGGTGCCAAATGTTTACTTCTTTTTGCAAAACGTTCTAACGGGTCTTAAAATGTTTATTAGATTTTAATAAGTAAATAATAAAAGTATAACAGTTAAGAAATAAAAGTTTTTCTGTTATCGTTAAAAAAACTTAACTAAAACATTTGCACTATACATTAGTTATATAGGTCCTAAAAAGTGCCTTGTGAACTATATGGTGCCAAATGTTTACTTCTCATTGCAAAACGTTCTCACGGGTCTCAAAATGTTTATTAGAGTCTAATAAGTAAATAATAGATGTATAACAGTTAACCAATAAAAGGTTTGTCTGTTATCGTTAAAAGAACTTAACTAAAACATTTGCACTATACATTAGTTATATAGGTCCTAAAAAGTGCCTTGTGAACTACATGGTGCCAAATGCTTAATTCACATTGCAAAAAGTTCTAACGGGTCTCAAAATGTTTATTAGAGTCTAATAAGTAAATAATAAAAGTATAACAGTTAACCAATAAAAGCTTTGTCTGTTATCGTTAAAAGAACTTAACTAAAACATTTGCACTATACATTAGTTATATAGGTCCTAAAAAATGTCTTGTTGAATATATGGTGCCAAATGTTTACTTCTCATTGCAAAACGTTCTAACGGGTCTCAAAATGTTTATTAGAGTCTAATAAGTAAATAATAAAAGTATAACAGTTAAGAAATAAAAGTTTTTTCTGTTATTGTTAAAAGAACTTAACTAAAACATTTGCACTATGCATTAGTTATATAGGTCCTAAAAAGTGTCTTGTGAACTTTATGGTGCCAAATGTTTACTTCTCATTGCAAAACGTTCTAACGGGTCTCAAAATGTTTATTAGAGTCTAATAAGTAAATAATAAAAGTATAACAGTTAACCAATAAAAGGTTTGTCTGTTATCGTTAAAAGAACGTAACTAAAACATTTGCACTATACATTAGTTATATAGGTCCTAAAAAGTGCCTTGTGAACTATATGGTGCCAAATGGTTTATTAAAATTGCAAAAAGTTCTAACGGGTCTTAAAAGGTTTATTAGAGTCTAATAAGTAAATAATAAAAGGTTTGTCTGTTATTGTTAAAAAAACTTAACTAAAACATTTGCACTATACATTAGTTATATAGGTCCTAAAAAGTGTCTTGTGAAATATATGGTGCCAAATGTTTACTTCTCTTTGCAAAAATTTCTAACGGGTCTTAAAATGTTTATTACATTTTAATAAGTAAATTATAAAAGTATAACAGTTAACCAATAAAAGGTTTCTCTGTTATCGTTAAAAGAACTTAACTAAAACATTTGCACTATACATTAGTTATATAGGTCCTAAAAAGTGCCTTGTGAACTACATGGTGCCAAATGTTTAATTCACATTGCAAAAAGTTCTAACGGGTCTCGAAATGTTTATTAGAGTGTAAGAAGTAAATAATAAAAGTATAACAGCTAACCAATAAAACGTTTGTATGTTATCGTTAAAAGAACTTAACTAAAACATTTGCACTATGCATTAGTTATATAGGTCCTAAAAAGTGCCTTGTGAACTATATGGTGCCAAATGTTTAATTCACATTGCAAAAAGTTTTAACGGGTCTCAAACTGTTTATTAGAGTCTAATAAGTAAATAATAAAAGTATAACAGTTAACCAACAAAAGGTTTGTCTGTTATCGTTAAAAAAACTTAACTAAAACATTTGCACTATACATTAGTTATATAGGTCCTAAAAAGTGCCTTGTGAACTATATGGTGCCAAATGGTTTATTAAAATTGCAAAAAGTTCTAACGGGTCTTAAAATGTTTATTAGAGTCTAATAAGTAAATAATAAAAGGTTTGTCTGTTATTGTTAAAAAAACTTAACTAAAACATTTGCACTATACATTAGTTATATAGGTCCTAAAAAGTGTCTTGTGAAATATATGGTGCCAAATGTTTACTTCTCTTTGCAAAAAGTTCTAACGGGTCTTAAAATGTTTATTAGATTTAATAAGTAAATTATAAAAGTATAACAGTTAACCAATAAAAGGTTTGTCTGTTATCGTTAAAAGAACTTAACTAAAACATTTGCACTATACATTAGTTATATAGGTCCTAAAAAGTGCCTTGTGAACTACATGGTGCCAAATGTTTAATTCACATTGCAAAAAGTTCTAACGGGTCTCAAAATGTTTATTAGAGTGTAATAAGTAAATAATAAAATTATAACAGTTAAGAAATAAAAGGTTTGTCTGTTATTGTTAAAAAAACTTAACTAAAACATTTGCACTATACATTAGTTATATAGGTCCTAAAAAGTGCCTTGTGAACTATATGGTGCCAAATATTTACTTCTCTTTGCAAAAAGTTCTAACGGGTCTTAAAATGTTTATTACATTTTAATAAGTAAATTATAAAAGTATAACAGTTAACCAATAAAAGGTTTGTCTGTTATCGTTAAAAGAACTTAACTAAAACATTTGCACTATACATTAGTTATATAGGTCCTAAAAAGTGCCTTGTGAACTACATGGTGCCAAATGTTTAATTCACATTGCAAAAAGTTCTAATGGGTCTCGAAATGTTTATTAGAGTGTAAGAAGTAAATAATAAAAGTATAACAGCTAACCAATAAAAGGTTTGTATGTTATCGTTAAAAGAACTTAACTAAAACATTTGCACTATGCATTAGTTATATAGGTCCTAAAAAGTGCCTTGTGAACTATATAGTGCCAAATGTTTAATTCAATTTTGCAAAAAGTTCTAACGGGTCTCAAAATGTTTATTACATTTTAATAAGTAAATAATAAAAGTATAACAGTTAACCAATAAAAGGTTTGTCTGTTATCGTTAAAAGAACTTAACTAAAACATTTGCATTATACATTAGTTATATAGGTCCTTAAAAGTGCCTTGTGAACTATATGGTGCCAAATGGTTTATTCACATTGCAAAAAGTTTTAACGGGTCTTAAAATTTTTATTAGAGTCTAATAAGTAAATAATAAAAGTATAACAGTTAAGAAATAAAAGGTTTGTCTTTTATTGTTAAAAAAACTTAACTAAAACATTTGCACTATACATTAGTTATATAGGTCCTAAAAAGTGTCTTGTGAAATATATGGTGCCAAATGTTTACTTCTTTTTGCAAAACGTTCTAACGGGTCTTAAAATGTTTATTAGATTTTAATAAGTAAATAATAAAAGTATAACAGTTAAGAAATAAAAGTTTTTCTGTTATCGTTAAAAAAACTTAACTAAAACATTTGCACTATACATTAGTTATATAGGTCCTAAAAAGTGCCTTGTGAACTATATGGTGCCAAATGGTTTATTAAAATTGCAAAAAGTTCTAACGGGTCTTAAAATGTTTATTAGAGTCTAATAAGTAAATAATAAAAGGTTTGTCTGTTATTGTTAAAAAAACTTAACTAAAACATTTGCACTATACATTAGTTATATAGGTCCTAAAAAGTGTCTTGTGAACTATATGGTGCCAAATGTTTACTTCTCTTTGCAAATCGTTCTAACGGGTCTTAAAATGTTTATTAGATTTTAATAAGTAAATTATAAAAGTATAACAGTTAACCAATAAAAGGTTTGTCTGTTATCGTTAAAAGAACTTAACTAAGACATTTGCACTATACATTAGTTATATAGGTCCTAAAAATTGCCTTTTGAACTACTGTATATGGTGCCAAATGTTTAATTCACATTGCAAAAAGTTCTAACGGGTTTCGAAATGTTTATTAGAGTGTAATAAGTAAATAATAAAAGTATAACAGTTAACCAATAAAAGGTTTGTCTGTTATCGTTAAAAGAACTTAACTAAAACATTTGCACTATACATTAGTCATATAGGTCCTAAAAAGTGCCTTGTGATCTATATGGTGCCAAATGTTTAATTCACATTGCAAAAAGTTCTAACGGGTCTCAAAATGTTTATTAGATTTTAATAAGTAAATTATAAAAGTATAACAGCTAACCAATAAAACGTTTGTATGTTATCGTTAGAAGAACTAATCTAAAACATTTGCACTATGCATTAGTTATATATGTCCTAAAAAGTGCCTTGTGAACTATATGGTGCCAAATGTTTAATTCAATTTTGCAAAAAGTTCTAACGGATCTCAAAATGTTTATTAGAGTCTAATAAGTAAATAATAAAAGTATAACAGTTAAGAAATAAAAGGTTTGTCTGTTATCGTTAAAAGAACTTAAATAAAACATTTGCACTATACATTAGTCATATAGGTCCTAAAAAGTGCCTTGTGAAGTATATGGTGCCAAATGTTTAATTCACATTGCAAAAAGTTCTAACGGGTTTCAAAATGTTTATTAGAGTGTAATAAGTAAATAATAAAAGTATAACAGTTAACCAATAAAAGGTTTATATGTTATCGTTAAAAGAACTTAACTAAAACATTTGCACTATACATTAGTTATATAGGTCCTAAAAAGTGCCTTGTGAACTACATGGTGCCAAATGTTTAATTCACATTGCAAAAAGTTCTAACGGGTCTCGAAATGTTTATTAGAGTGTAAGAAGTACAAAATAAAAGTATAACAGCTAACCAATAAAACGTTTGTATGTTATCGTTAAAAGAACTTAACTAAAACATTTGCACTATGCATTAGTTATATAGGTCCTAAAAAGTGCCTTGTGAACTATATGGTGCCAAATGTTTAATTCACATTGCAAAAAGTTTTAACGGTTCTCAAAATGTTTATTAGAGTCTAATAAGTAAATAATAAAAGTATAACAGTTAACCAACAAAAGGTTTGTCTGTTATCGTTAAAAAAACTTAACTAAAACATTTGCACTATACATTAGTTATATAGGTCCTAAAAAGTGCCTTGTGAACTATATGGTGCCAAATGGTTTATTAAAATTGCAAAAAGTTCTAACGGGTCTTAAAATGTTTATTAAAGTCTAATAAGTAAATAATAAAAGGTTTGTCTGTTATTGTTAAAAAAACTTAACTAAAACATTTGCACTATACATTAGTTATATAGGTCCTAAAAAGTGTCTTGTGAAATATATGGTGCCAAATGTTTACTTCTCTTTGCAAAAAGTTTTAACGGGTCTTAAAATGTTTATTAGCTTTTAATAAGTAAATTATAAAAGTATAACAGTTAACCAATAAAAGGTTTGTCTGTTATCGTTAAAAGAACTTAACTAAAACATTTGCACTATACATTAGTTATATAGGTCCTAAAAAGTGCCTTGTGAACTACATGGTGCCAAATGTTTAATTCACATTGCAAAAAGTTCTAACGGGTCTCGAAATGTTTATTAGAGTGTAAGAAGTAAATAATAAAAGTATAACAGCTAACCAATAAAAGGTTTGTATGTTATCGTTAAAAGAACTTAACTAAAACATTTGCACAATGCATTAGTTATATAGGTCCTAAAAAGTGCCTTGTGAACTATATGGTGCCAAATGTTTAATTCAATTTTGCAAAAAGTTCTAACGGATCTCAAAATGTTTATTAGAATCTAATAAGTAAATAATAAAAGTATAACAGTTAACCAATAAAAGGTTTGTCTGTTATCGTTAAAAGAACTTAACTAAAACATTTGCACTATACATTAGTTATATAGGTCCTAAAAAGTTCCTTGTGAACTATATGGTGCCAAATGGTTTATTCACATTGCAAAAAGTTTTAACGGGTCTTAAAATGTTTATTAGAGTCTAATAAGTAAATAATAAAAGTATAACAGTTAACCAACAAAAGGTTTGTCTGTTATTGTTAAAAAAACTTAACTAAAACATTTGCACTATACATTAGTTATATAGGTCCTAAAAAGTGCCTTGTGAACTATATGGTGCCAAATGGTTTATTAAAATTGCAAAAAGTTCTAACGGGTCTTAAAATGTTTATTAGAGTCTAATAAGTAAATAATAAAAGGTTTGTCTGTTATTGTTAAAAAAACTTAACTAAAACATTTGCACTATACATTAGTTATATAGGTCCTAAAAAGTGTCTTGTGAAATATATGGTGCCAAATGTTTACTTCTCTTTGCAAAAAGTTCTAACGGGTCTTAAAATGTTTATTAGCTTTTAATAAGTAAATTATAAAAGTATAACAGTTAACCAATAAAAGGTTTGTATGTTATCGTTAAAAGAACTTAACTAAAACATTTGCACAATGCATTAGTTATATAGGTCCTAAAAAGTGCCTTGTGAACTATATGGTGCCAAATGTTTAATTCAATTTTGCAAAAAGTTCTAACGGATCTCAAAATGTTTATTAGAGTCTAATAAGTAAATAATAAAAGTATAACAGTTAACCAATAAAAGGTTTGTCTGTTATCGTTAAAAGAACTTAACTAAAACATTTGCACTATACATTAGTTATATAGGTCCTAAAAAGTGGCTTGTGAACTATATGGTGCCAAATGGTTTATTCACATTGCAAAAAGTTTTAACGGGTCTTAAAATGTTTATTAGAGTCTAATAAGTAAATTATAAAAGTATAACAGTTAACCAATAAAAGGTTTGTCTGTTATCGTTAAAAGAACTTAACTAAAACATTTGCACTATACATTAGTTATATAGGTCCTAAAAAGTGCCTTGTGAACTACATGGTGCCAAATGTTTAATTCACATTGCAAAAAGTTCTAACGGGTCTCGAAATGTTTATTAGAGTGTAAGAAGTAAATAATAAAAGTATAACAGCTAACCAATAAAAGGTTTGTATGTTATCGTTAAAAGAACTTAACTAAAACATTTGCACAATGCATTAGTTATATAGGTCCTAAAAAGTGCCTTGTGAACTATATGGTGCCAAATGTTTAATTCAATTTTGCAAAAAGTTCTAACGGATCTCAAAATGTTTATTAGAGTCTAATAAGTAAATAATAAAAGTATAACAGTTAACCAATAAAAGGTTTGTCTGTTATCGTTAAAAGAACTTAACTAAAACATTTGCACTATACATTAGTTATATAGGTCCTAAAAAGTGCCTTGTGAACTATATGGTGCCAAATGGTTTATTCACATTGCAAAAAGTTTTAACGGGTCTTAAAATGTTTATTAGAGTCTAATAAGTAAATAATAAAAGTATAACAGTTAAGAAATAAAAGGTTTGTCTGTTATTGTTAAAAAAACTTAACTAAAACATTTGCACTATACATTAGTTATATAGGTCCTAAAAAGTGCCTTGTGAACTATATGGTGCCAAATGGTTTATTAAAATTGCAAAAAGTTCTAACGGGTCTTAAAATGTTTATTAGAGTCTAATAAGTAAATAATAAAAGGTTTGTCTGTTATTGTTAAAAAAACTTAACTAAAACATTTGCACTATACATTAGTTATATAGGTCCTAAAAAGTGTCTTGTGAAATATATGGTGCCAAATGTTTACTTCTCTTTGCAAAAAGTTCTAACGGGTCTTAAAATGTTTATTAGCTTTTAATAAGTAAATTATAAAAGTATAACAGTTAACCAATAAAAGGTTTGTCTGTTATCGTTAAAAGAACTTAACTAAAACATTTGCACTATACATTAGTTATATAGGTCCTAAAAAGTGCCTTGTGAACTACATGTTGCCAAAATGTTTAATTCACATTGCAAAAAGTTCTAACGGGTCTCGAAATGTTTATTAGAGTGTAAGAAGTAAATAATAAAAGTATAACAGCTAACCAATAAAACGTTTGTCTGTTATCGTTAAAAGAACTTAACTAAAACATTTGCACTATACATTAGTCATATAGGTCCTAAAAAGTGCCTTGTGAAGTATATGGTGCCAAATGTTTAATTCACATTGCAAAAAGTTCTAACGGGTTTCAAAATGTTTATTAGAGTGTAATAAGTAAATAATAAAAGTATAACAGTTAACCAATAAAAGGTTTATATGTTATCGTTAAAAGAACTTAACTAAAACATTTGCACTATGCATTAGTTATATAGGTCCTAAAAAGTGCCTTGTGAACTATATGGTGCCAAATGTTTAATTCGCATTGCAAAACGTTTTGACGGGTCTCAAAATGTTTATTAGAGTCTAATAAGTAAATAATAAAAGTATAACAGTTAAGAAATAAAAGGTTTGTCTGTTATTGTTAGAAAAACTTAACTAAAACATTTGCACTATACATTAGTTATATAGGTCCTAATAAGTGTCTTGTGAAATATATGGTGCCAAATGTTTACTTCTCTTTGCAAAAAGTTCTAACGGGTCTCAAAATGTTTAATTGAGTGTAATAAGTAAATAATAAAAGTATAACAGTTAAGAAATAAAAGGTTTGTCTGTTATTGTTAAAAAAACTTAACTAAAACATTTGCACTATACATTAGTTATATAGGTCCTAAAAAGTGTCTTGTGAAATATATGGTGCCAAATGTTTAATTCAATTTTGCAAAAAGTTCTAACGGGTCTTAAAATGTTTATTAGATTTTAATAAGTAAATTACAAAAGTATAACAGTTAACCAATAAAAGGTTTGTCTGTTATCGTTAAAAGAACTTAACTAAAACATTTGCACTATACATTAGTTATATAGGTCCTAAAAAGTGCCTTGTGAACTACATGGTGCCAAATGTTTAATTCACATTGCAAAAAGTTCTAACGGGTCTCGAAATGTTTATTAGAGTGTAAGAAGTACAAAATAAAAGTATAACAGCTAACCAATAAAACGTTTGTATGTTATCGTTAAAAGAACTTAACTAAAACATTTGCACTATGCATTAGTTATATAGGTCCTAAAAAGTGCCTTGTGAACTATATGGTGCCAAATGTTTAATTCACATTGCAAAAAGTTTTAACGGTTCTCAAAATGTTTATTAGAGTCTAATAAGTAAACAATAAAAGTATAACAGTTAACCAACAAAAGGTTTGTCTGTTATCGTTAAAAAAACTTAACTAAAACATTTGCACTATACATTAGTTATATAGGTCCTAAAAAGTGCCTTGTGAACTATATGGTGCCAAATGGTTTATTAAAATTGCAAAAAGTTCTAACGGGTCTTAAAATGTTTATTAAAGTCTAATAAGTAAATAATAAAAGGTTTGTCTGTTATTGTTAAAAAAACTTAACTAAAACATTTGCACTATACATTAGTTATATAGGTCCTAAAAAGTGTCTTGTGAAATATATGGTGCCAAATGTTTACTTCTCTTTGCAAAAAGTTTTAACGGGTCTTAAAATGTTTATTAGCTTTTAATAAGTAAATTATAAAAGTATAACAGTTAACCAATAAAAGGTTTGTCTGTTATCGTTAAAAGAACTTAACTAAAACATTTGCACTATACATTAGTTATATAGGTCCTAAAAAGTGCCTTGTGAACTACATGGTGCCAAATGTTTAATTCACATTGCAAAAAGTTCTAACGGGTCTCGAAATGTTTATTAGAGTGTAAGAAGTAAATAATAAAAGTATAACAGCTAACCAATAAAAGGTTTGTATGTTATCGTTAAAAGAACTTAACTAAAACATTTGCACAATGCATTAGTTATATAGGTCCTAAAAAGTGCCTTGTGAACTATATGGTGCCAAATGTTTAATTCAATTTTGCAAAAAGTTCTAACGGATCTCAAAATGTTTATTAGAGTCTAATAAGTAAATAATAAAAGTATAACAGTTAACCAATAAAAGGTTTGTCTGTTATCGTTAAAAGAACTTAACTAAAACATTTGCACTATACATTAGTTATATAGGTCCTAAAAAGTGCCTTGTGAACTATATGGTGCCAAATGGTTTATTCACATTGCAAAAAGTTTTAACGGGTCTTAAAATGTTTATTAGAGTCTAATAAGTAAATAATAAAAGTATAACAGTTAAGAAATAAAAGGTTTGTCTGTTATTGTTAAAAAAACTTAACTAAAACATTTGCACTATACATTAGTTATATAGGTCCTAAAAAGTGTCTTGTGAAATATATGGTGCCAAATGTTTACTTCTTTTTGCAAAACGTTCTAACGGGTCTTAAAATGTTTATTAGATTTTTATAAGTAAATAATAAAAGTATAACAGTTAACCAATAAAAGGTTTGTCTGTTATCGTTAAAAAAACTTAACTAAAACATTTGCACTATACATTAGTTATATAGGTCCTAAAAAGTGCCTTGTGAACTATATGGTTCCAAATGGTTTATTAAAATTGCAAAAAGTTCTAACGGGTCTTAAAATGTTTATTAGAGTCTAATAAGTAAATAATAAAAGGTTTGTCTGTTATTGTTAAAAAAACTTAACTAAAACATTTGCACTATACATTAGTTATATAGGTCCTAAAAAGTGTCTTGTGAAATATATGGTGCCAAATGTTTACTTCTCTTTGCAAAAAGTTCTAACCGGTCTTAAAATGTTTATTAGCTTTTAATAAGTAAATTATAAAAGTATAACAGTTAACCAATAAAAGGTTTGTCTGTTATCGTTAAAAGAACTTAACTAAAACATTTGCACTATACATTAGTTATATAGGTCCTAAAAAGTGCCTTGTGAACTACATGGTGCCAAAATGTTTAATTCACATTGCAAAAAGTTCTAACGGGTCTCGAAATGTTTATTAGAGTGTAAGAAGTAAATAATAAAAGTATAACAGCTAACCAATAAAACGTTTGTATGTTATCGTTAAAAGAACTTAACTAAAACATTTGCACTATGCATTAGTTATATAGGTCCTAAAAAGTGCCTTGTGAACTATATGGTGCCAAATGTTTAATTCAATTTTGCAAAAAGTTCTAACGGATCTCAAAATGTTTATTAGAGTCTAATAAGTAAATAACAAAAGTATAACAGTTAAGAAATAAAAGGTTTGTCTGTTATTGTTAAAAAAACTTAACTAAAACATTTGCACTATACATTAGTTATATAGGTCCTAAAAAGTGTCTTGTGAAATATATAGTGCCAAATGTTTACTTCTTTTTGCAAAACGTTCTAACGGGTCTTAAAATGTTTATTATATTTTAATAAGTAAATTATAAAAGTATAACAGTTAACCAATAAAAGGTTTGTCTGTTATCGTTAAAAGAACTTAACTAAAACATTTGCACTATACATTAGTCATATAGGTCCTAAAAAGTGCCTTGTGAACTATATGGTGCCAAATGTTTAATTCACATTGCAAAAAGTTCTAACGGGTTTCAAAATGTTTATTAGAGTGTAATAAGTAAATAATAAAAGTATAACAGTTAACCAATAAAAGGTTTATATGTTATCGTTAAAAGAACTTAACTAAAACATTTGCACTATGCATTAGTTATATAGGTCCTAAAAAGTGCCTTGTGAACTATATGTTGCCAAATGTTTAATTCGCATTGCAAAAAGTTTTAACGGGTCTCAAAATGTTTATTAGAGTCTAATAAGTAAATAATAAAAGTATAACAGTTAAGAAATAAAAGGTTTGTCTGTTATCGTTAAAAAAACTTAACTAAAATATTTGCACTATACATTAGTAATATAGGTCCTAAAAAGTGCCTTGTGAACTATATGGTGCCAAATGGTTTATTAAAATTGCAAAAAGTTCTAACGGGTCTTAAAATGTTTATTAGAGTCTAATAAGTAAATAATAAAAGGTTTGTCTGTTATTGTTAAAAAAACTTAACTAAAACATTTGCACTATACATTAGTTATATAGGTCCTAAAAAGTGTCTTGTGAAATATATGGTGCCAAATGTTTACTTCTCTTTGCAAAAAGCTCTAACGGGTCTTAAAATGTTTATTACATTTTAATAAGTAAATTATAAAAGTATAACAGTTAACCAATAAAAGGTTTGTCTGTTATCGTTAAAAGAACTTAACTAAAACATTTGCACTATACATTAGTTATATAGGTCCTAAAAAGTGCCTTGTGAACTACATGGTGCCAAATGTTTAATTCACATTGCAAAAAGTTCTAACGGGTCTCGAAATGTTTATTAGAGTGTAAGAAGTAAATAATAAAAGTATAACAGCTAACCAATAAAACGTTTGTATGTTATCGTTAAAAGAACTTAACTAAAACATTTGCACTATGCATTAGTTATATAGGTCCTAAAAAGTGCCTTGTGAACTATATGGTGCCAAATGTTTAATTCACATTGCAAAAAGTTTTAACGATTCTCAAACTGTTTATTAGAGTCTAATAAGTAAATAATAAAAGTATAACAGTTAACCAACAAAAGGTTTGTCTGTTATCGTTAAAAAAACTTAACTAAAACATTTGCACTATACATTAGTTATATAGGTCCTAAAAAGTGCCTTGTGAACTACATGGTGCCAAATGTTTAATTCACATTGCAAAAAGTTCTAACGGGTCTCGAAATGTTTATTAGAGTGTAAGAAGTAAATAATAAAAGTATAACAGCTAACCAATAAAACGTTTGTATGTTATCGTTAAAAGAACTTAACTAAAACATTTGCACTATGCATTAGTTATATAGGTCCTAAAAAGTGCCTTGTGAACTATATGGTGCCAAATGTTTAATTCACATTGCAAAAAGTTTTAACGATTCTCAAACTGTTTATTAGAGTCTAATAAGTAAATAATAAAAGTATAACAGTTAACCAACAAAAGGTTTGTCTGTTATCGTTAAAAAAACTTAACTAAAACATTTGCACTATACATTAGTTATATAGGTCCTAAAAAGTGCCTTGTGAACTACATGGTGCCAAATGTTTAATTCACATTGCAAAAAGTTCTAACGGGTCTCGAAATGTTTATTAGAGTGTAAGAAGTAAATAATAAAAGTATAACAGCTAACCAATAAAACGTTTGTATGTTATCGTTAAAAGAACTTAACTAAAACATTTGCACTATGCATTAGTTATATAGGTCCTAAAAAGTGCCTTGTGAACTATATGGTGCCAAATGTTTAATTCACATTGCAAAAAGTTTTAACGATTCTCAAACTGTTTATTAGAGTCTAATAAGTAAATAATAAAAGTATAACAGTTAACCAACAAAAGGTTTGTCTGTTATCGTTAAAAAAACTTAACTAAAACATTTGCACTATACATTAGTTATATAGGTCCTAAAAAGTGCCTTGTGAACTACATGGTGCCAAATGTTTAATTCACATTGCAAAAAGTTCTAACGGGTCTCGAAATGTTTATTAGAGTGTAAGAAGTAAATAATAAAAGTATAACAGCTAACCAATAAAACGTTTGTATGTTATCGTTAAAAGAACTTAACTAAAACATTTGCACTATGCATTAGTTATATAGGTCCTAAAAAGTGCCTTGTGAACTATATGGTGCCAAATGTTTAATTCACATTGCAAAAAGTTTTAACGATTCTCAAACTGTTTATTAGAGTCTAATAAGTAAATAATAAAAGTATAACAGTTAACCAACAAAAGGTTTGTCTGTTATCGTTAAAAAAACTTAACTAAAACATTTGCACTATACATTAGTTATATAGGTCCTAAAAAGTGCCTTGTGAACTATATGGTGCCAAATGGTTTATTAAAATTGCAAAAAGTTCTAACGGGTCTTAAAATGTTTATTAGAGTCTAATAAGTAAATAATAAAAGGTTTGTCTGTTATTGTTAAAAAAACTTAACTAAAACATTTGCACTATACATTAGTTATATAGGTCCTAAAAAGTGTCTTGTGAAATATATGGTGCCAAATGTTTACTTCTTTTTGCAAAAAGTTCTAACGGGTCTTAAAATGTTTATTAGCTTTTAATAAGTAAATTATAAAAGTATAACAGTTAACCAATAAAAGGTTTGTCTGTTATCGTTAAAAGAACTTAACTAAAACATTTGCACTATACATTAGTTATATAGGTCCTAAAAAGTGCCTTGTGAACTACATGGTGCCAAATGTTTAATTCACATTGCAAAAAGTTCTAACGGGTCTCGAAATGTTTATTAGAGTGTAAGAAGTAAATAATAAAAGTATAACAGCTAACCAATAAAAGGTTTGTATGTTATCGTTAAAAGAACTTAACTAAAACATTTGCACAATGCATTAGTTATATAGGTCCTAAAAAGTGCCTTGTGAACTATATGGTGCCAAATGTTTAATTCAATTTTGCAAAAAGTTCTAACGGATCTCAAAATGTTTATTAGAGTCTAATAAGTAAATAATAAAAGTATAACAGTTAACCAATAAAAGGTTTGTCTGTTATCGTTAAAAGAACTTAACTAAAACATTTGCACTATACATTAGTTATATAGGTCCTAAAAAGTGCCTTGTGAACTATATGGTGCCAAATGGTTTATTCACATTGCAAAAAGTTTTAACGGGTCTTAAAATGTTTATTAGAGTCTAATAAGTAAATAATAAAAGTATAACAGTTAACCAACAAAAGGTTTGTCTGTTATTGTTAAAAAAACTTAACTAAAACATTTGCACTATACATTAGTTATATAGGTCCTAAAAAGTGCCTTGTGAACTATATGGTGCCAAATGGTTTATTAAAATTGCAAAAAGTTCTAACGGGTCTTAAAATGTTTATTAGAGTCTAATAAGTAAATAATAAAAGGTTTGTCTGTTATTGTTAAAAAAACTTAACTAAAACATTTGCACTATACATTAGTTATATAGGTCCTAAAAAGTGTCTTGTGAAATATATGGTGCCAAATGTTTACTTCTCTTTGCAAAAAGTTCTAACGGGTCTTAAAATGTTTATTAGCTTTTAATAAGTAAATTATAAAAGTATAACAGTTAACCAATAAAAGGTTTGTATGTTATCGTTAAAAGAACTTAACTAAAACATTTGCACAATGCATTAGTTATATAGGTCCTAAAAAGTGCCTTGTGAACTATATGGTGCCAAATGTTTAATTCAAATTTGCAAAAAGTTCTAACGGATCTCAAAATGTTTATTAGAGTCTAATAAGTAAATAATAAAAGTATAACAGTTAACCAATAAAAGGTTTGTCTGTTATCGTTAAAAGAACTTAACTAAAACATTTGCACTATACATTAGTTATATAGGTCCTAAAAAGTGGCTTGTGAACTATATGGGGCCAAATGGTTTATTCACATTGCAAAAAGTTTTAACGGGTCTTAAAATGTTTATTAGAGTCTAATAAGTAAATAATAAAAGTATAACAGTTAACCAATAAAAGGTTTATATGTTATCGTTAAAAGAACTTAACTAAAACATTTGCACTATGCATTAGTTATATAGGTCCTAAAAAGTGCCTTGTGAACTATATGGTGCCAAATGTTTAATTCGCATTGCAAAACGTTTTGACGGGTCTCAAAATGTTTATTAGAGTCTAATAAGTAAATAATAAAAGTATAACAGTTAAGAAATAAAAGGTTTGTCTGTTATCGTTAAAAGAACTTAACTAAAACATTTGCACTATACATTAGTTATATAGGTCCTAATAAGTGTCTTGTGAAATATATGGTGCCAAATGTTTACTTCTCTTTGCAAAAAGTTCTAACGGGTCTCAAAATGTTTATTTGAGTGTAATAAGTAAATAATAAAAGTATAACAGTTAAGAAATAAAAGGTTTGTCTGTTATTGTTAAAAAAACTTAACTAAAACATTTGCACTATACATTAGTTATATAGGTCCTAAAAAGTGTCTTGTGAAATATATGGTGCCAAATGTTTAATTCAATTTTGCAAAAAGTTCTAACGGGTCTTAAAATGTTTATTAGATTTTAATAAGTAAATTACAAAAGTATAACAGTTAACCAATAAAAAGTTTGTCTGTTATCGTTAAAAGAACTTAACTAAAACATTTGCACTATACATTAGTTATATAGGTCCTAAAAAGTGCCTTGTGAACTACATGGTGCCAAATGTTTAATTCACATTGCAAAAAGTTCTAACGGGTCTCGAAATGTTTATTAGAGTGTAAGAAGTACAAAATAAAAGTATAACAGCTAACCAATAAAACGTTTGTATGTTATCGTTAAAAGAACTTAACTAAAACATTTGCACTATGCATTAGTTATATAGGTCCTAAAAAGTGCCTTGTGAACTATATGGTGCCAAATGTTTAATTCACATTGCAAAAAGTTTTAACGGTTCTCAAATTGTTTATTAGAGTCTAATAAGTAAATAATAAAAGTATAACAGTTAACCAACAAAAGGTTTGTCTGTTATCGTTAAAAAAACTTAACTAAAACATTTGCACTATACATTAGTTATATAGGTCCTAAAAAGTGCCTTGTGAACTATATGGTGCCAAATGGTTTATTAAAATTGCAAAAAGTTCTAACGGGTCTTAAAATGTTTATTAGAGTCTAATAAGTAAATAATAAAAGGTTTGTCTGTTATTGTTAAAAAAACTTAACTAAAACATTTGCACTATACATTAGTTATATAGGTCCTAAAAAGTGCCTTGTGAACTATATGGTGCCAAATGTTTAATTCAATTTTGCAAAAAGTTCTAACGGATCTCAAAATGTTTATTAGAGTCTAATAAGTAAATAATAAAAGTATAACAGTTAAGAAATAAAAGGTTTGTCTGTTATTGTTAAAAAAACTTAACTAAAACATTTGCACTATGCATTAGTTATATAGGTCCTAAAAAGTGCCTTGTGAACTATATGGTGCCAAATGGTTTATTAAAATTGCAAAAAGTTCTAACGGGTCTTAAAATGTTTATTAGAGTCTAATAAGTAAATAATAAAAGGTTTGTCTGTTATTGTTAAAAAAACTTAACTAAAACATTTGCACTATACATTAGTTATATAGGTCCTAAAAAGTGTCTTGTGAAATATATGGTGCCAAATGTTTACTTCTCTTTGCAAAAAGCTCTAACGGGTCTTAAAATGTTTATTACATTTTAATAAGTAAATTATAAAAGTATAACAGTTAACCAATAAAAGGTTTGTCTGTTATCGTTAAAAGAACTTAACTAAAACATTTGCACTATACATTAGTTATATAGGTCCTAAAAAGTGCCTTGTGAACTACATGGTGCCAAATGTTTAATTCACATTGCAAAAAGTTCTAACGGGTCTCGAAATGTTTATTAGAGTGTAAGAAGTAAATAATAAAAGTATAACAGCTAACCAATAAAACTTTTGTATGTTATCGTTAAAAGAACTTAACTAAAACATTTGCACTATGCATTAGTTATATAGGTCCTAAAAAGTGCCTTGTGAACTATATGGTGCCAAATGTTTAATTCACATTGCAAAAAGTTTTAACGATTCTCAAACTGTTTATTAGAGTCTAATAAGTAAATAATAAAAGTATAACAGTTAACCAACAAAAGGTTTGTCTGTTATCGTTAAAAAAACTTAACTAAAACATTTGCACTATACATTAGTTATATAGGTCCTAAAAAGTGCCTTGTGAACTATATGGTGCCAAATGGTTTATTAAAATTGCAAAAAGTTCTAACGGGTCTTAAAATGTTTATTAGAGTCTAATAAGTAAATAATAAAAGGTTTGTCTGTTATTGTTAAAAAAACTTAACTAAAACATTTGCACTATACATTAGTTATATAGGTCCTAAAAAGTGTCTTGTGAAATATATGGTGCCAAATGTTTACTTCTCTTTGCAAAAAGTTCTAACGGGTCTTAAAATGTTTATTAGATTTAATAAGTAAATTATAAAAGTATAACAGTTAACCAATAAAAGGTTTGTCTGTTATCGTTAAAAGAACTTAACTAAAACATTTGCACTATACATTAGTTATATAGGTCCTAAAAAGTGCCTTGTGAACTACATGGTGCCAAATGTTTAATTCACATTGCAAAAAGTTCTAACGGGTCTCAAAATGTTTATTAGAGTGTAATAAGTAAATAATAAAATTATAACAGTTAAGAAATAAAAGGTTTGTCTGTTATTGTTAAAAAAACTTAACTAAAACATTTGCACTATACATTAGTTATATAGGTCCTAAAAAGTGCCTTGTGAACTATATGGTGCCAAATATTTACTTCTCTTTGCAAAAAGTTCTAACGGGTCTTAAAATGTTTATTACATTTTAATAAGTAAATTATAAAAGTATAACAGTTAACCAATAAAAGGTTTGTCTGTTATCGTTAAAAGAACTTAACTAAAACATTTGCACTATACATTAGTTATATAGGTCCTAAAAAGTGCCTTGTGAACTACATGGTGCCAAATGTTTAATTCACATTGCAAAAAGTTCTAACGGGTCTCGAAATGTTTATTAGAGTGTAAGAAGTAAATAATAAAAGTATAACAGCTAACCAATAAAAGGTTTGTATGTTATCGTTAAAAGAACTTAACTAAAACATTTGCACTATGCATTAGTTATATAGGTCCTAAAAAGTGCCTTGTGAACTATATAGTGCCAAATGTTTAATTCAATTTTGCAAAAAGTTCTAACGGGTCTCAAAATGTTTATTACATTTTAATAAGTAAATAATAAAAGTATAACAGTTAACCAATAAAAGGTTTGTCTGTTATCGTTAAAAGAACTTAACTAAAACATTTGCATTATACATTAGTTATATAGGTCCTTAAAAGTGCCTTGTGAACTATATGGTGCCAAATGGTTTATTCACATTGCAAAAAGTTTTAACGGGTCTTAAAATTTTTATTAGAGTCTAATAAGTAAATAATAAAAGTATAACAGTTAAGAAATAAAAGGTTTGTCTTTTATTGTTAAAAAAACTTAACTAAAACATTTGCACTATACATTAGTTATATAGGTCCTAAAAAGTGTCTTGTGAAATATATGGTGCCAAATGTTTACTTCTTTTTGCAAAACGTTCTAACGGGTCTTAAAATGTTTATTAGATTTTAATAAGTAAATAATAAAAGTATAACAGTTAAGAAATAAAAGTTTTTCTGTTATCGTTAAAAAAACTTAACTAAAACATTTGCACTATACATTAGTTATATAGGTCCTAAAAAGTGCCTTGTGAACTATATGGTGCCAAATGTTTACTTCTCATTGCAAAACGTTCTCACGGGTCTCAAAATGTTTATTAGAGTCTAATAAGTAAATAATAGATGTATAACAGTTAACCAATAAAAGGTTTGTCTGTTATCGTTAAAAGAACTTAACTAAAACATTTGCACTATACATTAGTTATATAGGTCCTAAAAAGTGCCTTGTGAACTACATGGTGCCAAATGCTTAATTCACATTGCAAAAAGTTCTAACGGGTCTCAAAATGTTTATTAGAGTCTAATAAGTAAATAATAAAAGTATAACAGTTAACCAATAAAAGCTTTGTCTGTTATCGTTAAAAGAACGTAACTAAAACATTTGCACTATACATTAGTTATATAGGTCCTAAAAAATGTCTTGTTGACTATATGGTGCCAAATGTTTACTTCTCATTGCAAAACGTTCTAACGGGTCTCAAAATGTTTATTAGAGTCTAATAAGTAAATAATAAAAGTATAACAGTTAAGAAATAAAAGTTTTTTCTGTTATTGTTAAAAGAACTTAACTAAAACATTTGCACTATGCATTAGTTATATAGGTCCTAAAAAGTGTCTTGTGAACTTTATGGTGCCAAATGTTTACTTCTCATTGCAAAACGTTCTAACGGGTCTCAAAATGTTTATTAGAGTCTAATAAGTAAATAATAAAAGTATAACAGTTAACCAATAAAAGGTTTGTCTGTTATCGTTAAAAGAACGTAACTAAAACATTTGCACTATACATTAGTTATATAGGTCCTAAAAAGTGCCTTGTGAACTATATGGTGCCAAATGGTTTATTAAAATTGCAAAAAGTTCTAACGGGTCTTAAAAGGTTTATTAGAGTCTAATAAGTAAATAATAAAAGGTTTGTCTGTTATTGTTAAAAAAACTTAACTAAAACATTTGCACTATACATTAGTTATATAGGTCCTAAAAAGTGTCTTGTGAAATATATGGTGCCAAATGTTTACTTCTCTTTGCAAAAATTTCTAACGGGTCTTAAAATGTTTATTACATTTTAATAAGTAAATTATAAAAGTATAACAGTTAACCAATAAAAGGTTTCTCTGTTATCGTTAAAAGAACTTAACTAAAACATTTGCACTATACATTAGTTATATAGGTCCTAAAAAGTGCCTTGTGAACTACATGGTGCCAAATGTTTAATTCACATTGCAAAAAGTTCTAACGGGTCTCGAAATGTTTATTAGAGTGTAAGAAGTAAATAATAAAAGTATAACAGCTAACCAATAAAACGTTTGTATGTTATCGTTAAAAGAACTTAACTAAAACATTTGCACTATGCATTAGTTATATAGGTCCTAAAAAGTGCCTTGTGAACTATATGGTGCCAAATGTTTAATTCACATTGCAAAAAGTTTTAACGGGTCTCAAACTGTTTATTAGAGTCTAATAAGTAAATAATAAAAGTATAACAGTTAAGAAATAAAAGGTTTGTCTTTTATTGTTAAAAAAACTTAACTTAAACATTTGCACTATACATTAGTTATATAGGTCCTAAAAAGTGTCTTGTGAAATATATGGTGCCAAATGTTTACTTCTTTTTGCAAAACGTTCTAACGGGTCTTAAAATGTTTATTAGATTTTAATAAGTAAATAATAAAAGTATAACAGTTAAGAAATAAAAGTTTTTCTGTTATCGTTAAAAAAACTTAACTAAAACATTTGCACTATACATTAGTTATATAGGTCCTAAAAAGTGCCTTGTGAACTATATGGTGCCAAATGTTTACTTCTCATTGCAAAACGTTCTCACGGGTCTCAAAATGTTTATTAGAGTCTAATAAGTAAATAATAGATGTATAACAGTTAACCAATAAAAGGTTTGTCTGTTATCGTTAAAAGAACTTAACTAAAACATTTGCACTATACATTAGTTATATAGGTCCTAAAAAGTGCCTTGTGAACTACATGGTGCCAAATGCTTAATTCACATTGCAAAAAGTTCTAACGGGTCTCAAAATGTTTATTAGAGTCTAATAAGTAAATAATAAAAGTATAACAGTTAACCAATAAAAGCTTTGTCTGTTATCGTTAAAAGAACGTAACTAAAACATTTGCACTATACATTAGTTATATAGGTCCTAAAAAATGTCTTGTTGACTATATGGTGCCAAATGTTTACTTCTCATTGCAAAACGTTCTAACGGGTCTCAAAATGTTTATTAGAGTCTAATAAGTAAATAATAAAAGTATAACAGTTAAGAAATAAAAGTTTTTTCTGTTATTGTTAAAAGAACTTAACTAAAACATTTGCACTATGCATTAGTTATATAGGTCCTAAAAAGTGTCTTGTGAACTTTATGGTGCCAAATGTTTACTTCTCATTGCAAAACGTTCTAACGGGTCTCAAAATGTTTATTAGAGTCTAATAAGTAAATAATAAAAGTATAACAGTTAACCAATAAAAGGTTTGTCTGTTATCGTTAAAAGAACGTAACTAAAACATTTGCACTATACATTAGTTATATAGGTCCTAAAAAGTGCCTTGTGAACTATATGGTGCCAAATGGTTTATTAAAATTGCAAAAAGTTCTAACGGGTCTTAAAAGGTTTATTAGAGTCTAATAAGTAAATAATAAAAGGTTTGTCTGTTATTGTTAAAAAAACTTAACTAAAACATTTGCACTATACATTAGTTATATAGGTCCTAAAAAGTGTCTTGTGAAATATATGGTGCCAAATGTTTACTTCTCTTTGCAAAAATTTCTAACGGGTCTTAAAATGTTTATTACATTTTAATAAGTAAATTATAAAAGTATAACAGTTAACCAATAAAAGGTTTCTCTGTTATCGTTAAAAGAACTTAACTAAAACATTTGCACTATACATTAGTTATATAGGTCCTAAAAAGTGCCTTGTGAACTACATGGTGCCAAATGTTTAATTCACATTGCAAAAAGTTCTAACGGGTCTCGAAATGTTTATTAGAGTGTAAGAAGTAAATAATAAAAGTATAACAGCTAACCAATAAAACGTTTGTATGTTATCGTTAAAAGAACTTAACTAAAACATTTGCACTATGCATTAGTTATATAGGTCCTAAAAAGTGCCTTGTGAACTATATGGTGCCAAATGTTTAATTCACATTGCAAAAAGTTTTAACGGGTCTCAAACTGTTTATTAGAGTCTAATAAGTAAATAATAAAAGTATAACAGTTAACCAACAAAAGGTTTGTCTGTTATCGTTAAAAAAACTTAACTAAAACATTTGCACTATACATTAGTTATATAGGTCCTAAAAAGTGCCTTGTGAACTATATGGTGCCAAATGGTTTATTAAAATTGCAAAAAGTTCTAACGGGTCTTAAAATGTTTATTAGAGTCTAATAAGTAAATAATAAAAGGTTTGTCTGTTATTGTTAAAAAAAACTTAACTAAAACATTTGCACTATACATTAGTTATATAGGTCCTAAAAAGTGTCTTGTGAAATATATGGTGCCAAATGTTTACTTCTCTTTGCAAAAAGTTCTAACGGGTCTTAAAATGTTTATTAGATTTAATAAGTAAATTATAAAAGTATAACAGCTAACCAATAAAAGGTTTGTCTGTTATCGTTAAAAGAACTTAACTAAAACATTTGCACTATACATTAGTTATATAGGTCCTAAAAAGTGCCTTGTGAACTACATGGTGCCAAATGTTTAATTCACATTGCAAAAAGTTCTAACGGGTCTCGAAATGTTTATTAGAGTGTAAGAAGTAAATAATAAAAGTATAACAGCTAACCAATAAAAGGTTTGTATGTTATCGTTAAAAGAACTTAACTAAAACATTTGCACTATGCATTAGTTATATAGGTCCTAAAAAGTGCCTTGTGAACTATATAGTGCCAAATGTTTAATTCAATTTTGCAAAAAGTTCTAACGGGTCTCAAAATGTTTATTACATTTTAATAAGTAAATAATAAAAGTATAACAGTTAACCAATAAAAGGTTTGTCTGTTATCGTTAAAAGAACTTAACTAAAACATTTGCATTATACATTAGTTATATAGGTCCTTAAAAGTGCCTTGTGAACTATATGGTGCCAAATGGTTTATTCACATTGCAAAAAGTTTTAACGGGTCTTAAAATTTTTATTAGAGTCTAATAAGTAAATAATAAAAGTATAACAGTTAAGAAATAAAAGGTTTGTCTTTTATTGTTAAAAAAACTTAACTAAAACATTTGCACTATACATTAGTTATATAGGTCCTAAAAAGTGTCTTGTGAAATATATGGTGCCAAATGTTTACTTCTTTTTGCAAAACGTTCTAACGGGTCTTAAAATGTTTATTAGATTTTAATAAGTAAATAATAAAAGTATAACAGTTAAGAAATAAAAGTTTTTCTGTTATCGTTAAAAAAACTTAACTAAAACATTTGCACTATACATTAGTTATATAGGTCCTAAAAAGTGCCTTGTGAACTATATGGTGCCAAATGTTTACTTCTCATTGCAAAACGTTCTCACGGGTCTCAAAATGTTTATTAGAGTCTAATAAGTAAATAATAGATGTATAACAGTTAACCAATAAAAGGTTTGTCTGTTATCGTTAAAAGAACTTAACTAAAACATTTGCACTATACATTAGTTATATAGGTCCTAAAAAGTGCCTTGTGAACTACATGGTGCCAAATGCTTAATTCACATTGCAAAAAGTTCTAACGGGTCTCAAAATGTTTATTAGAGTCTAATAAGTAAATAATAAAAGTATAACAGTTAACCAATAAAAGCTTTGTCTGTTATCGTTAAAAGAACGTAACTAAAACATTTGCACTATACATTAGTTATATAGGTCCTAAAAAATGTCTTGTTGACTATATGGTGCCAAATGTTTACTTCTCATTGCAAAACGTTCTAACGGGTCTCAAAATGTTTATTAGAGTCTAATAAGTAAATAATAAAAGTATAACAGTTAAGAAATAAAAGTTTTTTCTGTTATTGTTAAAAGAACTTAACTAAAACATTTGCACTATGCATTAGTTATATAGGTCCTAAAAAGTGTCTTGTGAACTTTATGGTGCCAAATGTTTACTTCTCATTGCAAAACGTTCTAACGGGTCTCAAAATGTTTATTAGAGTCTAATAAGTAAATAATAAAAGTATAACAGTTAACCAATAAAAGGTTTGTCTGTTATCGTTAAAAGAACGTAACTAAAACATTTGCACTATACATTAGTTATATAGGTCCTAAAAAGTGCCTTGTGAACTATATGGTGCCAAATGGTTTATTAAAATTGCAAAAAGTTCTAACGGGTCTTAAAAGGTTTATTAGAGTCTAATAAGTAAATAATAAAAGGTTTGTCTGTTATTGTTAAAAAAACTTAACTAAAACATTTGCACTATACATTAGTTATATAGGTCCTAAAAAGTGTCTTGTGAAATATATGGTGCCAAATGTTTACTTCTCTTTGCAAAAATTTCTAACGGGTCTTAAAATGTTTATTACATTTTAATAAGTAAATTATAAAAGTATAACAGTTAACCAATAAAAGGTTTCTCTGTTATCGTTAAAAGAACTTAACTAAAACATTTGCACTATACATTAGTTATATAGGTCCTAAAAAGTGCCTTGTGAACTACATGGTGCCAAATGTTTAATTCACATTGCAAAAAGTTCTAACGGGTCTCGAAATGTTTATTAGAGTGTAAGAAGTAAATAATAAAAGTATAACAGCTAACCAATAAAACGTTTGTATGTTATCGTTAAAAGAACTTAACTAAAACATTTGCACTATGCATTAGTTATATAGGTCCTAAAAAGTGCCTTGTGAACTATATGGTGCCAAATGTTTAATTCACATTGCAAAAAGTTTTAACGGGTCTCAAACTGTTTATTAGAGTCTAATAAGTAAATAATAAAAGTATAACAGTTAAGAAATAAAAGGTTTGTCTTTTATTGTTAAAAAAACTTAACTAAAACATTTGCACTATACATTAGTTATATAGGTCCTAAAAAGTGTCTTGTGAAATATATGGTGCCAAATGTTTACTTCTTTTTGCAAAACGTTCTAACGGGTCTTAAAATGTTTATTAGATTTTAATAAGTAAATAATAAAAGTATAACAGTTAAGAAATAAAAGTTTTTCTGTTATCGTTAAAAAAACTTAACTAAAACATTTGCACTATACATTAGTTATATAGGTCCTAAAAAGTGCCTTGTGAACTATATGGTGCCAAATGTTTACTTCTCATTGCAAAACGTTCTCACGGGTCTCAAAATGTTTATTAGAGTCTAATAAGTAAATAATAGATGTATAACAGTTAACCAATAAAAGGTTTGTCTGTTATCGTTAAAAGAACTTAACTAAAACATTTGCACTATACATTAGTTATATAGGTCCTAAAAAGTGCCTTGTGAACTACATGGTGCCAAATGCTTAATTCACATTGCAAAAAGTTCTAACGGGTCTCAAAATGTTTATTAGAGTCTAATAAGTAAATAATAAAAGTATAACAGTTAACCAATAAAAGCTTTGTCTGTTATCGTTAAAAGAACGTAACTAAAACATTTGCACTATACATTAGTTATATAGGTCCTAAAAAATGTCTTGTTGACTATATGGTGCCAAATGTTTACTTCTCATTGCAAAACGTTCTAACGGGTCTCAAAATGTTTATTAGAGTCTAATAAGTAAATAATAAAAGTATAACAGTTAAGAAATAAAAGTTTTTTCTGTTATTGTTAAAAGAACTTAACTAAAACATTTGCACTATGCATTAGTTATATAGGTCCTAAAAAGTGTCTTGTGAACTTTATGGTGCCAAATGTTTACTTCTCATTGCAAAACGTTCTAACGGGTCTCAAAATGTTTATTAGAGTCTAATAAGTAAATAATAAAAGTATAACAGTTAACCAATAAAAGGTTTGTCTGTTATCGTTAAAAGAACGTAACTAAAACATTTGCACTATACATTAGTTATATAGGTCCTAAAAAGTGCCTTGTGAACTATATGGTGCCAAATGGTTTATTAAAATTGCAAAAAGTTCTAACGGGTCTTAAAAGGTTTATTAGAGTCTAATAAGTAAATAATAAAAGGTTTGTCTGTTATTGTTAAAAAAACTTAACTAAAACATTTGCACTATACATTAGTTATATAGGTCCTAAAAAGTGTCTTGTGAAATATATGGTGCCAAATGTTTACTTCTCTTTGCAAAAATTTCTAACGGGTCTTAAAATGTTTATTACATTTTAATAAGTAAATTATAAAAGTATAACAGTTAACCAATAAAAGGTTTCTCTGTTATCGTTAAAAGAACTTAACTAAAACATTTGCACTATACATTAGTTATATAGGTCCTAAAAAGTGCCTTGTGAACTACATGGTGCCAAATGTTTAATTCACATTGCAAAAAGTTCTAACGGGTCTCGAAATGTTTATTAGAGTGTAAGAAGTAAATAATAAAAGTATAACAGCTAACCAATAAAACGTTTGTATGTTATCGTTAAAAGAACTTAACTAAAACATTTGCACTATGCATTAGTTATATAGGTCCTAAAAAGTGCCTTGTGAACTATATGGTGCCAAATGTTTAATTCACATTGCAAAAAGTTTTAACGGGTCTCAAACTGTTTATTAGAGTCTAATAAGTAAATAATAAAAGTATAACAGTTAAGAAATAAAAGGTTTGTCTTTTATTGTTAAAAAAACTTAACTAAAACATTTGCACTATACATTAGTTATATAGGTCCTAAAAAGTGTCTTGTGAAATATATGGTGCCAAATGTTTACTTCTTTTTGCAAAACGTTCTAACGGGTCTTAAAATGTTTATTAGATTTTAATAAGTAAATAATAAAAGTATAACAGTTAAGAAATAAAAGTTTTTCTGTTATCGTTAAAAAAACTTAACTAAAACATTTGCACTATACATTAGTTATATAGGTCCTAAAAAGTGCCTTGTGAACTATATGGTGCCAAATGTTTACTTCTCATTGCAAAACGTTCTCACGGGTCTCAAAATGTTTATTAGAGTCTAATAAGTAAATAATAGATGTATAACAGTTAACCAATAAAAGGTTTGTCTGTTATCGTTAAAAGAACTTAACTAAAACATTTGCACTATACATTAGTTATATAGGTCCTAAAAAGTGCCTTGTGAACTACATGGTGCCAAATGCTTAATTCACATTGCAAAAAGTTCTAACGGGTCTCAAAATGTTTATTTGAGTCTAATAAGTAAATAATAAAAGTATAACAGTTAACCAATAAAAGCTTTGTCTGTTATCGTTAAAAGAACGTAACTAAAACATTTGCACTATACATTAGTTATATAGGTCCTAAAAAATGTCTTGTTGACTATATGGTGCCAAATGTTTACTTCTCATTGCAAAACGTTCTAACGGGTCTCAAAATGTTTATTAGAGTCTAATAAGTAAATAATAAAAGTATAACAGTTAAGAAATAAAAGTTTTTTCTGTTATTGTTAAAAGAACTTAACTAAAACATTTGCACTATGCATTAGTTATATAGGTCCTAAAAAGTGTCTTGTGAACTTTATGGTGCCAAATGTTTACTTCTCATTGCAAAACGTTCTAACGGGTCTCAAAATGTTTATTAGAGTCTAATAAGTAAATAATAAAAGTATAACAGTTAACCAATAAAAGGTTTGTCTGTTATCGTTAAAAGAACGTAACTAAAACATTTGCACTATACATTAGTTATATAGGTCCTAAAAAGTGCCTTGTGAACTATATGGTGCCAAATGGTTTATTAAAATTGCAAAAAGTTCTAACGGGTCTTAAAAGGTTTATTAGAGTCTAATAAGTAAATAATAAAAGGTTTGTCTGTTATTGTTAAAAAAACTTAACTAAAACATTTGCACTATACATTAGTTATATAGGTCCTAAAAAGTGTCTTGTGAAATATATGGTGCCAAATGTTTACTTCTCTTTGCAAAAATTTCTAACGGGTCTTAAAATGTTTATTACATTTTAATAAGTAAATTATAAAAGTATAACAGTTAACCAATAAAAGGTTTCTCTGTTATCGTTAAAAGAACTTAACTAAAACATTTGCACTATACATTAGTTATATAGGTCCTAAAAAGTGCCTTGTGAACTACATGGTGCCAAATGTTTAATTCACATTGCAAAAAGTTCTAACGGGTCTCGAAATGTTTATTAGAGTGTAAGAAGTAAATAATAAAAGTATAACAGCTAACCAATAAAACGTTTGTATGTTATCGTTAAAAGAACTTAACTAAAACATTTGCACTATGCATTAGTTATATAGGTCCTAAAAAGTGCCTTGTGAACTATATGGTGCCAAATGTTTAATTCACATTGCAAAAAGTTTTAACGGGTCTTAAACTGTTTATTAGAGTCTAATAAGTAAATAATAAAAGTATAACAGTTAACCAACAAAAGGTTTGTCTGTTATCGTTAAAAAAACTTAACTAAAACATTTGCACTATACATTAGTTATATAGGTCCTAAAAAGTGCCTTGTGAACTATATGGTGCCAAATGGTTTATTAAAATTGCAAAAAGTTCTAACGGGTCTTAAAATGTTTATTAGAGTCTAATAAGTAAATAATAAAAGGTTTGTCTGTTATTGTTAAAAAAAACTTAACTAAAACATTTGCACTATACATTAGTTATATAGGTCCTAAAAAGTGTCTTGTGAAATATATGGTGCCAAATGTTTACTTCTCTTTGCAAAAAGTTCTAACGGGTCTTAAAATGTTTATTAGATTTAATAAGTAAATTATAAAAGTATAACAGCTAACCAATAAAAGGTTTGTCTGTTATCGTTAAAAGAACTTAACTAAAACATTTGCACTATACATTAGTTATATAGGTCCTAAAAAGTGCCTTGTGAACTACATGGTGCCAAATGTTTAATTCACATTGCAAAAAGTTCTAACGGGTCTCGAAATGTTTATTAGAGTGTAAGAAGTAAATAATAAAAGTATAACAGCTAACCAATAAAAGGTTTGTATGTTATCGTTAAAAGAACTTAACTAAAACATTTGCACTATGCATTAGTTATATAGGTCCTAAAAAGTGCCTTGTGAACTATATAGTGCCAAATGTTTAATTCAATTTTGCAAAAAGTTCTAACGGGTCTCAAAATGTTTATTACATTTTAATAAGTAAATAATAAAAGTATAACAGTTAACCAATAAAAGGTTTGTCTGTTATCGTTAAAAGAACTTAACTAAAACATTTGCATTATACATTAGTTATATAGGTCCTTAAAAGTGCCTTGTGAACTATATGGTGCCAAATGGTTTATTCACATTGCAAAAAGTTTTAACGGGTCTTAAAATTTTTATTAGAGTCTAATAAGTAAATAATAAAAGTATAACAGTTAAGAAATAAAAGGTTTGTCTTTTATTGTTAAAAAAACTTAACTAAAACATTTGCACTATACATTAGTTATATAGGTCCTAAAAAGTGTCTTGTGAAATATATGGTGCCAAATGTTTACTTCTTTTTGCAAAACGTTCTAACGGGTCTTAAAATGTTTATTAGATTTTAATAAGTAAATAATAAAAGTATAACAGTTAAGAAATAAAAGGTTTGTCTGTTATCGTTAAAAGAACTTAACTAAAACATTTGCACTATACATTAGTTATATAGGTCCTAAAAAGTGCCTTGTGAACTACATGGTGCCAAATGCTTAATTCACATTGCAAAAAGTTCTAACGGGTCTCAAAATGTTTATTAGAGTCTAATAAGTAAATAATAAAAGTATAACAGTTAACCAATAAAAGCTTTGTCTGTTATCGTTAAAAGAACGTAACTAAAACATTTGCACTATACATTAGTTATATAGGTCCTAAAAAATGTCTTGTTGACTATATGGTGCCAAATGTTTACTTCTCATTGCAAAACGTTCTAACGGGTCTCAAAATGTTTATTAGAGTCTAATAAGTAAATAATAAAAGTATAACAGTTAAGAAATAAAAGTTTTTTCTGTTATTGTTAAAAGAACTTAACTAAAACATTTGCACTATGCATTAGTTATATAGGTCCTAAAAAGTGTCTTGTGAACTTTATGGTGCCAAATGTTTACTTCTCATTGCAAAACGTTCTAACGGGTCTCAAAATGTTTATTATAGTCTAATAAGTAAATAATAAAAGTATAACAGTTAACCAATAAAAGGTTTGTCTGTTATCGTTAAAAGAACGTAACTAAAACATTTGCACTATACATTAGTTATATAGGTCCTAAAAAGTGCCTTGTGAACTATATGGTGCCAAATGGTTTATTAAAATTGCAAAAAGTTCTAACGGGTTTTAAAAGGTTTATTAGAGTCTAATAAGTAAATAATAAAAGGTTTGTCTGTTATTGTTAAAAAAACTTAACTAAAACATTTGCACTATACATTAGTTATATAGGTCCTAAAAAGTGTCTTGTGAAATATATGGTGCCAAATGTTTACTTCTCTTTGCAAAAATTTCTAACGGGTCTTAAAATGTTTATTACATTTTAATAAGTAAATTATAAAAGTATAACAGTTAACCAATAAAAGGTTTCTCTGTTATCGTTAAAAGAACTTAACTAAAACATTTGCACTATACATTAGTTATATAGGTCCTAAAAAGTGCCTTGTGAACTACATGGTGCCAAATGTTTAATTCACATTGCAAAAAGTTCTAACGGGTCTCGAAATGTTTATTAGAGTGTAAGAAGTAAATAATAAAAGTATAACAGCTAACCAATAAAACGTTTGTATGTTATCGTTAAAAGAACTTAACTAAAACATTTGCACTATGCATTAGTTATATAGGTCCTAAAAAGTGCCTTGTGAACTATATGGTGCCAAATGTTTAATTCACATTGCAAAAAGTTTTAACGGGTCTCAAACTGTTTATTAGAGTCTAATAAGTAAATAATAAAAGTATAACACTTAACCAACAAAAGGTTTGTCTGTTATCGTTAAAAAAACTTAACTAAAACATTTGCACTATACATTAGTTATATAGGTCCTAAAAAGTGCCTTGTGAACTATATGGTGCCAAATGGTTTATTAAAATTGCAAAAAGTTCTAACGGGTCTTAAAATGTTTATTAGAGTCTAATAAGTAAATAATAAAAGGTTTGTCTGTTATTGTTAAAAAAACTTAACTAAAACATTTGCACTATACATTAGTTATATAGGTCCTAAAAAGTGCCTTGTGAACTATATGGTGCTAAATATTTACTTCTCTTTGCAAAAAGTTCTAACGGGTCTTAAAATGTTTATTACATTTTAATAAGTAAATTATAAAAGTATAACAGTTAACCAATAAAAGGTTTGTCTGTTATCGTTAAAAGAACTTAACTAAAACATTTGCACTATACATTAGTTATATAGGTCCTAAAAAGTGCCTTGTGAACTACATGGTGCCAAATGTTTAATTCACATTGCAAAAAGTTCTAACGGGTCTCGAAATGTTTATTAGAGTGTAAGAAGTAAATAATAAAAGTATAACAGCTAACCAATAAAAGGTTTGTATGTTATCGTTAAAAGAACTTAACTAAAACATTTGCACTATGCATTAGTTATATAGGTCCTAAAAAGTGCCTTGTGAACTATATAGTGCCAAATGTTTAATTCAATTTTGCAAAAAGTTCTAACGGGTCTCAAAATGTTTATTACATTTTAATAAGTAAATAATAAAAGTATAACAGTTAACCAATAAAAGGTTTGTCTGTTATCGTTAAAAGAACTTAACTAAAACATTTGCATTATACATTAGTTATATAGGTCCTTAAAAGTGCCTTGTGAACTATATGGTGCCAAATGGTTTATTCACATTGCAAAAAGTTTTAACGGGTCTTAAAATTTTTATTAGAGTCTAATAAGTAAATAATAAAAGTATAACAGTTAAGAAATAAAAGGTTTGTCTTTTATTGTTAAAAAAACTTAACTAAAACATTTGCACTATACATTAGTTATATAGGTCCTAAAAAGTGTCTTGTGAAATATATGGTGCCAAATGTTTACTTCTTTTTGCAAAACGTTCTAACGGGTCTTAAAATGTTTATTAGATTTTAATAAGTAAATAATAAAAGTATAACAGTTAAGAAATAAAAGTTTTTCTGTTATCGTTAAAAAAACTTAACTAAAACATTTGCACTATACATTAGTTATATAGGTCCTAAAAAGTGCCTTGTGAACTATATGGTGTCAAATGGTTTATTAAAATTGCAAAAAGTTCTAACGGGTCTTAAAATGTTTATTAGAGTCTAATAAGTAAATAATAAAAGGTTTGTCTGTTATTGTTAAAAAAACTTAACTAAAACATTTGCACTATACATTAGTTATATAGGTCCTAAAAAGTGTCTTGTGAAATATATGGTGCCAAATGTTTACTTCTTTATACAAAACGTTCTAACGGGTCTTAAAATGTTTATTAGAGTCTCATAAGTAAATAATAAAAGTATAACAGTTAACCAATAAAAGGTTTGTCTGTTATCGTTAAAAGAACTTAACTAAAACATTTGCACTATACATTAGTCATATAGGTCCTAAAAAGTGCCTTGTGAACTATATGGTGCCAAATGTTTAATTCACATTGTAAAAAGTTCTAACGGGTCTCAAAACGTTTATTAGAGTCTAATAAGTAAATAATAGATGTATAACAGTTAACCAATAAAAGGTTTGTCTGTTATCGTTAAAAGAACTTAACTAAAACATTTGCACTATACATTAGTTATATAGGTCCTAAAAAGTGCCTTGTGAACTACATGGTGCCAAATGCTTAATTCACATTGCAAAAAGTTCTAACGGGTCTCAAAATGTTTATTAGAGTCTAATAAGTAAATAATAAAAGTATAACAGTTAACCAATAAAAGCTTTGTCTGTTATCGTTAAAAGAACGTAACTAAAACATTTGCACTATACATTAGTTATATAGGTCCTAAAAAATGTCTTGTTGACTATATGGTGCCAAATGTTTACTTCTCATTGCAAAACGTTCTAACGGGTCTCAAAATGTTTATTAGAGTCTAATAAGTAAATAATAAAAGTATAACAGTTAAGAAATAAAAGTTTTTTCTGTTATTGTTAAAAGAACTTAACTAAAACATTTGCACTATGCATTAGTTATATAGGTCCTAAAAAGTGTCTTGTGAACTTTATGGTGCCAAATGTTTACTTCTCATTGCAAAACGTTCTAACGGGTCTCAAAATGTTTATTAGAGTCTAATAAGTAAATAATAAAAGTATAACAGTTAACCAACAAAAGGTTTGTCTGTTATCGTTAAAAAAACTTAACTAAAACATTTGCACTATACATTAGTTATATAGGTCCTAAAAAGTGCCTTGTGAACTATATGGTGCCAAATGGTTTATTAAAATTGCAAAAAGTTCTAACGGGTCTTAAAATGTTTATTAGAGTCTAATAAGTAAATAATAAAAGGTTTGTCTGTTATTGTTAAAAAAACTTAACTAAAACATTTGCACTATACATTAGTTATATAGGTCCTAAAAAGTGTCTTGTGAAATATATGGTGCCAAATGTTTACTTCTCTTTGCAAAAAGTTCTAACGGGTCTTAAAATGTATATTAGATTTAATAAGTAAATTATAAAAGTATAACACTTAACCAATAAAAGGTTTGTCTGTTATCGTTAAAAGAACTTAACTAAAACATTTGCACTATACATTAGTTATATAGGTCCTAAAAAGTGCCTTGTGAACTACATGGTGCCAAATGTTTAATTCACATTGCAAAAAGTTCTAACGGGTCTCAAAATGTTTATTAGAGTGTAATAAGTAAATAATAAAATTATAACAGTTAAGAAATAAAAGGTTTGTCTGTTATTGTTAAAAAAACTTAACTAAAACATTTGCACTATACATTAGTTATATAGGTCCTAAAAAGTGCCTTGTGAACTATATGGTGCCAAATATTTACTTCTCTTTGCAAAAAGTTCTAACGGGTCTTAAAATGTTTATTACATTTTAATAAGTAAATTATAAAAGTATAACAGTTAACCAATAAAAGGTTTGTCTGTTATCGTTAAAAGAACTTAACTAAAACATTTGCACTATACATTAGTTATATAGGTCCTAAAAAGTGCCTTGTGAACTACATGGTGCCAAATGTTTAATTCACATTGCAAAAAGTTCTAACGGGTCTCGAAATGTTTATTAGAGTGTAAGAAGTAAATAATAAAAGTATAACAGCTAACCAATAAAAGGTTTGTATGTTATCGTTAAAAGAACTTAACTAAAACATTTGCACTATGCATTAGTTATATAGGTCCTAAAAAGTGCCTTGTGAACTATATAGTGCCAAATGTTTAATTCAATTTTGCAAAAAGTTCTAACGGGTCTCAAAATGTTTATTACATTTTAATAAGTAAATAATAAAAGTATAACAGTTAACCAATAAAAGGTTTGTCTGTTATCGTTAAAAGAACTTAACTAAAACATTTGCATTATACATTAGTTATATAGGTCCTTAAAAGTGCCTTGTGAACTATATGGTGCCAAATGGTTTATTCACATTGCAAAAAGTTTTAACGGGTCTTAAAATTTTTATTAGAGTCTAATAAGTAAATAATAAAAGTATAACAGTTAAGAAATAAAAGGTTTGTCTTTTATTGTTAAAAAAACTTAACTAAAACATTTGCACTATACATTAGTTATATAGGTCCTAAAAAGTGTCTTGTGAAATATATGGTGCCAAATGTTTACTTCTTTTTGCAAAACGTTCTAACGGGTCTTAAAATGTTTATTAGATTTTAATAAGTAAATAATAAAAGTATAACAGTTAAGAAATAAAAGTTTTTCTGTTATCGTTAAAAAAACTTAACTAAAACATTTGCACTATACATTAGTTATATAGGTCCTAAAAAGTGCCTTGTGAACTATATGGTGCCAAATGTTTACTTCTCATTGCAAAACGTTCTCACGGGTCTCAAAATGTTTATTAGAGTCTAATAAGTAAATAATAGATGTATAACAGTTAACCAATAAAAGGTTTGTCTGTTATCGTTAAAAGAACTTAACTAAAACATTTGCACTATACATTAGTTATATAGGTCCTAAAAAGTGCCTTGTGAACTACATGGTGCCAAATGCTTAATTCACATTGCAAAAAGTTCTAACGGGTCTCAAAATGTTTATTAGAGTCTAATAAGTAAATAATAAAAGTATAACAGTTAACCAATAAAAGCTTTGTCTGTTATCGTTAAAAGAACGTAACTAAAACATTTGCACTATACATTAGTTATATAGGTCCTAAAAAATGTCTTGTTGACTATATGGTGCCAAATGTTTACTTCTCATTGCAAAACGTTCTAACGGGTCTCAAAATGTTTATTAGAGTCTAATAAGTAAATAATAAAAGTATAACAGTTAAGAAATAAAAGTTTTTTCTGTTATTGTTAAAAGAACTTAACTAAAACATTTGCACTATGCATTAGTTATATAGGTCCTAAAAAGTGCCTTGTGAACTATATGGTGCCAAATGGTTTATTAAAATTGCACAAAGTTCTAACGGGTCTTAAAAGGTTTATTAGAGTCTAATAAGTAAATAATAAAAGGTTTGTCTGTTATTGTTAAAAAAACTTAACTAAAACATTTGCACTATACATTAGTTATATAGGTCCTAAAAAGTGTCTTGTGAAATATATGGTGCCAAATGTTTACTTCTCTTTGCAAAAATTTCTAACGGGTCTTAAAATGTTTATTACATTTTAATAAGTAAATTATAAAAGTATAACAGTTAACCAATAAAAGGTTTCTCTGTTATCGTTAAAAGAACTTAACTAAAACATTTGCACTATACATTAGTTATATAGGTCCTAAAAAGTGCCTTGTGAACTACATGGTGCCAAATGTTTAATTCACATTGCAAAAAGTTCTAACGGGTCTCGAAATGTTTATTAGAGTGTAAGAAGTAAATAATAAAAGTATAACAGCTAACCAATAAAACGTTTGTATGTTATCGTTAAAAGAACTTAACTAAAACATTTGCACTATGCATTAGTTATATAGGTCCTAAAAAGTGCCTTGTGAACTATATGGTGCCAAATGTTTAATTCACATTGCAAAAAGTTTTAACGGGTCTCAAACTGTTTATTAGAGTCTAATAAGTAAATAATAAAAGTATAACACTTAACCAACAAAAGGTTTGTCTGTTATCGTTAAAAAAACTTAACTAAAACATTTGCACTATACATTAGTTATATAGGTCCTAAAAAGTGCCTTGTGAACTATATGGTGCCAAATGGTTTATTAAAATTGCAAAAAGTTCTAACGGGTCTTAAAATGTTTATTAGAGTCTAATAAGTAAATAATAAAAGGTTTGTCTGTTATTGTTAAAAAAACTTAACTAAAACATTTGCACTATACATTAGTTATATAGGTCCTAAAAAGTGTCTTGTGAAATATATGGTGCCAAATGTTTACTTCTCTTTGCAAAAAGTTCTAACGGGTCTTAAAATGTTTATTAGATTTAATAAGTAAATTATAAAAGTATAACAGTTAACCAATAAAAGGTTTGTCTGTTATCGTTAAAAGAACTTAACTAAAACATTTGCACTATACATTAGTCATATAGGTCCTAAAAAGTGCCTTGTGAACTATATGGTGCCAAATGTTTAATTCACATTGCAAAAAGTTCTAACGGGTTTCAAAATGTTTATTAGAGTGTAATAAGTAAATAATAAAAGTATAACAGTTAACCAATAAAAGGTTTATATGTTATCGTTAAAAGAACTTAACTAAAACATTTGCACTATGCATTAGTTATATAGGTCCTAAAAGGTGCCTTGTGAACTATATGGTGCTAAATGTTTAATTCGCATTGCAAAAAGTTTTAACGGGTCTCAAAATGTTTATTAGAGTCTAATAAGTAAATAATAAAAGTATAACAGTTAAGAAATAAAAGGTTTGTCTGTTATCGTTAAAAAAACTTAACTAAAATATTTGCACTATACATTAGTAATATAGGTCCTAAAAAGTGCCTTGTGAGCTATATGGTGCCAAATGGTTTATTAAAATTGCAAAAAGTTCTAACGGGTCTTAAAATGTTTATTAGAGTCTAATAAGTAAATAATAAAAGGTTTGTCTGTTATTGTTAAAAAAACTTAACTAAAACATTTGCACTATACATTAGTTATATAGGTCCTAAAAAGTGTCTTGTGAAATATATGGTGCCAAATGTTTACTTCTCTTTGCAAAAAGTTCTAACGGGTCTTAAAATGTTTATTAGCTTTTAATAAGTAAATTATAAAAGTATAACAGTTAACCAATAAAAGGTTTGTCTGTTATCGTTAAAAGAACTTAACTAAAACATTTGCACTATACATTAGTTATATAGGTCCTAAAAAGGGTGTACCGACACTTAATCACGCGACACTTGATCACGCGACGCTTAATCACCGACACATAATCACTAGGACATTTAATCACGCGACACATAATCACTAGGACATTTAATCACGCGACACATAATCACTAGGACATTTAATCACGCGACTTGGATACTTAATCACGCGACATTTAATCACGCGACATATAATCACTTGGATGTCGGAAAAGCGTGAGGAAAATTCAGTAATTCAAGCTCGTGTGCATCTCTCTGTGGGAATGGCGATGTGGATTGCTTTTAAGGTTGGCCTAAAACCAAAGGCTATTAGTCTTTCGTTTAGAACTCCCCGACAATTGTCTTTGACTCCGTTGCGCCGGCTTTCTCTATAATGTTTCTTTAAATCAACACCAGCTTCATAAAGTCTAATTGTTATATTGTCCGAAGTAAGTTGTATCACAATAGAAACATTTTCATCATCTTTTCACATTTAAACAAAACCATAACCATGTGTAGAGACAAGAAGGGGAGATTTTAACCAAACCTTAGTTTTTATACAAACACATTAGCCAATCAGGAAATAACATGTCATTTTGCATTGCTACGTATAACCTATGTAATATTAATATCTAACATTATTCTATTGTCACAACGTGCAACGTGCACAAATGCAACGTGCAACGTTTCTGCAAGGAATTGCTGGTACTCAACCTTCTATTCCAATGCGGTACAAGGCACTGAAACTGCGCGTGCAAAACACAGTTGACCGTTATCTGTCAAGCGAGATTTTAGTGCAGTTGCTTACATTTCCCATGCATAACATTGCTGTGAATTGTAAATGTAAATAAACATTGTAAATGTGTGATTAAATGTCGCGTGATTAAATGTCCTAGTGATTATGTGTCGCGTGAATAAATGTCCTAGTGATTATGTGTCGCGTGATTAAGTGTCGCGTGATTAAATGTCCTAGTGATTATGTGTCGGTGATTAAACGTCGCGTGATCAAGTGTCGCGTGATTAAGTGTCACCAAACCCTAAAAAGTGCCTTGTGAACTACATGGTGCCAAAATGTTTAATTCACATTGCAAAAAGTTCTAACGGGTCTCGAAATGTTTATTAGAGTGTAAGAAGTAAATAATAAAAGTATAACAGCTAACCAATAAAACGTTTGTATGTTATCGTTAAAAGAACTTAACTAAAACATTTGCACTATGCATTAGTTATATAGGTCCTAAAAAGTGCCTTGTGAAATATATAGTGCCAAATGTTTACTTCTTTTTGCAAAACGTTCTAACGGGTCTTAAAATGTTTATTATATTTTAATAAGTAAATTATAAAAGTATAACAGTTAACCAATAAAAGGTTTGTCTGTTATCGTTAAAAGAACTTAACTAAAACATTTGCACTATACATTAGTCATATAGGTCCTAAAAAGTGCCTTGTGAACTATATGGTGCCAAATGTTTAATTCACATTGCAAAAAGTTCTAACGGGTTTCAAAATGTTTATTAGAGTGTAATAAGTAAATAATAAAAGTATAACAGTTAACCAATAAAAGGTTTATATGTTATCGTTAAAAGAACTTAACTAAAACATTTGCACTATGCATTAGTTATATAGGTCCTAAAAAGTGCCTTGTGAACTATATGGTGCCAAATGTTTAATTCGCATTGCAAAAAGTTTTAACGGGTCTCAAAATGTTTATTAGAGTCTAATAAGTAAATAATAAAAGTATAACAGTTAAGAAATAAAAGGTTTGTCTGTTATCGTTAAAAAAACTTAACTAAAATATTTGCACTATACATTAGTAATATAGGTCCTAAAAAGTGCCTTGTGAACTATATGGTGCCAAATGGTTTATTAAAATTGCAAAAAGTTCTAACGGGTCTTAAAAGGTTTATTAGAGTCTAATAAGTAAATAATAAAAGGTTTGTCTGTTATTGTTAAAAAAACTTAACTAAAACATTTGCACTATACATTAGTTATATAGGTCCTAAAAAGTGTCTTGTGAAATATATGGTGCCAAATGTTTACTTCTCTTTGCAAAACGTTCTAACGGGTCTTAAAATGTTTATTACATTTTAATAAGTAAATTATAAAAGTATAACAGTTAACCAATAAAAGGTTTGTCTGTTATCGTTAAAAAAACTTAACTAAAACATTTGCACTATACATTAGTTATATAGGTCCTAAAAAGTGCCTTGTGAACTACATGGTGCCAAATGTTTAATTCACATTGCAAAAAGTTCTAACGGGTCTCGAAATGTTTATTAGAGTGTAAGAAGTAAATAATAAAAGTATAACAGCTAACCAATAAAACGTTTGTATGTTATCGTTAAAAGAACTTAACTAAAACATTTGCACTATGCATTAGTTATATAGGTCCTAAAAAGTGCCTTGTGAACTATATGGTGCCATATGTTTAATTCACATTGCAAAAAGTTTTAACGGGTCTCAAACTGTTTATTAGAGTCTAATAAGTAAATAATAAAAGTATAACAGTTAACCAACAAAAGGTTTGTCTGTTATCGTTAAAAAAACTTAACTAAAACATTTGCACTATACATTAGTTATATAGGTCCTAAAAAGTGCCTTGTGAACTATATGGTGCCAAATGGTTCATTAAAATTGCAAAAAGTTCTAACGGGTCTTAAAATGTTTATTAGAGTCTAATAAGTAAATAATAAAAGGTTTGTCTGTTATTGTTAAAGAAACTTAACTAAAACATTTGCACTATACATTAGTTATATAGGTCCTAAAAAGTGCCTTGTGAACTATATGGTGCCAAATATTTACTTCTCTTTGCAAAAAGTTTTAACGGGTCTTAAAATGTTTATTAGCTTTTAATAAGTAAATTATAAAAGTATAACAGTTAACCAATAAAAGGTTTGTCTGTTATCGTTAAAAGAACTTAACTAAAACATTTGCACTATACATTAGTTATATAGGTCCTAAAAAGTGCCTTGTGAAATATATAGTGCCAAATGTTTACTTCTTTTTGCAAAACGTTCTAACGGGTCTTAAAATGTTTATTATATTTTAATAAGTAAATTATAAAAGTATAACAGTTAACCAATAAAAGGTTTGTCTGTTATCGTTAAAAGAACTTAACTAAAACATTTGCACTATACATTAGTCATATAGGTCCTAAAAAGTGCCTTGTGAACTATATGGTGCCAAATGTTTAATTCACATTGCAAAAAGTTCTAACGGGTTTCAAAATGTTTATTAGAGTGTAATAAGTAAATAATAAAAGTATAACAGTTAACCAATAAAAGGTTTATATGTTATCGTTAAAAGAACTTAACTAAAACATTTGCACTATGCATTAGTTATATAGGTCCTAAAAAGTGCCTTGTGAACTATATGGTGCCAAATGTTTAATTCGCATTGCAAAAAGTTTTAACGGGTCTCAAAATGTTTATTAGAGTCTAATAAGTAAATAATAAAAGTATAACAGTTAAGAAATAAAAGGTTTGTCTGTTATCGTTAAAAAAACTTAACTAAAATATTTGCACTATACATTAGTAATATAGGTCCTAAAAAGTGCCTTGTGAACTATATGGTGCCAAATGGTTTATTAAAATTGCAAAAAGTTCTAACGGGTCTTAAAAGGTTTATTAGAGTCTAATAAGTAAATAATAAAAGGTTTGTCTGTTATTGTTAAAAAAACTTAACTAAAACATTTGCACTATACATTAGTTATATAGGTCCTAAAAAGTGTCTTGTGAAATATATGGTGCCAAATGTTTACTTCTCTTTGCAAAACGTTCTAACGGGTCTTAAAATGTTTATTACATTTTAATAAGTAAATTATAAAAGTATAACAGTTAACCAATAAAAGGTTTGTCTGTTATCGTTAAAAAAACTTAACTAAAACATTTGCACTATACATTAGTTATATAGGTCCTAAAAAGTGCCTTGTGAACTACATGGTGCCAAATGTTTAATTCACATTGCAAAAAGTTCTAACGGGTCTCGAAATGTTTATTAGAGTGTAAGAAGTAAATAATAAAAGTATAACAGCTAACCAATAAAACGTTTGTATGTTATCGTTAAAAGAACTTAACTAAAACATTTGCACTATGCATTAGTTATATAGGTCCTAAAAAGTGCCTTGTGAACTATATGGTGCCATATGTTTAATTCACATTGCAAAAAGTTTTAACGGGTCTCAAACTGTTTATTAGAGTCTAATAAGTAAATAATAAAAGTATAACAGTTAACCAACAAAAGGTTTGTCTGTTATCGTTAAAAAAACTTAACTAAAACATTTGCACTATACATTAGTTATATAGGTCCTAAAAAGTGCCTTGTGAACTATATGGTGCCAAATGGTTCATTAAAATTGCAAAAAGTTCTAACGGGTCTTAAAATGTTTATTAGAGTCTAATAAGTAAATAATAAAAGGTTTGTCTGTTATTGTTAAAGAAACTTAACTAAAACATTTGCACTATACATTAGTTATATAGGTCCTAAAAAGTGTCTTGTGAACTATATGGTGCCAAATGTTTACTTCTCTTTGCAAAAAGTTCTAACGGGTCTTAAAATGTTTATTAGATTTAATAAGTAAATTATAAAAGTATAACAGTTAACCAATAAAAGGTTTGTCTGTTATCGTTAAAAGAACTTAACTAAAACATTTGCACTATACATTAGTTATATAGGTCCTAAAAAGTGCCTTGTGAACTACATGGTGCCAAATGTTTAATTCACATTGCAAAAAGTTCTAACGGGTCTCAAAATGTTTATTAGAGTGTAATAAGTAAATAATAAAATTATAACAGTTAAGAAATAAAAGGTTTGTCTGTTATTGTTAAAAAAACTTAACTAAAACATTTGCACTATACATTAGTTATATAGGTCCTAAAAAGTGCCTTGTGAACTATATGGTGCCAAATATTTACTTCTCTTTGCAAAAAGTTTTAACGGGTCTTAAAATGTTTATTAGCTTTTAATAAGTAAATTATAAAAGTATAACAGTTAACCAATAAAAGGTTTGTCTGTTATCGTTAAAAGAACTTAACTAAAACATTTGCACTATACATTAGTTATATAGGTCCTAAAAAGTGCTTTGTGAACTACATGGTGCCAAATGTTTAATTCACATTGCAAAAAGTTTTAACGGGTCTTAAAATGTTTATTAGAGTCTAATAAGTAAATAATAAAAGTATAACAGTTAAGAAATAAAAGGTTTGTCTGTTATTGTTAAAAAAACTTAACTAAAACATTTGCACTATACATTAGTTATATAGGTCCTAAAAAGTGTCTTGTGAAATATATGGTGCCAAATGTTTACTTCTTTATACAAAACGTTCTAACGGGTCTTAAAATGTTTATTAGAGTCTCATAAGTAAATAATAAAAGTATAACAGTTAACCAATAAAAGGTTTGTCTGTTATCGTTAAAAGAACTTAACTAAAACATTTGCACTATACATTAGTTATATAGGTCCTAAAAAGTGCCTTGTGAACTACATGGTGCCAAATGCTTAACTCACATTGCAAAAAGTTCTAACGGGTCTTAAAATGTTTATTAGAGTCTAATAAGTAAATAATAAAAGGTTTGTCTGTTATTGTTAAAAAAACTTAACTAAAACATTTGCACTATACATTAGTTATATAGGTCCTAAAAAGTGTCTTGTGAAATATATGGTGCCAAATGTTTACTTCTCTTTGCAAAAAGTTCTAACGGGTCTTAAAATGTTTATTAGCTTTTAATAAGTAAATTATAAAAGTATAACAGTTAACCAATAAAAGGTTTGTCTGTTATCGTTAAAAGAACTTAACTAAAACATTTGCACTATACATTAGTTATATAGGTCCTAAAAAGGGTGTACCGACACTTAATCACGCGACACTTGATCACGCGACGCTTAATCACCGACACATAATCACTAGGACATTTAATCACGCGACACATAATCACTAGGACATTTAATCACGCGACACATAATCACTAGGACATTTAATCACGCGACTTGGATACTTAATCACGCGACATTTAATCACGCGACATATAATCACTTGGATGTCGGAAAAGCGTGAGGAAAATTCAGTAATTCAAGCTCGTGTGCATCTCTCTGTGGGAATGGCGATGTGGATTGCTTTTAAGGTTGGCCTAAAGCCAAAGGCTATTAGTCTTTCTTTTAGAACTCCCCGACAATTGTCTTTGACTCCGTTGCGCCGGCTTTCTCTATAATGTTTCTTTAAATCAACACCAGCTTCATAAAGTCTAATTGTTATATTGTCCGAAGTAAGTTGTATCACAATAGAAACATTTTCATCATCTTTTCACATTTAAACAAAACCATAACCATGTGTAGAGACAAGAAGGGGAGATTTTAACCAAACCTTAGTTTTTATACAAACACATTAGCCAATCAGGAAATAACATGTCATTTTGCATTGCTACGTATAACCTATGTAATATTAATATCTAACATTATTCTATTGTCACAACGTGCAACGTGCACAAATGCAACGTGCAACGTTTCTGCAAGGAATTGCTGGTACTCAACCTTCTATTCCAATGCGGTACAAGGCACTGAAACTGCGCGTGCAAAACACAGTTGACCGTTATCTGTCAAGCGAGATTTTAGTGCAGTTGCTTACATTTCCCATGCATAACATTGCTGTGAATTGTAAATGTAAATAAACATTGTAAATGTGTGATTAAATGTCGCGTGATTAAATGTCCTAGTGATTATGTGTCGCGTGAATAAATGTCCTAGTGATTATGTGTCGCGTGATTAAGTGTCGCGTGATTAAATGTCCTAGTGATTATGTGTCGGTGATTAAACGTCGCGTGATCAAGTGTCGCGTGATTAAGTGTCACCAAACCCTAAAAAGTGCCTTGTGAACTACATGGTGCCAAAATGTTTAATTCACATTGCAAAAAGTTCTAACGGGTCTCGAAATGTTTATTAGAGTGTAAGAAGTAAATAATAAAAGTATAACAGCTAACCAATAAAACGTTTGTATGTTATCGTTAAAAGAACTTAACTAAAACATTTGCACTATGCATTAGTTATATAGGTCCTAAAAAGTGCCTTGTGAAATATATAGTGCCAAATGTTTACTTCTTTTTGCAAAACGTTCTAACGGGTCTTAAAATGTTTATTATATTTTAATAAGTAAATTATAAAAGTATAACAGTTAACCAATAAAAGGTTTGTCTGTTATCGTTAAAAGAACTTAACTAAAACATTTGCACTATACATTAGTCATATAGGTCCTAAAAAGTGCCTTGTGAACTATATGGTGCCAAATGTTTAATTCACATTGCAAAAAGTTCTAACGGGTTTCAAAATGTTTATTAGAGTGTAATAAGTAAATAATAAAAGTATAACAGTTAACCAATAAAAGGTTTATATGTTATCGTTAAAAGAACTTAACTAAAACATTTGCACTATGCATTAGTTATATAGGTCCTAAAAAGTGCCTTGTGAACTATATGGTGCCAAATGTTTAATTCGCATTGCAAAAAGTTTTAACGGGTCTCAAAATGTTTATTAGAGTCTAATAAGTAAATAATAAAAGTATAACAGTTAAGAAATAAAAGGTTTGTCTGTTATCGTTAAAAAAACTTAACTAAAATATTTGCACTATACATTAGTAATATAGGTCCTAAAAAGTGCCTTGTGAACTATATGGTGCCAAATGGTTTATTAAAATTGCAAAAAGTTCTAACGGGTCTTAAAAGGTTTATTAGAGTCTAATAAGTAAATAATAAAAGGTTTGTCTGTTATTGTTAAAAAAACTTAACTAAAACATTTGCACTATACATTAGTTATATAGGTCCTAAAAAGTGTCTTGTGAAATATATGGTGCCAAATGTTTACTTCTCTTTGCAAAACGTTCTAACGGGTCTTAAAATGTTTATTACATTTTAATAAGTAAATTATAAAAGTATAACAGTTAACCAATAAAAGGTTTGTCTGTTATCGTTAAAAAAACTTAACTAAAACATTTGCACTATACATTAGTTATATAGGTCCTAAAAAGTGCCTTGTGAACTACATGGTGCCAAATGTTTAATTCACATTGCAAAAAGTTCTAACGGGTCTCGAAATGTTTATTAGAGTGTAAGAAGTAAATAATAAAAGTATAACAGCTAACCAATAAAACGTTTGTATGTTATCGTTAAAAGAACTTAACTAAAACATTTGCACTATGCATTAGTTATATAGGTCCTAAAAAGTGCCTTGTGAACTATATGGTGCCATATGTTTAATTCACATTGCAAAAAGTTTTAACAGGTCTCAAACTGTTTATTAGAGTCTAATAAGTAAATAATAAAAGTATAACAGTTAACCAACAAAAGGTTTGTCTGTTATCGTTAAAAAAACTTAACTAAAACATTTGCACTATACATTAGTTATATAGGTCCTAAAAAGTGCCTTGTGAACTATATGGTGCCAAATGGTTCATTAAAATTGCAAAAAGTTCTAACGGGTCTTAAAATGTTTATTAGAGTCTAATAAGTAAATAATAAAAGGTTTGTCTGTTATTGTTAAAGAAACTTAACTAAAACATTTGCACTATACATTAGTTATATAGGTCCTAAAAAGTGTCTTGTGAACTATATGGTGCCAAATGTTTACTTCTCTTTGCAAAAAGTTCTAACGGGTCTTAAAATGTTTATTAGATTTAATAAGTAAATTATAAAAGTATAACAGTTAACCAATAAAAGGTTTGTCTGTTATCGTTAAAAGAACTTAACTAAAACATTTGCACTATACATTAGTTATATAGGTCCTAAAAAGTGCCTTGTGAACTACATGGTGCCAAATGTTTAATTCACATTGCAAAAAGTTCTAACGGGTCTCAAAATGTTTATTAGAGTGTAATAAGTAAATAATAAAATTATAACAGTTAAGAAATAAAAGGTTTGTCTGTTATTGTTAAAAAAACTTAACTAAAACATTTGCACTATACATTAGTTATATAGGTCCTAAAAAGTGCCTTGTGAACTATATGGTGCCAAATATTTACTTCTCTTTGCAAAAAGTTTTAACGGGTCTTAAAATGTTTATTAGCTTTTAATAAGTAAATTATAAAAGTATAACAGTTAACCAATAAAAGGTTTGTCTGTTATCGTTAAAAGAACTTAACTAAAACATTTGCACTATACATTAGTTATATAGGTCCTAAAAAGTGCTTTGTGAACTACATGGTGCCAAATGTTTAATTCACATTGCAAAAAGTTTTAACGGGTCTTAAAATGTTTATTAGAGTCTAATAAGTAAATAATAAAAGTATAACAGTTAAGAAATAAAAGGTTTGTCTGTTATTGTTAAAAAAACTTAACTAAAACATTTGCACTATACATTAGTTATATAGGTCCTAAAAAGTGTCTTGTGAAATATATGGTGCCAAATGTTTACTTCTTTATACAAAACGTTCTAACGGGTCTTAAAATGTTTATTAGAGTCTCATAAGTAAATAATAAAAGTATAACAGTTAACCAATAAAAGGTTTGTCTGTTATCGTTAAAAGAACTTAACTAAAACATTTGCACTATACATTAGTCATATAGGTCCTAAAAAGTGCCTTGTGAACTATATGGTGCCAAATGTTTAATTCACATTGTAAAAAGTTCTAACGGGTCTCAAAACGTTTATTAGAGTCTAATAAGTAAATAATAGATGTATAACAGTTAACCAATAAAAGGTTTGTCTGTTATCGTTAAAAGAACTTAACTAAAACATTTGCACTATACATTAGTTATATAGGTCCTAAAAAATGTCTTGTTGACTATATGGTGCCAAATGTTTACTTCTCATTGCAAAACGTTCTAACGGGTCTCAAAATGTTTATTAGAGTCTAATAAGTAAATAATAAAAGTATAACAGTTAAGAAATAAAAGTTTTTTCTGTTATTGTTAAAAGAACTTAATTAAAACATTTGCACTATGCATTAGTTATATAGGTCCTAAAAAGTGTCTTGTGAACTTTATGGTGCCAAATGTTTACTTCTCATTGCAAAACGTTCTAACGGGTCTCAAAATGTTTATTAGAGTCTAATAAGTAAATAATAAAATATAACAGTTAACCAACAAAAGGTTTGTCTGTTATCGTTAAAAAAACTTAACTAAAACATTTGCACTATACATTAGTTATATAGGTCCTAAAAAGTGCCTTGTGAACTATATGGTGCCAAATGGTTTATTAAAATTGCAAAAAAGTTCTAACGGGTCTTAAAATGTTTATTAGAGTCTAATAAGTAAATAATAAAAGGTTTGTCTGTTATTGTTAAAAAAACTTAACTAAAACATTTGCACTATACATTAGTTATATAGGTCCTAAAAAGTGTCTTGTGAAATATATGGTGCCAAATGTTTACTTCTCTTTGCAAAAAGTTCTAACGGGTCTTAAAATGTTTATTAGATTTAATAAGTAAATTATAAAAGTATAACACTTAACCAATAAAAGGTTTGTCTGTTATCGTTAAAAGAACTTAACTAAAACATTTGCACTATACATTAGTTATATAGGTCCTAAAAAGTGCCTTGTGAACTACATGGTGCCAAATGTTTAATTCACATTGCAAAAAGTTCTAACGGGTCTCAAAATGTTTATTAGAGTGTAATAAGTAAATAATAAAATTATAACAGTTAAGAAATAAAAGGTTTGTCTGTTATTGTTAAAAAAACTTAACTAAAACATTTGCACTATACATTAGTTATATAGGTCCTAAAAAGTGCCTTGTGAACTATATGGTGCCAAATATTTACTTCTCTTTGCAAAAAGTTCTAACGGGTCTTAAAATGTTTATTACATTTTAATAAGTAAATTATAAAAGTATAACAGTTAACCAATAAAAGGTTTGTCTGTTATCGTTAAAAGAACTTAACTAAAACATTTGCACTATACATTAGTTATATAGGTCCTAAAAAGTGCCTTGTGAACTACATGGTGCCAAATGTTTAATTCACATTGCAAAAAGTTCTAACGGGTCTCGAAATGTTTATTAGAGTGTAAGAAGTAAATAATAAAAGTATAACAGCTAACCAATAAAAGGTTTGTATGTTATCGTTAAAAGAACTTAACTAAAACATTTGCACTATGCATTAGTTATATAGGTCCTAAAAAGTGCCTTGTGAACTATATAGTGCCAAATGTTTAATTCAATTTTGCAAAAAGTTCTAACGGGTCTCAAAATGTTTATTACATTTTAATAAGTAAATAATAAAAGTATAACAGTTAACCAATAAAATGTTTGTCTGTTATCGTTAAAAGAACTTAACTAAAACATTTGCATTATACATTAGTTATATAGGTCCTTAAAAGTGCCTTGTGAACTATATGGTGCCAAATGGTTTATTCACATTGCAAAAAGTTTTAACGGGTCTTAAAATTTTTATTAGAGTCTAATAAGTAAATAATAAAAGTATAACAGTTAAGAAATAAAAGGTTTGTCTTTTATTGTTAAAAAAACTTAACTAAAACATTTGCACTATACATTAGTTATATAGGTCCTAAAAAGTGTCTTGTGAAATATATGGTGCCAAATGTTTACTTCTTTTTGCAAAACGTTCTAACGGGTCTTAAAATGTTTATTAGATTTTAATAAGTAAATAATAAAAGTATAACAGTTAAGAAATAAAAGTTTTTCTGTTATCGTTAAAAAAACTTAACTAAAACATTTGCACTATACATTAGTTATATAGGTCCTAAAAAGTGCCTTGTGAACTATATGGTGCCAAATGTTTACTTCTCATTGCAAAACGTTCTCACGGGTCTCAAAATGTTTATTAGAGTCTAATAAGTAAATAATAGATGTATAACAGTTAACCAATAAAAGGTTTGTCTGTTATCGTTAAAAGAACTTAACTAAAACATTTGCACTATACATTAGTTATATAGGTCCTAAAAAGTGCCTTGTGAACTACATGGTGCCAAATGCTTAATTCACATTGCAAAAAGTTCTAACGGGTCTCAAAATGTTTATTAGAGTCTAATAAGTAAATAATAAAAGTATAACAGTTAACCAATAAAAGCTTTGTCTGTTATCGTTAAAAGAACGTAACTAAAACATTTGCACTATACATTAGTTATATAGGTCCTAAAAAATGTCTTGTTGAATATATGGTGCCAAATGTTTACTTCTCATTGCAAAACGTTCTAACGGGTCTCAAAATGTTTATTAGAGTCTAATAAGTAAATAATAAAAGTATAACAGTTAAGAAATAAAAGTTTTTTCTGTTATTGTTAAAAGAACTTAACTAAAACATTTGCACTATGCATTAGTTATATAGGTCCTAAAAAGTGTCTTGTGAACTTTATGGTGCCAAATGTTTACTTCTCATTGCAAAACGTTCTAACGGGTCTCAAAATGTTTATTAGAGTCTAATAAGTAAATAATAAAAGTATAACAGTTAACCAATAAAAGGTTTGTCTGTTATCGTTAAAAGAACGTAACTAAAACATTTGCACTATACATTAGTTATATAGGTCCTAAAAAGTGCCTTGTGAACTATATGGTGCCAAATGGTTTATTAAAATTGCAAAAAGTTCTAACGGGTCTTAAAAGGTTTATTAGAGTCTAATAAGTAAATAATAAAAGGTTTGTCTGTTATTGTTAAAAAAACTTAACTAAAACATTTGCACTATACATTAGTTATATAGGTCCTAAAAAGTGTCTTGTGAAATATATGGTGCCAAATGTTTACTTCTCTTTGCAAAAATTTCTAACGGGTCTTAAAATGTTTATTACATTTTAATAAGTAAATTATAAAAGTATAACAGTTAACCAATAAAAGGTTTCTCTGTTATCGTTAAAAGAACTTAACTAAAACATTTGCACTATACATTAGTTATATAGGTCCTAAAAAGTGCCTTGTGAACTACATGGTGCCAAATGTTTAATTCACATTGCAAAAAGTTCTAACGGGTCTCGAAATGTTTATTAGAGTGTAAGAAGTAAATAATAAAAGTATAACAGCTAACCAATAAAACGTTTGTATGTTATCGTTAAAAGAACTTAACTAAAACATTTGCACTATGCATTAGTTATATAGGTCCTAAAAAGTGCCTTGTGAACTATATGGTGCCAAATGTTTAATTCACATTGCAAAAAGTTTTAACGGGTCTCAAACTGTTTATTAGAGTCTAATAAGTAAATAATAAAAGTATAACAGTTAACCAACAAAAGGTTTGTCTGTTATTGTTAAAAAAACTTAACTAAAACATTTGCACTATACATTAGTTATATAGGTCCTAAAAAGTGCCTTGTGAACTATATGGTGCCAAATATTTACTTCTCTTTGCAAAAAGTTCTAACGGGTCTTAAAATGTTTATTACATTTTAATAAGTAAATTATAAAAGTATAACAGTTAACCAATAAAAGGTTTGTCTGTTATCGTTAAAAGAACTTAACTAAAACATTTGCACTATACATTAGTTATATAGGTCCTAAAAAGTGCCTTGTGAACTACATGGTGCCAAATGTTTAATTCACATTGCAAAAAGTTCTAACGGGTCTCGAAATGTTTATTAGAGTGTAAGAAGTAAATAATAAAAGTATAACAGCTAACCAATAAAAGGTTTGTATGTTATCGTTAAAAGAACTTAACTAAAACATTTGCACTATGCATTAGTTATATAGGTCCTAAAAAGTGCCTTGTGAACTATATAGTGCCAAATGTTTAATTCAATTTTGCAAAAAGTTCTAACGGGTCTCAAAATGTTTATTACATTTTAATAAGTAAATAATAAAAGTATAACAGTTAACCAATAAAATGTTTGTCTGTTATCGTTAAAAGAACTTAACTAAAACATTTGCATTATACATTAGTTATATAGGTCCTTAAAAGTGCCTTGTGAACTATATGGTGCCAAATGGTTTATTCACATTGCAAAAAGTTTTAACGGGTCTTAAAATTTTTATTAGAGTCTAATAAGTAAATAATAAAAGTATAACAGTTAAGAAATAAAAGGTTTGTCTTTTATTGTTAAAAAAACTTAACTAAAACATTTGCACTATACATTAGTTATATAGGTCCTAAAAAGTGTCTTGTGAAATATATGGTGCCAAATGTTTACTTCTTTTTGCAAAACGTTCTAACGGGTCTTAAAATGTTTATTAGATTTTAATAAGTAAATAATAAAAGTATAACAGTTAAGAAATAAAAGTTTTTCTGTTATCGTTAAAAAAACTTAACTAAAACATTTGCACTATACATTAGTTATATAGGTCCTAAAAAGTGCCTTGTGAACTATATGGTGCCAAATGTTTACTTCTCATTGCAAAACGTTCTCACGGGTCTCAAAATGTTTATTAGAGTCTAATAAGTAAATAATAGATGTATAACAGTTAACCAATAAAAGGTTTGTCTGTTATCGTTAAAAGAACTTAACTAAAACATTTGCACTATACATTAGTTATATAGGTCCTAAAAAGTGCCTTGTGAACTACATGGTGCCAAATGCTTAATTCACATTGCAAAAAGTTCTAACGGGTCTCAAAATGTTTATTAGAGTCTAATAAGTAAATAATAAAAGTATAACAGTTAACCAATAAAAGCTTTGTCTGTTATCGTTAAAAGAACGTAACTAAAACATTTGCACTATACATTAGTTATATAGGTCCTAAAAAATGTCTTGTTGAATATATGGTGCCAAATGTTTACTTCTCATTGCAAAACGTTCTAACGGGTCTCAAAATGTTTATTAGAGTCTAATAAGTAAATAATAAAAGTATAACAGTTAAGAAATAAAAGTTTTTTCTGTTATTGTTAAAAGAACTTAACTAAAACATTTGCACTATGCATTAGTTATATAGGTCCTAAAAAGTGTCTTGTGAACTTCATGGTGCCAAATGTTTACTTCTCATTGCAAAACGTTCTAACGGGTCTCAAAATGTTTATTAGAGTCTAATAAGTAAATAATAAAAGTATAACAGTTAACCAATAAAAGGTTTGTCTGTTATCGTTAAAAGAACGTAACTAAAACATTTGCACTATACATTAGTTATATAGGTCCTAAAAAGTGCCTTGTGAACTATATGGTGCCAAATGGTTTATTAAAATTGCAAAAAGTTCTAACGGGTCTTAAAAGGTTTATTAGAGTCTAATAAGTAAATAATAAAAGGTTTGTCTGTTATTGTTAAAAAAACTTAACTAAAACATTTGCACTATACATTAGTTATATAGGTCCTAAAAAGTGTCTTGTGAAATATATGGTGCCAAATGTTTACTTCTCTTTGCAAAAATTTCTAACGGGTCTTAAAATGTTTATTACATTTTAATAAGTAAATTATAAAAGTATAACAGTTAACCAATAAAAGGTTTCTCTGTTATCGTTAAAAGAACTTAACTAAAACATTTGCACTATACATTAGTTATATAGGTCCTAAAAAGTGCCTTGTGAACTACATGGTGCCAAATGTTTAATTCACATTGCAAAAAGTTCTAACGGGTCTCGAAATGTTTATTAGAGTGTAAGAAGTAAATAATAAAAGTATAACAGCTAACCAATAAAACGTTTGTATGTTATCGTTAAAAGAACTTAACTAAAACATTTGCACTATGCATTAGTTATATAGGTCCTAAAAAGTGCCTTGTGAACTATATGGTGCCAAATGTTTAATTCACATTGCAAAAAGTTTTAACGGGTCTCAAACTGTTTATTAGAGTCTAATAAGTAAATAATAAAAGTATAACAGTTAACCAACAAAAGGTTTGTCTGTTATCGTTAAAAAAACTTAACTAAAACATTTGCACTATACATTAGTTATATAGGTCCTAAAAAGTGCCTTGTGAACTATATGGTGCCAAATGGTTTATTAAAATTGCAAAAAGTTCTAACGGGTCTTAAAATGTTTATTAGAGTCTAATAAGTAAATAATAAAAGGTTTGTCTGTTATTGTTAAAAAAACTTAACTAAAACATTTGCACTATACATTAGTTATATAGGTCCTAAAAAGTGTCTTGTGAAATATATGGTGCCAAATGTTTAATTCTCTTTGCAAAAAGTTCTACCGGGTCTTAAAATGTTTATTAGATTTAATAAGTAAATTATAAAAGTATAACAGTTAACCAATAAAAGGTTTGTCTGTTATCGTTAAAAGAACTTAACTAAAACATTTGCACTATACATTAGTTATATAGGTCCTAAAAAGTGCCTTGTGAACTACATGGTGCCAAATGTTTAATTCACATTGCAAAAAGTTCTAACGGGTCTCAAAATGTTTATTAGAGTGTAATAAGTAAATAATAAAATTATAACAGTTAAGAAATAAAAGGTTTGTCTGTTATTGTTAAAAAAACTTAACTAAAACATTTGCACTATACATTAGTTATATAGGTCCTAAAAAGTGCCTTGTGAACTATATGGTGCCAAATATTTACTTCTCTTTGCAAAAAGTTCTAACGGGTCTTAAAATGTTTATTACATTTTAATAAGTAAATTATAAAAGTATAACAGTTAACCAATAAAAGGTTTGTCTGTTATCGTTAAAAGAACTTAACTAAAACATTTGCACTATACATTAGTTATATAGGTCCTAAAAAGTGCCTTGTGAACTACATGGTGCCAAATGTTTAATTCACATTGCAAAAAGTTCTAATGGGTCTCGAAATGTTTATTAGAGTGTAAGAAGTAAATAATAAAAGTATAACAGCTAACCAAAAAAAGGTTTGTATGTTATCGTTAAAAGAACTTAACTAAAACATTTGCACTATGCATTAGTTATATAGGTCCTAAAAAGTGCCTTGTGAACTATATAGTGCCAAATGTTTAATTCAATTTTGCAAAAAGTTCTAACGGGTCTCAAAATGTTTATTACATTTTAATAAGTAAATAATAAAAGTATAACAGTTAACCAATAAAAGGTTTGTCTGTTATCGTTAAAAGAACTTAACTAAAACATTTGCATTATACATTAGTTATATAGGTCCTTAAAAGTGCCTTGTGAACTATATGGTGCCAAATGGTTTATTCACATTGCAAAAAGTTTTAACGGGTCTTAAAATTTTTATTAGAGTCTAATAAGTAAATAATAAAAGTATAACAGTTAAGAAATAAAAGGTTTGTCTTTTATTGTTAAAAAAACTTAACTAAAACATTTGCACTATACATTAGTTATATAGGTCCTAAAAAGTGTCTTGTGAAATATATGGTGCCAAATGTTTACTTCTTTTTGCAAAACGTTCTAACGGGTCTTAAAATGTTTATTAGATTTTAATAAGTAAATAATAAAAGTATAACAGTTAAGAAATAAAAGTTTTTCTGTTATCGTTAAAAAAACTTAACTAAAACATTTGCACTATACATTAGTTATATAGGTCCTAAAAAGTGCCTTGTGAACTATATGGTGCCAAATGGTTTATTAAAATTGCAAAAAGTTCTAACGGGTCTTAAAATGTTTATTAGAGTCTAATAAGTAAATAATAAAAGGTTTGTCTGTTATTGTTAAAAAAACTTAACTAAAACATTTGCACTATACATTAGTTATATAGGTCCTAAAAAGTGTCTTGTGAACTATATGGTGCCAAATGTTTACTTCTCTTTGCAAATCGTTCTAACGGGTCTTAAAATGTTTATTAGATTTTAATAAGTAAATTATAAAAGTATAACAGTTAACCAATAAAAGGTTTGTCTGTTATCGTTAAAAGAACTTAACTAAGACATTTGCACTATACATTAGTTATATAGGTCCTAAAAATTGCCTTTTGAACTACTGTATATGGTGCCAAATGTTTAATTCACATTGCAAAAAGTTCTAACGGGTTTCAAAATGTTTATTAGAGTGTAATAAGTAAATAATAAAAGTATAACAGTTAACCAATAAAAGGTTTGTCTGTTATCGTTAAAAGAACTTAACTAAAACATTTGCACTATACATTAGTCATATAGGTCCTAAAAAGTGCCTTGTGATCTATATGGTGCCAAATGTTTAATTCACATTGCAAAAAGTTCTAACGGGTCTCAAAATGTTTATTAGATTTTAATAAGTAAATTATAAAAGTATAACAGCTAACCAATAAAACGTTTGTATGTTATCGTTAGAAGAACTAATCTAAAACATTTGCACTATGCATTAGTTATATATGTCCTAAAAAGTGCCTTGTGAACTATATGGTGCCAAATGTTTAATTCAATTTTGCAAAAAGTTCTAACGGATCTCAAAATGTTTATTAGAGTCTAATAAGTAAATAATAAAAGTATAACAGTTAAGAAATAAAAGGTTTGTCTGTTATCGTTAAAAGAACTTAAATAAAACATTTGCACTATACATTAGTCATATAGGTCCTAAAAAGTGCCTTGTGAAATATATGGTGCCAAATGTTTAATTCACATTGCAAAAAGTTCTAACGGGTTTCAAAATGTTTATTAGAGTGTAATAAGTAAATAATAAAAGTATAACAGTTAACCAATAAAAGGTTTATATGTTATCGTTAAAAGAACTTAACTAAAACATTTGCACTATACATTAGTTATATAGGTCCTAAAAAGTGCCTTGTGAACTACATGGTGCCAAATGTTTAATTCACATTGCAAAAAGTTCTAACGGGTCTCGAAATGTTTATTAGAGTGTAAGAAGTACAAAATAAAAGTATAACAGCTAACCAATAAAACGTTTGTATGTTATCGTTAAAAGAACTTAACTAAAACATTTGCACTATGCATTAGTTATATAGGTCCTAAAAAGTGCCTTGTGAACTATATGGTGCCAAATGTTTAATTCACATTGCAAAAAGTTTTAACGGTTCTCAAAATGTTTATTAGAGTCTAATAAGTAAATAATAAAAGTATAACAGTTAACCAACAAAAGGTTTGTCTGTTATCGTTAAAAAAACTTAACTAAAACATTTGCACTATACATTAGTTATATAGGTCCTAAAAAGTGCCTTGTGAACTATATGGTGCCAAATGGTTTATTAAAATTGCAAAAAGTTCTAACGGGTCTTAAAATGTTTATTAAAGTCTAATAAGTAAATAATAAAAGGTTTGTCTGTTATTGTTAAAAAAACTTAACTAAAACATTTGCACTATACATTAGTTATATAGGTCCTAAAAAGTGTCTTGTGAAATATATGGTGCCAAATGTTTACTTCTCTTTGCAAAAAGTTTTAACGGGTCTTAAAATGTTTATTAGCTTTTAATAAGTAAATTATAAAAGTATAACAGTTAACCAATAAAAGGTTTGTCTGTTATCGTTAAAAGAACTTAACTAAAACATTTGCACTATACATTAGTTATATAGGTCCTAAAAAGTGCCTTGTGAACTACATGGTGCCAAATGTTTAATTCACATTGCAAAAAGTTCTAACGGGTCTCGAAATGTTTATTAGAGTGTAAGAAGTAAATAATAAAAGTATAACAGCTAACCAATAAAAGGTTTGTATGTTATCGTTAAAAGAACTTAACTAAAACATTTGCACAATGCATTAGTTATATAGGTCCTAAAAAGTGCCTTGTGAACTATATGGTGCCAAATGTTTAATTCAATTTTGCAAAAAGTTCTAACGGATCTCAAAATGTTTATTAGAGTCTAATAAGTAAATAATAAAAGTATAACAGTTAACCAATAAAAGGTTTGTCTGTTATCGTTAAAAGAACTTAACTAAAACATTTGCACTATACATTAGTTATATAGGTCCTAAAAAGTGCCTTGTGAACTATATGGTGCCAAATGGTTTATTCACATTGCAAAAAGTTTTAACGGGTCTTAAAATGTTTATTAGAGTCTAATAAGTAAATAATAAAAGTATAACAGTTAACCAACAAAAGGTTTGTCTGTTATTGTTAAAAAAACTTAACTAAAACATTTGCACTATACATTAGTTATATAGGTCCTAAAAAGTGCCTTGTGAACTATATGGTGCCAAATGGTTTATTAAAATTGCAAAAAGTTCTAACGGGTCTTAAAATGTTTATTAGAGTCTAATAAGTAAATAATAAAAGGTTTGTCTGTTATTGTTAAAAAAACTTAACTAAAACATTTGCACTATACATTAGTTATATAGGTCCTAAAAAGTGTCTTGTGAAATATATGGTGCCAAATGTTTACTTCTCTTTGCAAAAAGTTCTAACGGGTCTTAAAATGTTTATTAGCTTTTAATAAGTAAATTATAAAAGTATAACAGTTAACCAATAAAAGGTTTGTATGTTATCGTTAAAAGAACTTAACTAAAACATTTGCACTATACATTAGTTATATAGGTCCTAAAAAGTGCCTTGTGAACTACATGGTGCCAAATGCTTAACTCACATTGCAAAAAGTTCTAACGGGTCTCAAAATGTTTATTAGATTTTTATAAGTAAATAATAAAAGTATAACAGTTAACCAACAAAAGGTTTGTCTGTTATCGTTAAAAAAACTTAACTAAAACATTTGCACTATACATTAGTTATATAGGTCCTAAAAAGTGCCTTGTGAACTATATGGTGCCAAATGGTTTATTAAAATTGCAAAAAGTTCTAACGGGTCTTAAAATGTTTATTAGAGTCTAATAAGTAAATAATAAAAGGTTTGTCTGTTATTGTTAAAAAAACTTAACTAAAACATTTGCACTATACATTAGTTATATAGGTCCTAAAAAGTGTCTTGTGAAATATATGGTGCCAAATGTTTACTTCTCTTTGCAAAAAGTTCTAACGGGTCTTAAAATGTTTATTAGCTTTTAATAAGTAAATTATAAAAGTATAACAGTTAACCAATAAAAGGTTTGTCTGTTATCGTTAAAAGAACTTAACTAAAACATTTGCACTATACATTAGTTATATAGGTCCTAAAAAGGGTGTACCGACACTTAATCACGCGACACTTGATCACGCGACGCTTAATCACCGACACATAATCACTAGGACATTTAATCACGCGACACATAATCACTAGGACATTTAATCACGCGACACATAATCACTAGGACATTTAATCACGCGACTTGGATACTTAATCACGCGACATATAATCACTTGGATGTCGGAAAAGCGTGAGGAAAATTCAGTAATTCAAGCTCGTGTGCATCTCTCTGTGGGAATGGCGATGTGGATTGCTTTTAAGGTTGGCCTAAAGCCAAAGGCTATTAGTCTTTCTTTTAGAACTCCCCGACAATTGTCTTTGACTCCGTTGCGCCGGCTTTCTCTATAATGTTTCTTTAAATCAACACCAGCTTCATAAAGTCTAATTGTTATATTGTCCGAAGTAAGTTGTATCACAATAGAAACATTTTCATCATCTTTTCACATTTAAACAAAACCATAACCATGTGTAGAGACAAGAAGGGGAGATTTTAACCAAACCTTAGTTTTTATACAAACACATTAGCCAATCAGGAAATAACATGTCATTTTGCATTGCTACGTATAACCTATGTAATATTAATATCTAACATTATTCTATTGTCACAACGTGCAACGTGCACAAATGCAACGTGCAACGTTTCTGCAAGGAATTGCTGGTACTCAACCTTCTATTCCAATGCGGTACAAGGCACTGAAACTGCGCGTGCAAAACACAGTTGACCGTTATCTGTCAAGCGAGATTTTAGTGCAGTTGCTTACATTTCCCATGCATAACATTGCTGTGAATTGTAAATGTAAATAAACATTGTAAATGTGTGATTAAATGTCGCGTGATTAAATGTCCTAGTGATTATGTGTCGCGTGAATAAATGTCCTAGTGATTATGTGTCGCGTGATTAAGTGTCGCGTGATTAAATGTCCTAGTGATTATGTGTCGGTGATTAAACGTCGCGTGATCAAGTGTCGCGTGATTAAGTGTCACCAAACCCTAAAAAGTGCCTTGTGAACTACATGGTGCCAAAATGTTTAATTCACATTGCAAAAAGTTCTAACGGGTCTCGAAATGTTTATTAGAGTGTAAGAAGTAAATAATAAAAGTATAACAGCTAACCAATAAAACGTTTGTATGTTATCGTTAAAAGAACTTAACTAAAACATTTGCACTATGCATTAGTTATATAGGTCCTAAAAAGTGCCTTGTGAAATATATAGTGCCAAATGTTTACTTCTTTTTGCAAAACGTTCTAACGGGTCTTAAAATGTTTATTATATTTTAATAAGTAAATTATAAAAGTATAACAGTTAACCAATAAAAGGTTTGTCTGTTATCGTTAAAAGAACTTAACTAAAACATTTGCACTATACATTAGTCATATAGGTCCTAAAAAGTGCCTTGTGAACTATATGGTGCCAAATGTTTAATTCACATTGCAAAAAGTTCTAACGGGTTTCAAAATGTTTATTAGAGTGTAATAAGTAAATAATAAAAGTATAACAGTTAACCAATAAAAGGTTTATATGTTATCGTTAAAAGAACTTAACTAAAACATTTGCACTATGCATTAGTTATATAGGTCCTAAAAAGTGCCTTGTGAACTATATGGTGCCAAATGTTTAATTCGCATTGCAAAAAGTTTTAACGGGTCTCAAAATGTTTATTAGAGTCTAATAAGTAAATAATAAAAGTATAACAGTTAAGAAATAAAAGGTTTGTCTGTTATCGTTAAAAAAACTTAACTAAAATATTTGCACTATACATTAGTAATATAGGTCCTAAAAAGTGCCTTGTGAACTATATGGTGCCAAATGGTTTATTAAAATTGCAAAAAGTTCTAACGGGTCTTAAAAGGTTTATTAGAGTCTAATAAGTAAATAATAAAAGGTTTGTCTGTTATTGTTAAAAAAACTTAACTAAAACATTTGCACTATACATTAGTTATATAGGTCTTAAAAAGTGTCTTGTGAAATATATGGTGCCAAATGTTTACTTCTCTTTGCAAAACGTTCTAACGGGTCTTAAAATGTTTATTACATTTTAATAAGTAAATTATAAAAGTATAACAGTTAACCAATAAAAGGTTTGTCTGTTATCGTTAAAAAAACTTAACTAAAACATTTGCACTATACATTAGTTATATAGGTCCTAAAAAGTGCCTTGTGAACTACATGGTGCCAAATGTTTAATTCACATTGCAAAAAGTTCTAACGGGTCTCGAAATGTTTATTAGAGTGTAAGAAGTAAATAATAAAAGTATAACAGCTAACCAATAAAACGTTTGTATGTTATCGTTAAAAGAACTTAACTAAAACATTTGCACTATGCATTAGTTATATATGTCCTAAAAAGTGCCTTGTGAACTATATGGTGCCATATGTTTAATTCACATTGCAAAAAGTTTTAACGGGTCTCAAACTGTTTATTAGAGTCTAATAAGTAAATAATAAAAGTATAACAGTTAACCAACAAAAGGTTTGTCTGTTATCGTTAAAAAAACTTAACTAAAACATTTGCACTATACATTAGTTATATAGGTCCTAAAAAGTGCCTTGTGAACTATATGGTGCCAAATGGTTCATTAAAATTGCAAAAAGTTCTAACGGGTCTTAAAATGTTTATTAGAGTCTAATAAGTAAATAATAAAAGGTTTGTCTGTTATTGTTAAAGAAACTTAACTAAAACATTTGCACTATACATTAGTTATATAGGTCCTAAAAAGTGTCTTGTGAACTATATGGTGCCAAATGTTTACTTCTCTTTGCAAAAAGTTCTAACGGGTCTTAAAATGTTTATTAGATTTAATAAGTAAATTATAAAAGTATAACAGTTAACCAATAAAAGGTTTGTCTGTTATCGTTAAAAGAACTTAACTAAAACATTTGCACTATACATTAGTTATATAGGTCCTAAAAAGTGCCTTGTGAACTACATGGTGCCAAATGTTTAATTCACATTGCAAAAAGTTCTAACGGGTCTCAAAATGTTTATTAGAGTGTAATAAGTAAATAATAAAATTATAACAGTTAAGAAATAAAAGGTTTGTCTGTTATTGTTAAAAAAACTTAACTAAAACATTTGCACTATACATTAGTTATATAGGTCCTAAAAAGTGCCTTGTGAACTATATGGTGCCAAATATTTACTTCTCTTTGCAAAAAGTTTTAACGGGTCTTAAAATGTTTATTAGCTTTTAATAAGTAAATTATAAAAGTATAACAGTTAACCAATAAAAGGTTTGTCTGTTATCGTTAAAAGAACTTAACTAAAACATTTGCACTATACATTAGTTATATAGGTCCTAAAAAGTGCTTTGTGAACTACATGGTGCCAAATGTTTAATTCACATTGCAAAAAGTTTTAACGGGTCTTAAAATGTTTATTAGAGTCTAATAAGTAAATAATAAAAGTATAACAGTTAAGAAATAAAAGGTTTGTCTGTTATTGTTAAAAAAACTTAACTAAAACATTTGCACTATACATTAGTTATATAGGTCCTAAAAAGTGTCTTGTGAAATATATGGTGCCAAATGTTTACTTCTTTATACAAAACGTTCTAACGGGTCTTAAAATGTTTATTAGAGTCTCATAAGTAAATAATAAAAGTATAACAGTTAACCAATAAAAGGTTTGTCTGTTATCGTTAAAAGAACTTAACTAAAACATTTGCACTATACATTAGTCATATAGGTCCTAAAAAGTGCCTTGTGAACTATATGGTGCCAAATGTTTAATTCACATTGTAAAAAGTTCTAACGGGTCTCAAAACGTTTATTAGAGTCTAATAAGTAAATAATAGATGTATAACAGTTAACCAATAAAAGGTTTGTCTGTTATCGTTAAAAGAACTTAACTAAAACATTTGCACTATACATTAGTTATATAGGTCCTAAAAAGTGCCTTGTGAACTACATGGTGCCAAATGCTTAACTCACATTGCAAAAAGTTCTAACGGGTCTCAAAATGTTTATTAGAGTCTAATAAGTAAATAATAAAAGTATAACAGTTAACCAATAAAAGCTTTGTCTGTTATCGTTAAAAGAACGTAACTAAAACATTTGCACTATACATTAGTTATATAGGTCCTAAAAAGTGTCTTGTTGACTATATGGTGCCAAATGTTTACTTCTCATTGCAAAACGTTCTAACGGGTCTCAAAATGTTTATTAGAGTCTAATAAGTAAATAATAAAAGTATAACAGTTAAGAAATAAAAGTTTTTTCTGTTATTGTTAAAAGAACTTAATTAAAACATTTGCACTATGCATTAGTTATATAGGTCCTAAAAAGTGTCTTGTGAACTTTATGGTGCCAAATGTTTACTTCTCATTGCAAAACGTTCTAACGGGTCTCAAAATGTTTATTAGAGTCTAATAAGTAAATAATAAAATATAACAGTTAACCAACAAAAGGTTTGTCTGTTATCGTTAAAAAAACTTAACTAAAACATTTGCACTATACATTAGTTATATAGGTCCTAAAAAGTGCCTTGTGAACTATATGGTGCCAAATGGTTTATTAAAATTGCAAAAAAGTTCTAACGGGTCTTAAAATGTTTATTAGAGTCTAATAAGTAAATAATAAAAGGTTTGTCTGTTATTGTTAAAAAAACTTAACTAAAACATTTGCATTATACATTAGTTATATAGGTCCTAAAAAGTGTCTTGTGAAATATATGGTGCCAAATGTTTACTTCTCTTTGCAAAAAGTTCTAACGGGTCTTAAAATGTTTATTAGATTTAATAAGTAAATTATAAAAGTATAACACTTAACCAATAAAAGGTTTGTCTGTTATCGTTAAAAGAACTTAACTAAAACATTTGCACTATACATTAGTTATATAGGTCCTAAAAAGTGCCTTGTGAACTACATGGTGCCAAATGTTTAATTCACATTGCAAAAAGTTCTAACGGGTTTCAAAATGTTTATTAGAGTGTAATAAGTAAATAATAAAATTATAACAGTTAAGAAATAAAAGGTTTGTCTGTTATTGTTAAAAAAACTTAACTAAAACATTTGCACTATACATTAGTTATATAGGTCCTAAAAAGTGCCTTGTGAACTATATGGTGCCAAATATTTACTTCTCTTTGCAAAAAGTTCTAACGGGTCTTAAAATGTTTATTACATTTTAATAAGTAAATTATAAAAGTATAACAGTTAACCAATAAAAGGTTTGTCTGTTATCGTTAAAAGAACTTAACTAAAACATTTGCACTATACATTAGTTATATAGGTCCTAAAAAGTGCCTTGTGAACTACATGGTGCCAAATGTTTAATTCACATTGCAAAAAGTTCTAACGGGTCTCGAAATGTTTATTAGAGTGTAAGAAGTAAATAATAAAAGTATAACAGCTAACCAATAAAAGGTTTGTATGTTATCGTTAAAAGAACTTAACTAAAACATTTGCACTATGCATTAGTTATATAGGTCCTAAAAAGTGCCTTGTGAACTATATAGTGCCAAATGTTTAATTCAATTTTGCAAAAAGTTCTAACGGGTCTCAAAATGTTTATTACATTTTAATAAGTAAATAATAAAAGTATAACTGTTAACCAATAAAAGGTTTGTCTGTTATCGTTAAAAGAACTTAACTAAAACATTTGCATTATACATTAGTTATATAGGTCCTTAAAAGTGCCTTGTGAACTATATGGTGCCAAATGGTTTATTCACATTGCAAAAAGTTTTAACGGGTCTTAAAATTTTTATTAGAGTCTAATAAGTAAATAATAAAAGTATAACAGTTAAGAAATAAAAGGTTTGTCTTTTATTGTTAAAAAAACTTAACTAAAACATTTGCACTATACATTAGTTATATAGGTCCTAAAAAGTGTCTTGTGAAATATATGGTGCCAAATGTTTACTTCTTTTTGCAAAACGTTCTAACGGGTCTTAAAATGTTTATTAGATTTTAATAAGTAAATAATAAAAGTATAACAGTTAAGAAATAAAAGTTTTTCTGTTATCGTTAAAAAAACTTAACTAAAACATTTGCACTATACATTAGTTATATAGGTCCTAAAAAGTGCCTTGTGAACTACATGGTGCCAAATGCTTAATTCACATTGCAAAAAGTTCTAACGGGTCTCAAAATGTTTATTAGAGTCTAATAAGTAAATAATAAAAGTATAACAGTTAACCAATAAAAGCTTTGTCTGTTATCGTTAAAAGAACGTAACTAAAACATTTGCACTATACATTAGTTATATAGGTCCTAAAAAATGTCTTGTTGAATATATGGTGCCAAATGTTTACTTCTCATTGCAAAACGTTCTAACGGGTCTCAAAATGTTTATTAGAGTCTAATAAGTAAATAATAAAAGTATAACAGTTAAGAAATAAAAGTTTTTTCTGTTATTGTTAAAAGAACTTAACTAAAACATTTGCACTATGCATTAGTTATATAGGTCCTAAAAAGTGTCTTGTGAACTTTATGGTGCCAAATGTTTACTTCTCATTGCAAAACGTTCTAACGGGTCTCAAAATGTTTATTAGAGTCTAATAAGTAAATAATAAAAGTATAACAGTTAACCAATAAAAGGTTTGTCTGTTATCGTTAAAAGAACGTAACTAAAACATTTGCACTATACATTAGTTATATAGGTCCTAAAAAGTGCCTTGTGAACTATATGGTGCCAAATGGTTTATTAAAATTGCAAAAAGTTCTAACGGGTCTTAAAAGGTTTATTAGAGTCTAATAAGTAAATAATAAAAGGTTTGTCTGTTATTGTTAAAAAAACTTAACTAAAACATTTGCACTATACATTAGTTATATAGGTCCTAAAAAGTGTCTTGTGAAATATATGGTGCCAAATGTTTACTTCTCTTTGCAAAAATTTCTAACGGGTCTTAAAATGTTTATTACATTTTAATAAGTAAATTATAAAAGTATAACAGTTAACCAATAAAAGGTTTCTCTGTTATCGTTAAAAGAACTTAACTAAAACATTTGCACTATACATTAGTTATATAGGTCCTAAAAAGTGCCTTGTGAACTACATGGTGCCAAATGTTTAATTCACATTGCAAAAAGTTCTAACGGGTCTCGAAATGTTTATTAGAGTGTAAGAAGTAAATAATAAAAGTATAACAGCTAACCAATAAAACGTTTGTATGTTATCGTTAAAAGAACTTAACTAAAACATTTGCACTATGCATTAGTTATATAGGTCCTAAAAAGTGCCTTGTGAACTATATGGTGCCAAATGTTTAATTCACATTGCAAAAAGTTTTAACGGGTCTCAAACTGTTTATTAGAGTCTAATAAGTAAATAATAAAAGTATAACAGTTAACCAACAAAAGGTTTGTCTGTTATCGTTAAAAAAACTTAACTAAAACATTTGCACTATACATTAGTTATATAGGTCCTAAAAAGTGCCTTGTGAACTATATGGTGCCAAATGGTTTATTAAAATTGCAAAAAGTTCTAACGGGTCTTAAAATGTTTATTAGAGTCTAATAAGTAAATAATAAAAGGTTTGTCTGTTATTGTTAAAAAAACTTAACTAAAACATTTGCACTATACATTAGTTATATAGGTCCTAAAAAGTGTCTTGTGAAATATATGGTGCCAAATGTTTACTTCTCTTTGCAAAAAGTTCTAACGGGTCTTAAAATGTTTATTAGATTTAATAAGTAAATTATAAAAGTATAACAGTTAACCAATAAAAGGTTTGTCTGTTATCGTTAAAAGAACTTAACTAAAACATTTGCACTATACATTAGTTATATAGGTCCTAAAAAGTGCCTTGTGAACTACATGGTGCCAAATGTTTAATTCACATTGCAAAAAGTTCTAACGGGTCTCAAAATGTTTATTAGAGTGTAATAAGTAAATAATAAAATTATAACAGTTAAGAAATAAAAGGTTTGTCTGTTATTGTTAAAAAACTTAACTAAAACATTTGCACTATACATTAGTTATATAGGTCCTAAAAAGTGCCTTGTGAACTATATGGTGCCAAATATTTACTTCTCTTTGCAAAAAGTTCTAACGGGTCTTAAAATGTTTATTACATTTTAATAAGTAAATTATAAAAGTATAACAGTTAACCAATAAAAGGTTTGTCTGTTATCGTTAAAAGAACTTAACTAAAACATTTGCACTATACATTAGTTATATAGGTCCTAAAAAGTGCCTTGTGAACTACATGGTGCCAAATGTTTAATTCACATTGCAAAAAGTTCTAATGGGTCTCGAAATGTTTATTAGAGTGTAAGAAGTAAATAATAAAAGTATAACAGCTAACCAATAAAAGGTTTGTCTGTTATCGTTAAAAGAACTTAACTAAAACATTTGCACTATGCATTAGTTATATAGGTCCTAAAAAGTGCCTTGTGAACTATATAGTACCAAATGTTTAATTCAATTTTGCAAAAAGTTCTAACGGGTCTCAAAATGTTTATTACATTTTAATAAGTAAATAATAAAAGTATAACAGTTAACCAATAAAAGGTTTGTCTGTTATCGTTAAAAGAACTTAACTAAAACATTTGCATTATACATTAGTTATATAGGTCCTTAAAAGTGCCTTGTGAACTATATGGTGCCAAATGGTTTATTCACATTGCAAAAAGTTTTAACGGGTCTTAAAATTTTTATTAGAGTCTAATAAGTAAATAATAAAAGTATAACAGTTAAGAAATAAAAGGTTTGTCTTTTATTGTTAAAAAAACTTAACTAAAACATTTGCACTATACATTAGTTATATAGGTCCTAAAAAGTGTCTTGTGAAATATATGGTGCCAAATGTTTACTTCTTTTTGCAAAACGTTCTAACGGGTCTTAAAATGTTTATTAGATTTTAATAAGTAAATAATAAAAGTATAACAGTTAAGAAATAAAAGTTTTTCTGTTATCGTTAAAAAAACTTAACTAAAACATTTGCACTATACATTAGTTATATAGGTCCTAAAAAGTGCCTTGTGAACTATATGGTGCCAAATGGTTTATTAAAATTGCAAAAAGTTCTAACGGGTCTTAAAATGTTTATTAGAGTCTAATAAGTAAATAATAAAAGGTTTGTCTGTTATTGTTAAAAAAACTTAACTAAAACATTTGCACTATACATTAGTTATATAGGTCCTAAAAAGTGTCTTGTGAACTATATGGTGCCAAATGTTTACTTCTCTTTGCAAATCGTTCTAACGGGTCTTAAAATGTTTATTAGATTTTAATAAGTAAATTATAAAAGTATAACAGTTAACCAATAAAAGGTTTGTCTGTTATCGTTAAAAGAACTTAACTAAGACATTTGCACTATACATTAGTTATATAGGTCCTAAAAATTGCCTTTTGAACTACTGTATATGGTGCCAAATGTTTAATTCACATTGCAAAAAGTTCTAACGGGTTTCAAAATGTTTATTAGAGTGTAATAAGTAAATAATAAAAGTATAACAGTTAACCAATAAAAGGTTTGTCTGTTATCGTTAAAAGAACTTAACTAAAACATTTGCACTATACATTAGTCATATAGGTCCTAAAAAGTGCCTTGTGATCTATATGGTGCCAAATGTTTAATTCACATTGCAAAAAGTTCTAACGGGTCTCAAAATGTTTATTAGATTTTAATAAGTAAATTATAAAAGTATAACAGCTAACCAATAAAACGTTTGTATGTTATCGTTAGAAGAACTAATCTAAAACATTTGCACTATACATTAGTTATATATGTCCTAAAAAGTGCCTTGTGAACTATATGGTGCCAAATGTTTAATTCAATTTTGCAAAAAGTTCTAACGGATCTCAAAATGTTTATTAGAGTCTAATAAGTAAATAATAAAAGTATAACAGTTAAGAAATAAAAGGTTTGTCTGTTATCGTTAAAAGAACTTAAATAAAACATTTGCACTATACATTAGTCATATAGGTCCTAAAAAGTGCCTTGTGAAGTATATGGTGCCAAATGTTTAATTCACATTGCAAAAAGTTCTAACGGGTTTCAAAATGTTTATTAGAGTGTAATAAGTAAATAATAAAAGTATAACAGTTAACCAATAAAAGGTTTATATGTTATCGTTAAAAGAACTTAACTAAAACATTTGCACTATACATTAGTTATATAGGTCCTAAAAAGTGCCTTGTGAACTACATGGTGCCAAATGTTTAATTCACATTGCAAAAAGTTCTAACGGGTCTCGAAATGTTTATTAGAGTGTAAGAAGTACAAAATAAAAGTATAACAGCTAACCAATAAAACGTTTGTATGTTATCGTTAAAAGAACTTAACTAAAACATTTGCACTATGCATTAGTTATATAGGTCCTAAAAAGTGCCTTGTGAACTATATGGTGCCAAATGTTTAATTCACATTGCAAAAAGTTTTAACGGTTCTCAAAATGTTTATTAGAGTCTAATAAGTAAATAATAAAAGTATAACAGTTAACCAACAAAAGTTTTGTCTGTTATCGTTAAAAAAACTTAACTAAAACATTTGCACTATACATTAGTTATATAGGTCCTAAAAAGTGCCTTGTGAACTATATGGTGCCAAATGGTTTATTAAAATTGCAAAAAGTTCTAACGGGTCTTAAAATGTTTATTAAAGTCTAATAAGTAAATAATAAAAGGTTTGTCTGTTATTGTTAAAAAAACTTAACTAAAACATTTGCACTATACATTAGTTATATAGGTCCTAAAAAGTGTCTTGTGAAATATATGGTGCCAAATGTTTACTTCTCTTTGCAAAAAGTTTTAACGGGTCTTAAAATGTTTATTAGCTTTTAATAAGTAAATTATAAAAGTATAACAGTTAACCAATAAAAGGTTTGTCTGTTATCGTTAAAAGAACTTAACTAAAACATTTGCACTATACATTAGTTATATAGGTCCTAAAAAGTGCCTTGTGAACTACATGGTGCCAAATGTTTAATTCACATTGCAAAAAGTTCTAACGGGTCTCGAAATGTTTATTAGAGTGTAAGAAGTAAATAATAAAAGTATAACAGCTAACCAATAAAAGGTTTGTATGTTATCGTTAAAAGAACTTAACTAAAACATTTGCACAATGCATTAGTTATATAGGTCCTAAAAAGTGCCTTGTGAACTATATGGTGCCAAATGTTTAATTCAATTTTGCAAAAAGTTCTAACGGATCTCAAAATGTTTATTAGAGTCTAATAAGTAAATAATAAAAGTATAACAGTTAACCAATAAAAGGTTTGTCTGTTATCGTTAAAAGAACTTAACTAAAACATTTGCACTATACATTAGTTATATAGGTCCTAAAAAGTGCCTTGTGAACTATATGGTGCCAAATGGTTTATTCACATTGCAAAAAGTTTTAACGGGTCTTAAAATGTTTATTAGAGTCTAATAAGTAAATAATAAAAGTATAACAGTTAACCAACAAAAGGTTTGTCTGTTATTGTTAAAAAAACTTAACTAAAACATTTGCACTATACATTAGTTATATAGGTCCTAAAAAGTGCCTTGTGAACTATATGGTGCCAAATGGTTTATTAAAATTGCAAAAAGTTCTAACGGGTCTTAAAATGTTTATTAGAGTCTAATAAGTAAATAATAAAAGGTTTGTCTGTTATTGTTAAAAAAACTTAACTAAAACATTTGCACTATACATTAGTTATATAGGTCCTAAAAAGTGTCTTGTGAAATATATGGTGCCAAATGTTTACTTCTCTTTGCAAAAAGTTCTAACGGGTCTTAAAATGTTTATTAGCTTTTAATAAGTAAATTATAAAAGTATAACAGTTAACCAATAAAAGGTTTGTATGTTATCGTTAAAAGAACTTAACTAAAACATTTGCACAATGCATTAGTTATATAGGTCCTAAAAAGTGCCTTGTGAACTATATGGTGCCAAATGTTTAATTCAATTTTGCAAAAAGTTCTAACGGATCTCAAAATGTTTATTAGAGTCTAATAAGTAAATAATAAAAGTATAACAGTTAACCAATAAAAGGTTTGTCTGTTATCGTTAAAAGAACTTAACTAAAACATTTGCACTATACATTAGTTATATAGGTCCTAAAAAGTGGCTTGTGAACTATATGGTGCCAAATGGTTTATTCACATTGCAAAAAGTTTTAACGGGTCTTAAAATGTTTATTAGAGTCTAATAAGTAAATTATAAAAGTATAACAGTTAACCAATAAAAGGTTTGTCTGTTATCGTTAAAAGAACTTAACTAAAACATTTGCACTATACATTAGTTATATAGGTCCTAAAAAGTGCCTTGTGAACTACATGGTGCCAAATGTTTAATTCACATTGCAAAAAGTTCTAACGGGTCTCGAAATGTTTATTAGAGTGTAAGAAGTAAATAATAAAAGTATAACAGCTAACCAATAAAAGGTTTGTATGTTATCGTTAAAAGAACTTAACTAAAACATTTGCACAATGCATTAGTTATATAGGTCCTAAAAAGTGCCTTGTGAACTATATGGTGCCAAATGTTTAATTCAATTTTGCAAAAAGTTCTAACGGATCTCAAAATGTTTATTAGAGTCTAATAAGTAAATAATAAAAGTATAACAGCTAACCAATAAAAGGTTTGTCTGTTATCGTTAAAAGAACTTAACTAAAACATTTGCACTATACATTAGTTATATAGGTCCTAAAAAGTGCCTTGTGAACTATATGGTGCCAAATGGTTTATTCACATTGCAAAAAGTTTTAACGGGTCTTAAAATGTTTATTAGAGTCTAATAAGTAAATAATAAAAGTATAACAGTTAAGAAATAAAAGGTTTGTCTGTTATTGTTAAAAAAACTTAACTAAAACATTTGCACTATACATTAGTTATATAGGTCCTAAAAAGTGCCTTGTGAACTATATGGTGCCAAATGGTTTATTAAAATTGCAAAAAGTTCTAACGGGTCTTAAAATGTTTATTAGAGTCTAATAAGTAAATAATAAAAGGTTTGTCTGTTATTGTTAAAAAAACTTAACTAAAACATTTGCACTATACATTAGTTATATAGGTCCTAAAAAGTGTCTTGTGAAATATATGGTGCCAAATGTTTACTTCTCTTTGCAAAAAGTTCTAACGGGTCTTAAAATGTTTATTAGCTTTTAATAAGTAAATTATAAAAGTATAACAGTTAACCAATAAAAGGTTTGTCTGTTATCGTTAAAAGAACTTAACTAAAACATTTGCACTATACATTAGTTATATAGGTCCTAAAAAGTGCCTTGTGAACTACATGGTGCCAAAATGTTTAATTCACATTGCAAAAAGTTCTAACGGGTCTCGAAATGTTTATTAGAGTGTAAGAAGTAAATAATAAAAGTATAACAGCTAACCAATAAAACGTTTGTCTGTTATCGTTAAAAGAACTTAACTAAAACATTTGCACTATACATTAGTCATATAGGTCCTAAAAAGTGCCTTGTGAAGTATATGGTGCCAAATGTTTAATTCACATTGCAAAAAGTTCTAACGGGTTTCAAAATGTTTATTAGAGTGTAATAAGTAAATAATAAAAGTATAACAGTTAACCAATAAAAGGTTTATATGTTATCGTTAAAAGAACTTAACTAAAACATTTGCACTATGCATTAGTTATATAGGTCCTAAAAAGTGCCTTGTGAACTATATGGTGCCAAATGTTTAATTCGCATTGCAAAACGTTTTGACGGGTCTCAAAATGTTTATTAGAGTCTAATAAGTAAATAATAAAAGTATAACAGTTAAGAAATAAAAGGTTTGTCTGTTATTGTTAGAAAAACTTAACTAAAACATTTGCACTATACATTAGTTATATAGGTCCTAATAAGTGTCTTGTGAAATATATGGTGCCAAATGTTTACTTCTCTTTGCAAAAAGTTCTAACGGGTCTCAAAATGTTTAATTGAGTGTAATAAGTAAATAATAAAAGTATAACAGTTAAGAAATAAAAGGTTTGTCTGTTATTGTTAAAAAAACTTAACTAAAACATTTGCACTATACATTAGTTATATAGGTCCTAAAAAGTGTCTTGTGAAATATATGGTGCCAAATGTTTAATTCAATTTTGCAAAAAGTTCTAACGGGTCTTAAAATGTTTATTAGATTTTAATAAGTAAATTACAAAAGTATAACAGTTAACCAATAAAAGGTTTGTCTGTTATCGTTAAAAGAACTTAACTAAAACATTTGCACTATACATTAGTTATATAGGTCCTAAAAAGTGCCTTGTGAACTACATGGTGCCAAATGTTTAATTCACATTGCAAAAAGTTCTAACGGGTCTCGAAATGTTTATTAGAGTGTAAGAAGTACAAAATAAAAGTATAACAGCTAACCAATAAAACGTTTGTATGTTATCGTTAAAAGAACTTAACTAAAACATTTGCACTATGCATTAGTTATATAGGTCCTAAAAAGTGCCTTGTGAACTATATGGTGCCAAATGTTTAATTCACATTGCAAAAAGTTTTAACGGTTCTCAAAATGTTTATTAGAGTCTAATAAGTAAACAATAAAAGTATAACAGTTAACCAACAAAAGGTTTGTCTGTTATCGTTAAAAAAACTTAACTAAAACATTTGCACTATACATTAGTTATATAGGTCCTAAAAAGTGCCTTGTGAACTATATGGTGCCAAATGGTTTATTAAAATTGCAAAAAGTTCTAACGGGTCTTAAAATGTTTATTAAAGTCTAATAAGTAAATAATAAAAGGTTTGTCTGTTATTGTTAAAAAAACTTAACTAAAACATTTGCACTATACATTAGTTATATAGGTCCTAAAAAGTGTCTTGTGAAATATATGGTGCCAAATGTTTACTTCTCTTTGCAAAAAGTTTTAACGGGTCTTAAAATGTTTATTAGCTTTTAATAAGTAAATTATAAAAGTATAACAGTTAACCAATAAAAGGTTTGTCTGTTATCGTTAAAAGAACTTAACTAAAACATTTGCACTATACATTAGTTATATAGGTCCTAAAAAGTGCCTTGTGAACTACATGGTGCCAAATGTTTAATTCACATTGCAAAAAGTTCTAACGGGTCTCGAAATGTTTATTAGAGTGTAAGAAGTAAATAATAAAAGTATAACAGCTAACCAATAAAAGGTTTGTATGTTATCGTTAAAAGAACTTAACTAAAACATTTGCACAATGCATTAGTTATATAGGTCCTAAAAAGTGCCTTGTGAACTATATGGTGCCAAATGTTTAATTCAATTTTGCAAAAAGTTCTAACGGATCTCAAAATGTTTATTAGAGTCTAATAAGTAAATAATAAAAGTATAACAGTTAACCAATAAAAGGTTTGTCTGTTATCGTTAAAAGAACTTAACTAAAACATTTGCACTATACATTAGTTATATAGGTCCTAAAAAGTGCCTTGTGAACTATATGGTGCCAAATGGTTTATTCACATTGCAAAAAGTTTTAACGGGTCTTAAAATGTTTATTAGAGTCTAATAAGTAAATAATAAAAGTATAACAGTTAAGAAATAAAAGGTTTGTCTGTTATTGTTAAAAAAACTTAACTAAAACATTTGCACTATACATTAGTTATATAGGTCCTAAAAAGTGTCTTGTGAAATATATGGTGCCAAATGTTTACTTCTTTTTGCAAAACGTTCTAACGGGTCTTAAAATGTTTATTAGATTTTTATAAGTAAATAATAAAAGTATAACAGTTAACCAATAAAAGGTTTGTCTGTTATCGTTAAAAAAACTTAACTAAAACATTTGCACTATACATTAGTTATATAGGTCCTAAAAAGTGCCTTGTGAACTATATGGTTCCAAATGGTTTATTAAAATTGCAAAAAGTTCTAACGGGTCTTAAAATGTTTATTAGAGTCTAATAAGTAAATAATAAAAGGTTTGTCTGTTATTGTTAAAAAAACTTAACTAAAACATTTGCACTATACATTAGTTATATAGGTCCTAAAAAGTGTCTTGTGAAATATATGGTGCCAAATGTTTACTTCTCTTTGCAAAAAGTTCTAACCGGTCTTAAAATGTTTATTAGCTTTTAATAAGTAAATTATAAAAGTATAACAGTTAACCAATAAAAGGTTTGTCTGTTATCGTTAAAAGAACTTAACTAAAACATTTGCACTATACATTAGTTATATAGGTCCTAAAAAGTGCCTTGTGAACTACATGGTGCCAAAATGTTTAATTCACATTGCAAAAAGTTCTAACGGGTCTCGAAATGTTTATTAGAGTGTAAGAAGTAAATAATAAAAGTATAACAGCTAACCAATAAAACGTTTGTATGTTATCGTTAAAAGAACTTAACTAAAACATTTGCACTATGCATTAGTTATATAGGTCCTAAAAAGTGCCTTGTGAACTATATGGTGCCAAATGTTTAATTCAATTTTGCAAAAAGTTCTAACGGATCTCAAAATGTTTATTAGAGTCTAATAAGTAAATAACAAAAGTATAACAGTTAAGAAATAAAAGGTTTGTCTGTTATTGTTAAAAAAACTTAACTAAAACATTTGCACTGTACATTAGTTATATAGGTCCTAAAAAGTGTCTTGTGAAATATATAGTGCCAAATGTTTACTTCTTTTTGCAAAACGTTCTAACGGGTCTTAAAATGTTTATTATATTTTAATAAGTAAATTATAAAAGTATAACAGTTAACCAATAAAAGGTTTGTCTGTTATCGTTAAAAGAACTTAACTAAAACATTTGCACTATACATTAGTCATATAGGTCCTAAAAAGTGCCTTGTGAACTATATGGTGCCAAATGTTTAATTCACATTGCAAAAAGTTCTAACGGGTTTCAAAATGTTTATTAGAGTGTAAGAAGTAAATAATAAAAGTATAACAGCTAACCAATAAAACGTTTGTCTGTTATCGTTAAAAGAACTTAACTAAAACATTTGCACTATACATTAGTCATATAGGTCCTAAAAAGTGCCTTGTGAAGTATATGGTGCCAAATGTTTAATTCACATTGCAAAAAGTTCTAACGGGTTTCAAAATGTTTATTAGAGTGTAATAAGTAAATAATAAAAGTATAACAGTTAACCAATAAAAGGTTTATATGTTATCGTTAAAAGAACTTAACTAAAACATTTGCACTATGCATTAGTTATATAGGTCCTAAAAAGTGCCTTGTGAACTATATGGTGCCAAATGTTTAATTCGCATTGCAAAACGTTTTGACGGGTCTCAAAATGTTTATTAGAGTCTAATAAGTAAATAATAAAAGTATAACAGTTAAGAAATAAAAGGTTTGTCTGTTATTGTTAGAAAAACTTAACTAAAACATTTGCACTATACATTAGTTATATAGGTCCTAATAAGTGTCTTGTGAAATATATGGTGCCAAATGTTTACTTCTCTTTGCAAAAAGTTCTAACGGGTCTCAAAATGTTTAATTGAGTGTAATAAGTAAATAATAAAAGTATAACAGTTAAGAAATAAAAGGTTTGTCTGTTATTGTTAAAAAAACTTAACTAAAACATTTGCACTATACATTAGTTATATAGGTCCTAAAAAGTGTCTTGTGAAATATATGGTGCCAAATGTTTAATTCAATTTTGCAAAAAGTTCTAACGGGTCTTAAAATGTTTATTAGATTTTAATAAGTAAATTACAAAAGTATAACAGTTAACCAATAAAAGGTTTGTCTGTTATCGTTAAAAGAACTTAACTAAAACATTTGCACTATACATTAGTTATATAGGTCCTAAAAAGTGCCTTGTGAACTACATGGTGCCAAATGTTTAATTCACATTGCAAAAAGTTCTAACGGGTCTCGAAATGTTTATTAGAGTGTAAGAAGTACAAAATAAAAGTATAACAGCTAACCAATAAAACGTTTGTATGTTATCGTTAAAAGAACTTAACTAAAACATTTGCACTATGCATTAGTTATATAGGTCCTAAAAAGTGCCTTGTGAACTATATGGTGCCAAATGTTTAATTCACATTGCAAAAAGTTTTAACGGTTCTCAAAATGTTTATTAGAGTCTAATAAGTAAACAATAAAAGTATAACAGTTAACCAACAAAAGGTTTGTCTGTTATCGTTAAAAAAACTTAACTAAAACATTTGCACTATACATTAGTTATATAGGTCCTAAAAAGTGCCTTGTGAACTATATGGTGCCAAATGGTTTATTAAAATTGCAAAAAGTTCTAACGGGTCTTAAAATGTTTATTAAAGTCTAATAAGTAAATAATAAAAGGTTTGTCTGTTATTGTTAAAAAAACTTAACTAAAACATTTGCACTATACATTAGTTATATAGGTCCTAAAAAGTGTCTTGTGAAATATATGGTGCCAAATGTTTACTTCTCTTTGCAAAAAGTTTTAACGGGTCTTAAAATGTTTATTAGCTTTTAATAAGTAAATTATAAAAGTATAACAGTTAACCAATAAAAGGTTTGTCTGTTATCGTTAAAAGAACTTAACTAAAACATTTGCACTATACATTAGTTATATAGGTCCTAAAAAGTGCCTTGTGAACTACATGGTGCCAAATGTTTAATTCACATTGCAAAAAGTTCTAACGGGTCTCGAAATGTTTATTAGAGTGTAAGAAGTAAATAATAAAAGTATAACAGCTAACCAATAAAAGGTTTGTATGTTATCGTTAAAAGAACTTAACTAAAACATTTGCACAATGCATTAGTTATATAGGTCCTAAAAAGTGCCTTGTGAACTATATGGTGCCAAATGTTTAATTCAATTTTGCAAAAAGTTCTAACGGATCTCAAAATGTTTATTAGAGTCTAATAAGTAAATAATAAAAGTATAACAGTTAACCAATAAAAGGTTTGTCTGTTATCGTTAAAAGAACTTAACTAAAACATTTGCACTATACATTAGTTATATAGGTCCTAAAAAGTGCCTTGTGAACTATATGGTGCCAAATGGTTTATTCACATTGCAAAAAGTTTTAACGGGTCTTAAAATGTTTATTAGAGTCTAATAAGTAAATAATAAAAGTATAACAGTTAAGAAATAAAAGGTTTGTCTGTTATTGTTAAAAAAACTTAACTAAAACATTTGCACTATACATTAGTTATATAGGTCCTAAAAAGTGTCTTGTGAAATATATGGTGCCAAATGTTTACTTCTTTTTGCAAAACGTTCTAACGGGTCTTAAAATGTTTATTAGATTTTTATAAGTAAATAATAAAAGTATAACAGTTAACCAATAAAAGGTTTGTCTGTTATCGTTAAAAAAACTTAACTAAAACATTTGCACTATACATTAGTTATATAGGTCCTAAAAAGTGCCTTGTGAACTATATGGTTCCAAATGGTTTATTAAAATTGCAAAAAGTTCTAACGGGTCTTAAAATGTTTATTAGAGTCTAATAAGTAAATAATAAAAGGTTTGTCTGTTATTGTTAAAAAAACTTAACTAAAACATTTGCACTATACATTAGTTATATAGGTCCTAAAAAGTGTCTTGTGAAATATATGGTGCCAAATGTTTACTTCTCTTTGCAAAAAGTTCTAACCGGTCTTAAAATGTTTATTAGCTTTTAATAAGTAAATTATAAAAGTATAACAGTTAACCAATAAAAGGTTTGTCTGTTATCGTTAAAAGAACTTAACTAAAACATTTGCACTATACATTAGTTATATAGGTCCTAAAAAGTGCCTTGTGAACTACATGGTGCCAAAATGTTTAATTCACATTGCAAAAAGTTCTAACGGGTCTCGAAATGTTTATTAGAGTGTAAGAAGTAAATAATAAAAGTATAACAGCTAACCAATAAAACGTTTGTATGTTATCGTTAAAAGAACTTAACTAAAACATTTGCACTATGCATTAGTTATATAGGTCCTAAAAAGTGCCTTGTGAACTATATGGTGCCAAATGTTTAATTCAATTTTGCAAAAAGTTCTAACGGATCTCAAAATGTTTATTAGAGTCTAATAAGTAAATAACAAAAGTATAACAGTTAAGAAATAAAAGGTTTGTCTGTTATTGTTAAAAAAACTTAACTAAAACATTTGCACTGTACATTAGTTATATAGGTCCTAAAAAGTGTCTTGTGAAATATATAGTGCCAAATGTTTACTTCTTTTTGCAAAACGTTCTAACGGGTCTTAAAATGTTTATTATATTTTAATAAGTAAATTATAAAAGTATAACAGTTAACCAATAAAAGGTTTGTCTGTTATCGTTAAAAGAACTTAACTAAAACATTTGCACTATACATTAGTCATATAGGTCCTAAAAAGTGCCTTGTGAACTATATGGTGCCAAATGTTTAATTCACATTGCAAAAAGTTCTAACGGGTTTCAAAATGTTTATTAGAGTGTAATAAGTAAATAATAAAAGTATAACAGTTAACCAATAAAAGGTTTATATGTTATCGTTAAAAGAACTTAACTAAAACATTTGCACTATGCATTAGTTATATAGGTCCTAAAAAGTGCCTTGTGAACTATATGTTGCCAAATGTTTAATTCGCATTGCAAAAAGTTTTAACGGGTCTCAAAATGTTTATTAGAGTCTAATAAGTAAATAATAAAAGTATAACAGTTAAGAAATAAAAGGTTTGTCTGTTATCGTTAAAAAAACTTAACTAAAATATTTGCACTATACATTAGTAATATAGGTCCTAAAAAGTGCCTTGTGAACTATATGGTGCCAAATGGTTTATTAAAATTGCAAAAAGTTCTAACGGGTCTTAAAATGTTTATTAGAGTCTAATAAGTAAATAATAAAAGGTTTGTCTGTTATTGTTAAAAAAACTTAACTAAAACATTTGCACTATACATTAGTTATATAGGTCCTAAAAAGTGTCTTGTGAAATATATGGTGCCAAATGTTTACTTCTCTTTGCAAAAAGCTCTAACGGGTCTTAAAATGTTTATTACATTTTAATAAGTAAATTATAAAAGTATAACAGTTAACCAATAAAAGGTTTGTCTGTTATCGTTAAAAGAACTTAACTAAAACATTTGCACTATACATTAGTTATATAGGTCCTAAAAAGTGTCTTGTGAAATATATGGTGCCAAATGTTTACTTCTTTTTGCAAAACGTTCTAACGGGTCTTAAAATGTTTATTAGATTTTTATAAGTAAATAATAAAAGTATAACAGTTAACCAACAAAAGGTTTGTCTGTTATCGTTAAAAAAACTTAACTAAAACATTTGCACTATACATTAGTTATATAGGTCCTAAAAAGTGCCTTGTGAACTATATGGTGCCAAATGGTTTATTAAAATTGCAAAAAGTTCTAACGGGTCTTAAAATGTTTATTAGAGTCTAATAAGTAAATAATAAAAGGTTTGTCTGTTATTGTTAAAAAAACTTAACTAAAACATTTGCACTATACATTAGTTATATAGGTCCTAAAAAGTGTTTTGTGAAATATATGGTGCCAAATGGTTTACTTCTCTTTGCAAAAAGTTCTAACGGGTCTTAAAATGTTTATTAGCTTTTAATAAGTAAATTATAAAAGTATAACAGTTAACCAATAAAAGGTTTGTCTGTTATCGTTAAAAGAACTTAACTAAAACATTTGCACTATACATTAGTTATATAGGTCCTAAAAAGTGCCTTGTGAACTACATGGTGCCAAATGTTTAATTCACATTGCAAAAAGTTCTAACGGGTCTCGAAATGTTTATTAGAGTGTAAGAAGTAAATAATAAAAGTATAACAGCTAACCAATAAAAGGTTTGTATGTTATCGTTAAAAGAACTTAACTAAAACATTTGCACAATGCATTAGTTATATAGGTCCTAAAAAGTGCCTTGTGAACTATATGGTGCCAAATGTTTAATTCAATTTTGCAAAAAGTTCTAACGGATCTCAAAATGTTTATTAGAGTCTAATAAGTAAATAATAAAAGTATAACAGTTAACCAATAAAAGGTTTGTCTGTTATCGTTAAAAGAACTTAACTAAAACATTTGCACTATACATTAGTTATATAGGTCCTAAAAAGTGCCTTGTGAACTATATGGTGCCAAATGGTTTATTCACATTGCAAAAAGTTTTAACGGGTCTTAAAATGTTTATTAGAGTCTAATAAGTAAATAATAAAAGTATAACAGTTAACCAACAAAAGGTTTGTCTGTTATTGTTAAAAAAACTTAACTAAAACATTTGCACTATACATTAGTTATATAGGTCCTAAAAAGTGCCTTGTGAACTATATGGTGCCAAATGGTTTATTAAAATTGCAAAAAGTTCTAACGGGTCTTAAAATGTTTATTAGAGTCTAATAAGTAAATAATAAAAGGTTTGTCTGTTATTGTTAAAAAAACTTAACTAAAACATTTGCACTATACATTAGTTATATAGGTCCTAAAAAGTGTCTTGTGAAATATATGGTGCCAAATGTTTACTTCTCTTTGCAAAAAGTTCTAACGGGTCTTAAAATGTTTATTAGCTTTTAATAAGTAAATTATAAAAGTATAACAGTTAACCAATAAAAGGTTTTTATGTTATCGTTAAAAGAACTTAACTAAAACATTTGCACAATGCATTAGTTATATAGGTCCTAAAAAGTGCCTTGTGAACTATATGGTGCCAAATGTTTAATTCAATTTTGCAAAAAGTTCTAACGGATCTCAAAATGTTTATTAGAGTCTAATAAGTAAATAATAAAAGTATAACAGTTAACCAATAAAAGGTTTGTCTGTTATCGTTAAAAGAACTTAACTAAAACATTTGCACTATACATTAGTTATATAGGTCCTAAAAAGTGGCTTGTGAACTATATGGGGCCAAATGGTTTATTCACATTGCAAAAAGTTTTAACGGGTCTTAAAATGTTTATTAGAGTCTAATAAGTAAATAATAAAAGTATAACAGTTAAGAAATAAAAGGTTTGTCTGTTATTGTTAAAAAAACTTAACTAAAACATTTGCACTATACATTAGTTATATGGGTCCTAAAAAGTGTCTTGTGAAATATATGGTGCCAAATGTTTACTTTTTTTTGCAAAACGTTCTAACGGGTCTTAAAATGTTTATTAGATTTTTATAAGTAAATAATAAAAGTATAACAGTTAACCAACAAAAGGTTTGTCTGTTATCGTTAAAAAAACTTAACTAAAACATTTGCACTATACATTAGTTATATAGGTCCTAAAAAGTGCCTTGTGAACTATATGGTGCCAAATGGTTTATTAAAATTGCAAAAAGTTCTAACGGGTCTTAAAATGTTTATTAAAGTCTAATAAGTAAATAATAAAAGGTTTGTCTGTTATTGTTAAAAAAACTTAACTAAAACATTTGCACTATACATTAGTTATATGGGTCCTAAAAAGTGTCTTGTGAAATATATGGTGCCAAATGTTTACTTTTTTTTGCAAAACGTTCTAACGGGTCTTAAAATGTTTATTAGATTTTTATAAGTAAATAATAAAAGTATAACAGTTAACCAACAAAAGGTTTGTCTGTTATCGTTAAAAGAACTTAACTAAAACATTTGCACTATACATTAGTTATATAGGTCCTAAAAAGTGCCTTGTGAACTACATGGTGCCAAATGTTTAATTCACATTGCAAAAAGTTCTAACGGGTCTCGAAATGTTTATTAGAGTGTAAGAAGTAAATAATAAAAGTATAACAGCTAACCAATAAAACGTTTGTATGTTATCGTTAAAAGAACTTAACTAAAACATTTGCACTATGCATTAGTTATATAGGTCCTAAAAAGTGCCTTGTGAACTATATGGTGCCAAATGTTTAATTCACATTGCAAAAAGTTTTAACGATTCTCAAACTGTTTATTAGAGTCTAATAAGTAAATAATAAAAGTATAACAGTTAACCAACAAAAGGTTTGTCTGTTATCGTTAAAAAAACTTAACTAAAACATTTGCACTATACATTAGTTATATAGGTCCTAAAAAGTGCCTTGTGAACTATATGGTGCCAAATGGTTTATTAAAATTGCAAAAAGTTCTAACGGGTCTTAAAATGTTTATTAGAGTCTAATAAGTAAATAATAAAAGGTTTGTCTGTTATTGTTAAAAAAACTTAACTAAAACATTTGCACTATACATTAGTTATATAGGTCCTAAAAAGTGTCTTGTGAAATATATGGTGCCAAATGTTTACTTCTTTTTGCAAAACGTTCTAACGGGTCTTAAAATGTTTATTAGATTTTTATAAGTAAATAATAAAAGTATAACAGTTAACCAACAAAAGGTTTGTCTGTTATCGTTAAAAAAACTTAACTAAAACATTTGCACTATACATTAGTTATATAGGTCCTAAAAAGTGCCTTGTGAACTATATGGTGCCAAATGGTTTATTAAAATTGCAAAAAGTTCTAACGGGTCTTAAAATGTTTATTAGAGTCTAATAAGTAAATAATAAAAGGTTTGTCTGTTATTGTTAAAAAAACTTAACTAAAACATTTGCACTATACATTAGTTATATAGGTCCTAAAAAGTGTTTTGTGAAATATATGGTGCCAAATGTTTACTTCTCTTTGCAAAAAGTTCTAACGGGTCTTAAAATGTTTATTAGCTTTTAATAAGTAAATTATAAAAGTATAACAGTTAACCAATAAAAGGTTTGTCTGTTATCGTTAAAAGTACTTAACTAAAACATTTGCACTATACATTAGTTATATAGGTCCTAAAAAGTGCCTTGTGAACTACATGGTGCCAAATGTTTAATTCACATTGCAAAAAGTTCTAACGGGTCTCGAAATGTTTATTAGAGTGTAAGAAGTAAATAATAAAAGTATAACAGCTAACCAATAAAAGGTTTGTATGTTATCGTTAAAAGAACTTAACTAAAACATTTGCACAATGCATTAGTTATATAGGTCCTAAAAAGTGCCTTGTGAACTATATGGTGCCAAATGTTTAATTCAATTTTGCAAAAAGTTCTAACGGATCTCAAAATGTTTATTAGAGTCTAATAAGTAAATAATAAAAGTATAACAGTTAACCAATAAAAGGTTTGTCTGTTATCGTTAAAAGAACTTAACTAAAACATTTGCACTATACATTAGTTATATAGGTCCTAAAAAGTGCCTTGTGAACTATATGGTGCCAAATGGTTTATTCACATTGCAAAAAGTTTTAACGGGTCTTAAAATGTTTATTAGAGTCTAATAAGTAAATAATAAAAGTATAACAGTTAACCAACAAAAGGTTTGTCTGTTATTGTTAAAAAAACTTAACTAAAACATTTGCACTATACATTAGTTATATAGGTCCTAAAAAGTGCCTTGTGAACTATATGGTGCCAAATGGTTTATTAAAATTGCAAAAAGTTCTAACGGGTCTTAAAATGTTTATTAGAGTCTAATAAGTAAATAATAAAAGGTTTGTCTGTTATTGTTAAAAAAACTTAACTAAAACATTTGCACTATACATTAGTTATATAGGTCCTAAAAAGTGTCTTGTGAAATATATGGTGCCAAATGTTTACTTCTCTTTGCAAAAAGTTCTAACGGGTCTTAAAATGTTTATTAGCTTTTAATAAGTAAATTATAAAAGTATAACAGTTAACCAATAAAAGGTTTGTATGTTATCGTTAAAAGAACTTAACTAAAACATTTGCACAATGCATTAGTTATATAGGTCCTAAAAAGTGCCTTGTGAACTATATGGTGCCAAATGTTTAATTCAAATTTGCAAAAAGTTCTAACGGATCTCAAAATGTTTATTAGAGTCTAATAAGTAAATAATAAAAGTATAACAGTTAACCAATAAAAGGTTTGTCTGTTATCGTTAAAAGAACTTAACTAAAACATTTGCACTATACATTAGTTATATAGGTCCTAAAAAGTGGCTTGTGAACTATATGGTGCCAAATGGTTTATTCACATTGCAAAAAGTTTTAACGGGTCTTAAAATGTTTATTAGAGTCTAATAAGTAAATAATAAAAGTATAACAGTTAAGAAATAAAAGGTTTGTCTGTTATTGTTAAAAAAACTTAACTAAAACATTTGCACTATACATTAGTTATATAGGTCCTAAAAAGTGCCTTGTGAACTATATGGTGCCAAATGTTTACTTTTTTTTGCAAAACGTTCTAACGGGTCTTAAAATGTTTATTAGATTTTTATAAGTAAATAATAAAAGTATAACAGTTAACCAACAAAAGGTTTGTCTGTTATCGTTAAAAAAACTTAACTAAAACATTTGCACTATACATTAGTTATATAGGTCCTAAAAAGTGCCTTGTGAACTATATGGTGCCAAATGGTTTATTAAAATTGCAAAAAGTTCTAACGGGTCTTAAAATGTTTATTAAAGTCTAATAAGTAAATAATAAAAGGTTTGTCTGTTATTGTTAAAAAAACTTAACTAAAACATTTGCACTATACATTAGTTATATAGGTCCTAAAAAGTGTCTTGTGAAATATATGGTGCCAAATGTTTACTTCTCTTTGCAAAAAGTTTTAACGGGTCTTAAAATGTTTATTAGCTTTTAATAAGTAAATTATAAAAGTATAACAGTTAACCAATAAAAGGTTTGTCTGTTATCGTTAAAAGAACTTAACTAAAACATTTGCACTATACATTAGTTATATAGGTCCTAAAAAGTGCCTTGTGAACTACATGGTGCCAAATGTTTAATTCACATTGCAAAAAGTTCTAACGGGTCTCGAAATGTTTATTAGAGTGTAAGAAGTAAATAATAAAAGTATAACAGCTAACCAATAAAAGGTTTGTATGTTATCGTTAAAAGAACTTAACTAAAACATTTGCACAATGCATTAGTTATATAGGTCCTAAAAAGTGCCTTGTGAACTATATGGTGCCAAATGTTTAATTCAATTTTGCAAAAAGTTCTAACGGATCTCAAAATGTTTATTAGAGTCTAATAAGTAAATAATAAAAGTATAACAGTTAACCAATAAAAGGTTTGTCTGTTATCGTTAAAAGAACTTAACTAAAACATTTGCACTATACATTAGTTATATAGGTCCTAAAAAGTGCCTTGTGAACTATATGGTGCCAAATGGTTTATTCACATTGCAAAAAGTTTTAACGGGTCTTAAAATGTTTATTAGAGTCTAATAAGTAAATAATAAAAGTATAACAGTTAAGAAATAAAAGGTTTGTCTGTTATTGTTAAAAAAACTTAACTAAAACATTTGCACTATACATTAGTTATATAGGTCCTAAAAAGTGCCTTGTGAACTATATGGTGCCAAATGGTTTATTAAAATTGCAAAAAGTTCTAACGGGTCTTAAAATGTTTATTAGAGTCTAATAAGTAAATAATAAAAGGTTTGTCTGTTATTGTTAAAAAAACTTAACTAAAACATTTGCACTATACATTAGTTATATAGGTCCTAAAAAGTGTCTTGTGAAATATATGGTGCCAAATGTTTACTTCTCTTTGCAAAAAGTTCTAACGGGTCTTAAAATGTTTATTAGCTTTTAATAAGTAAATTATAAAAGTATAACAGTTAACCAATAAAAGGTTTGTCTGTTATCGTTAAAAGAACTTAACTAAAACATTTGCACTATACATTAGTTATATAGGTCCTAAAAAGTGCCTTGTGAACTACATGGTGCCAAAATGTTTAATTCACATTGCAAAAAGTTCTAACGGGTCTCGAAATGTTTATTAAAGTGTAAGAAGTAAATAATAAAAGTATAACAGATAACCAATAAAACGTTTGTCTGTTATCGTTAAAAGAACTTAACTAAAACATTTGCACTATACATTAGTCATATAGGTCCTAAAAAGTGCCTTGTGAAGTATATGGTGCCAAATGTTTAATTCACATTGCAAAAAGTTCTAACGGGTTTCAAAATGTTTATTAGAGTGTAATAAGTAAATAATAAAAGTATAACAGTTAACCAATAAAAGGTTTATATGTTATCGTTAAAAGAACTTAACTAAAACATTTGCACTATGCATTAGTTATATAGGTCCTAAAAAGTGCCTTGTGAACTATATGGTGCCAAATGTTTAATTCGCATTGCAAAACGTTTTGACGGGTCTCAAAATGTTTATTAGAGTCTAATAAGTAAATAATAAAAGTATAACAGTTAAGAAATAAAAGGTTTGTCTGTTATCGTTAAAAGAACTTAACTAAAACATTTGCACTATACATTAGTTATATAGGTCCTAATAAGTGTCTTGTGAAATATATGGTGCCAAATGTTTACTTCTCTTTGCAAAAAGTTCTAACGGGTCTCAAAATGTTTATTTGAGTGTAATAAGTAAATAATAAAAGTATAACAGTTAAGAAATAAAAGGTTTGTCTGTTATTGTTAAAAAAACTTAACTAAAACATTTGCACTATACATTAGTTATATAGGTCCTAAAAAGTGTCTTGTGAAATATATGGTGCCAAATGTTTAATTCAATTTTGCAAAAAGTTCTAACGGGTCTTAAAATGTTTATTAGATTTTAATAAGTAAATTACAAAAGTATAACAGTTAACCAATAAAAAGTTTGTCTGTTATCGTTAAAAGAACTTAACTAAAACATTTGCACTATACATTAGTTATATAGGTCCTAAAAAGTGCCTTGTGAACTACATGGTGCCAAATGTTTAATTCACATTGCAAAAAGTTCTAACGGGTCTCGAAATGTTTATTAGAGTGTAAGAAGTACAAAATAAAAGTATAACAGCTAACCAATAAAACGTTTGTATGTTATCGTTAAAAGAACTTAACTAAAACATTTGCACTATGCATTAGTTATATAGGTCCTAAAAAGTGCCTTGTGAACTATATGGTGCCAAATGTTTAATTCACATTGCAAAAAGTTTTAACGGTTCTCAAATTGTTTATTAGAGTCTAATAAGTAAATAATAAAAGTATAACAGTTAACCAACAAAAGGTTTGTCTGTTATCGTTAAAAAAACTTAACTAAAACATTTGCACTATACATTAGTTATATAGGTCCTAAAAAGTGCCTTGTGAACTATATGGTGCCAAATGGTTTATTAAAATTGCAAAAAGTTCTAACGGGTCTTAAAATGTTTATTAAAGTCTAATAAGTAAATAATAAAAGGTTTGTCTGTTATTGTTAAAAAAACTTAACTAAAACATTTGCACTATACATTAGTTATATAGGTCCTAAAAAGTGTCTTGTGAAATATATGGTGCCAAATGTTTACTTCTCTTTGCAAAAAGTTTTAACGGGTCTTAAAATGTTTATTAGCTTTTAATAAGTAAATTATAAAAGTATAACAGTTAACCAATAAAAGGTTTGTCTGTTATCGTTAAAAGAACTTAACTAAAACATTTGCACTATACATTAGTTATATAGGTCCTAAAAAGTGCCTTGTGAACTACATGGTGCCAAATGTTTAATTCACATTGCAAAAAGTTCTAACGGGTCTCGAAATGTTTATTAGAGTGTAAGAAGTAAATAATAAAAGTATAACAGCTAACCAATAAAAGGTTTGTATGTTATCGTTAAAAGAACTTAACTAAAACATTTGCACAATGCATTAGTTATATAGGTCCTAAAAAGTGCCTTGTGAACTATATGGTGCCAAATGTTTAATTCAATTTTGCAAAAAGTTCTAACGGATCTCAAAATGTTTATTAGAGTCTAATAAGTAAATAATAAAAGTATAACAGTTAACCAATAAAAGGTTTGTCTGTTATCGTTAAAAGAACTTAACTAAAACATTTGCACTATACATTAGTTATATAGGTCCTAAAAAGTGCCTTGTGAACTATATGGTGCCAAATGGTTTATTCACATTGCAAAAAGTTTTAACGGGTCTTAAAATGTTTATTAGAGTCTAATAAGTAAATAATAAAAGTATAACAGTTAAGAAATAAAAGGTTTGTCTGTTATTGTTAAAAAAATTTAACTAAAACATTTGCACTATACATTAGTTATATAGGTCCTAAAAAGTGTCTTGTGAAATATATGGTGCCAAATGTTTACTTCTTTTTGCAAAACGTTCTAACGGGTCTTAAAATGTTTATTAGATTTTTATAAGTAAATAATAAAAGTATAACAGTTAACCAACAAAAGGTTTGTCTGTTATCGTTAAAAAAACTTAACTAAAACATTTGCACTATACATTAGTTATATAGGTCCTAAAAAGTGCCTTGTGAACTATATGGTTCCAAATGGTTTATTAAAATTGCAAAAAGTTCTAACGGGTCTTAAAATGTTTATTAGAGTCTAATAAGTAAATAATAAAAGGTTTGTCTGTTATTGTTAAAAAAACTTAACTAAAACATTTGCACTATACATTAGTTATATAGGTCCTAAAAAGTGTCTTGTGAAATATATGGTGCCAAATGTTTACTTCTCTTTGCAAAAAGTTCTAACCGGTCTTAAAATGTTTATTAGCTTTTAATAAGTAAATTATAAAAGTATAACAGTTAACCAATAAAAGGTTTGTCTGTTATCGTTAAAAGAACTTAACTAAAACATTTGCACTATACATTAGTTATATAGGTCCTAAAAAGTGCCTTGTGAACTACATGGTGCCAAAATGTTTAATTCACATTGCAAAAAGTTCTAACGGGTCTCGAAATGTTTATTAGAGTGTAAGAAGTAAATAATAAAAGTATAACAGCTAACCAATAAAACGTTTGTATGTTATCGTTAAAAGAACTTAACTAAAACATTTGCACTATGCATTAGTTATATAGGTCCTAAAAAGTGCCTTGTGAACTATATGGTGCCAAATGTTTAATTCAATTTTGCAAAAAGTTCTAACGGATCTCAAAATGTTTATTAGAGTCTAATAAGTAAATAATAAAAGTATAACAGTTAACCAATAAAAGGTTTGTCTGTTATTGTTAAAAAAACTTAACTAAAACATTTGCACTATGCATTAGTTATATAGGTCCTAAAAAGTGCCTTGTGAACTATATGGTGCCAAATGGTTTATTAAAATTGCAAAAAGTTCTAACGGGTCTTAAAATGTTTATTAGAGTCTAATAAGTAAATAATAAAAGGTTTGTCTGTTATTGTTAAAAAAACTTAACTAAAACATTTGCACTATACATTAGTTATATAGGTCCTAAAAAGTGTCTTGTGAAATATATGGTGCCAAATGTTTACTTCTCTTTGCAAAAAGCTCTAACGGGTCTTAAAATGTTTATTACATTTTAATAAGTAAATTATAAAAGTATAACAGTTAACCAATAAAAGGTTTGTCTGTTATCGTTAAAAGAACTTAACTAAAACATTTGCACTATACATTAGTTATATAGGTCCTAAAAAGTGCCTTGTGAACTACATGGTGCCAAATGTTTAATTCACATTGCAAAAAGTTCTAACGGGTCTCGAAATGTTTATTAGAGTGTAAGAAGTAAATAATAAAAGTATAACAGCTAACCAATAAAACTTTTGTATGTTATCGTTAAAAGAACTTAACTAAAACATTTGCACAATGCATTAGTTATATAGGTCCTAAAAAGTGCCTTGTGAACTATATGGTGCCAAATGTTTAATTCAATTTTGCAAAAAGTTCTAACGGATCTCAAAATGTTTATTAGAGTCTAATAAGTAAATAATAAAAGTATAACAGTTAAGAAATAAAAGGTTTGTCTGTTATTGTTAAAAAAACTTAACTAAAACATTTGCACTATACATTAGTTATATAGGTCCTAAAAAGTGTCTTGTGAAATATATGGTGCCAAATGTTTACTTCTTTTTGCAAAACGTTCTAACGGGTCTTAAAATGTTTATTAGATTTTTATAAGTAAATAATAAAAGTATAACAGTTAACCAACAAAAGGTTTGTCTGTTATCGTTAAAAAAACTTAACTAAAACATTTGCACTATACATTAGTTATATAGGTCCTAAAAAGTGCCTTGTGAACTATATGGTTCCAAATGGTTTATTAAAATTGCAAAAAGTTCTAACGGGTCTTAAAATGTTTATTAGAGTCTAATAAGTAAATAATAAAAGGTTTGTCTGTTATTGTTAAAAAAACTTAACTAAAACATTTGCACTATACATTAGTTATATAGGTCCTAAAAAGTGTCTTGTGAAATATATGGTGCCAAATGTTTACTTCTCTTTGCAAAAAGTTCTAACCGGTCTTAAAATGTTTATTAGCTTTTAATAAGTAAATTATAAAAGTATAACAGTTAACCAATAAAAGGTTTGTCTGTTATCGTTAAAAGAACTTAACTAAAACATTTGCACTATACATTAGTTATATAGGTCCTAAAAAGTGCCTTGTGAACTACATGGTGCCAAAATGTTTAATTCACATTGCAAAAAGTTCTAACGGGTCTCGAAATGTTTATTAGAGTGTAAGAAGTAAATAATAAAAGTATAACAGCTAACCAATAAAACGTTTGTATGTTATCGTTAAAAGAACTTAACTAAAACATTTGCACTATGCATTAGTTATATAGGTCCTAAAAAGTGCCTTGTGAACTATATGGTGCCAAATGTTTAATTCAATTTTGCAAAAAGTTCTAACGGATCTCAAAATGTTTATTAGAGTCTAATAAGTAAATAATAAAAGTATAACAGTTAAGAAATAAAAGGTTTGTCTGTTATTGTTAAAAAAACTTAACTAAAACATTTGCACTATGCATTAGTTATATAGGTCCTAAAAAGTGCCTTGTGAACTATATGGTGCCAAATGGTTTATTAAAATTGCAAAAAGTTCTAACGGGTCTTAAAATGTTTATTAGAGTCTAATAAGTAAATAATAAAAGGTTTGTCTGTTATTGTTAAAAAAACTTAACTAAAACATTTGCACTATACATTAGTTATATAGGTCCTAAAAAGTGCCTTGTGAACTACATGGTGCCAAATGTTTAATTCACATTGCAAAAAGTTCTAACGGGTCTCGAAATGTTTATTAGAGTGTAAGAAGTAAATAATAAAAGTATAACAGCTAACCAATAAAACTTTTGTATGTTATCGTTAAAAGAACTTAACTAAAACATTTGCACTATGCATTAGTTATATAGGTCCTAAAAAGTGCCTTGTGAACTATATGGTGCCAAATGTTTAATTCACATTGCAAAAAGTTTTAACGATTCTCAAACTGTTTATTAGAGTCTAATAAGTAAATAATAAAAGTATAACAGTTAACCAACAAAAGGTTTGTCTGTTATCGTTAAAAAAACTTAACTAAAACATTTGCACTATACATTAGTTATATAGGTCCTAAAAAGTGCCTTGTGAACTATATGGTGCCAAATGGTTTATTAAAATTGCAAAAAGTTCTAACGGGTCTTAAAATGTTTATTAGAGTCTAATAAGTAAATAATAAAAGGTTTGTCTGTTATTGTTAAAAAAACTTAACTAAAACATTTGCACTATACATTAGTTATATAGGTCCTAAAAAGTGTCTTGTGAAATATATGGTGCCAAATGTTTACTTCTCTTTGCAAAAAGTTCTAACGGGTCTTAAAATGTTTATTAGATTTAATAAGTAAATTATAAAAGTATAACAGTTAACCAATAAAAGGTTTGTCTGTTATCGTTAAAAGAACTTAACTAAAACATTTGCACTATACATTAGTTATATAGGTCCTAAAAAGTGCCTTGTGAACTACATGGTGCCAAATGTTTAATTCACATTGCAAAAAGTTCTAACGGGTCTCAAAATGTTTATTAGAGTGTAATAAGTAAATAATAAAATTATAACAGTTAAGAAATAAAAGGTTTGTCTGTTATTGTTAAAAAAACTTAACTAAAACATTTGCACTATACATTAGTTATATAGGTCCTAAAAAGTGCCTTGTGAACTATATGGTGCCAAATATTTACTTCTCTTTGCAAAAAGTTCTAACGGGTCTTAAAATGTTTATTACATTTTAATAAGTAAATTATAAAAGTATAACAGTTAACCAATAAAAGGTTTGTCTGTTATCGTTAAAAGAACTTAACTAAAACATTTGCACTATACATTAGTTATATAGGTCCTAAAAAGTGCCTTGTGAACTACATGGTGCCAAATGTTTAATTCACATTGCAAAAAGTTCTAACGGGTCTCGAAATGTTTATTAGAGTGTAAGAAGTAAATAATAAAAGTATAACAGCTAACCAATAAAAGGTTTGTATGTTATCGTTAAAAGAACTTAACTAAAACATTTGCACTATGCATTAGTTATATAGGTCCTTAAAAGTGCCTTGTGAACTATATAGTGCCAAATGTTTAATTCAATTTTGCAAAAAGTTCTAACGGGTCTCAAAATGTTTATTACATTTTAATAAGTAAATAATAAAAGTATAACAGTTAACCAATAAAAGGTTTGTCTGTTATCGTTAAAAGAACTTAACTAAAACATTTGCATTATACATTAGTTATATAGGTCCTTAAAAGTGCCTTGTGAACTATATGGTGCCAAATGGTTTATTCACATTGCAAAAAGTTTTAACGGGTCTTAAAATTTTTATTAGAGTCTAATAAGTAAATAATAAAAGTATAACAGTTAAGAAATAAAAGGTTTGTCTTTTATTGTTAAAAAAACTTAACTAAAACATTTGCACTATACATTAGTTATATAGGTCCTAAAAAGTGTCTTGTGAAATATATGGTGCCAAATGTTTACTTCTTTTTGCAAAACGTTCTAACGGGTCTTAAAATGTTTATTAGATTTTAATAAGTAAATAATAAAAGTATAACAGTTAAGAAATAAAAGTTTTTCTGTTATCGTTAAAAAAACTTAACTAAAACATTTGCACTATACATTAGTTATATAGGTCCTAAAAAGTGCCTTGTGAACTATATGGTGCCAAATGTTTACTTCTCATTGCAAAACGTTCTCACGGGTCTCAAAATGTTTATTAGAGTCTAATAAGTAAATAATAGATGTATAACAGTTAACCAATAAAAGGTTTGTCTGTTATCGTTAAAAGAACTTAACTAAAACATTTGCACTATACATTAGTTATATAGGTCCTAAAAAGTGCCTTGTGAACTACATGGTGCCAAATGCTTAATTCACATTGCAAAAAGTTCTAACGGGTCTCAAAATGTTTATTAGAGTCTAATAAGTAAATAATAAAAGTATAACAGTTAACCAATAAAAGCTTTGTCTGTTATCGTTAAAAGAACGTAACTAAAACATTTGCACTATACATTAGTTATATAGGTCCTAAAAAATGTCTTGTTGACTATATGGTGCCAAATGTTTACTTCTCATTGCAAAACGTTCTAACGGGTCTCAAAATGTTTATTAGAGTCTAATAAGTAAATAATAAAAGTATAACAGTTAAGAAATAAAAGTTTTTTCTGTTATTGTTAAAAGAACTTAACTAAAACATTTGCACTATGCATTAGTTATATAGGTCCTAAAAAGTGTCTTGTGAACTTTATGGTGCCAAATGTTTACTTCTCATTGCAAAACGTTCTAACGGGTCTCAAAATGTTTATTAGAGTCTAATAAGTAAATAATAAAAGTATAACAGTTAACCAATAAAAGGTTTGTCTGTTATCGTTAAAAGAACGTAACTAAAACATTTGCACTATACATTAGTTATATAGGTCCTAAAAAGTGCCTTGTGAACTATATGGTGCCAAATGGTTTATTAAAATTGCAAAAAGTTCTAACGGGTCTTAAAAGGTTTATTAGAGTCTAATAAGTAAATAATAAAAGGTTTGTCTGTTATTGTTAAAAAAACTTAACTAAAACATTTGCACTATACATTAGTTATATAGGTCCTAAAAAGTGTCTTGTGAAATATATGGTGCCAAATGTTTACTTCTCTTTGCAAAAATTTCTAACGGGTCTTAAAATGTTTATTACATTTTAATAAGTAAATTATAAAAGTATAACAGTTAACCAATAAAAGGTTTCTCTGTTATCGTTAAAAGAACTTAACTAAAACATTTGCACTATACATTAGTTATATAGGTCCTAAAAAGTGCCTTGTGAACTACATGGTGCCAAATGTTTAATTCACATTGCAAAAAGTTCTAACGGGTCTCGAAATGTTTATTAGAGTGTAAGAAGTAAATAATAAAAGTATAACAGCTAACCAATAAAACGTTTGTATGTTATCGTTAAAAGAACTTAACTAAAACATTTGCACTATGCATTAGTTATATAGGTCCTAAAAAGTGCCTTGTGAACTATATGGTGCCAAATGTTTAATTCACATTGCAAAAAGTTTTAACGGGTCTCAAACTGTTTATTAGAGTCTAATAAGTAAATAATAAAAGTATAACAGTTAACCAACAAAAGGTTTGTCTGTTATCGTTAAAAAAACTTAACTAAAACATTTGCACTATACATTAGTTATATAGGTCCTAAAAAGTGCCTTGTGAACTATATGGTGCCAAATGGTTTATTAAAATTGCAAAAAGTTCTAACGGGTCTTAAAATGTTTATTAGAGTCTAATAAGTAAATAATAAAAGGTTTGTCTGTTATTGTTAAAAAAAACTTAACTAAAACATTTGCACTATACATTAGTTATATAGGTCCTAAAAAGTGTCTTGTGAAATATATGGTGCCAAATGTTTACTTCTCTTTGCAAAAAGTTCTAACGGGTCTTAAAATGTTTATTAGATTTAATAAGTAAATTATAAAAGTATAACAGCTAACCAATAAAAGGTTTGTCTGTTATCGTTAAAAGAACTTAACTAAAACATTTGCACTATACATTAGTTATATAGGTCCTAAAAAGTGCCTTGTGAACTACATGGTGCCAAATGTTTAATTCACATTGCAAAAAGTTCTAACGGGTCTCGAAATGTTTATTAGAGTGTAAGAAGTAAATAATAAAAGTATAACAGCTAACCAATAAAAGGTTTGTATGTTATCGTTAAAAGAACTTAACTAAAACATTTGCACTATGCATTAGTTATATAGGTCCTAAAAAGTGCCTTGTGAACTATATAGTGCCAAATGTTTAATTCAATTTTGCAAAAAGTTCTAACGGGTCTCAAAATGTTTATTACATTTTAATAAGTAAATAATAAAAGTATAACAGTTAACCAATAAAAGGTTTGTCTGTTATCGTTAAAAGAACTTAACTAAAACATTTGCATTATACATTAGTTATATAGGTCCTTAAAAGTGCCTTGTGAACTATATGGTGCCAAATGGTTTATTCACATTGCAAAAAGTTTTAACGGGTCTTAAAATTTTTATTAGAGTCTAATAAGTAAATAATAAAAGTATAACAGTTAAGAAATAAAAGGTTTGTCTTTTATTGTTAAAAAAACTTAACTAAAACATTTGCACTATACATTAGTTATATAGGTCCTAAAAAGTGTCTTGTGAAATATATGGTGCCAAATGTTTACTTCTTTTTGCAAAACGTTCTAACGGGTCTTAAAATGTTTATTAGATTTTAATAAGTAAATAATAAAAGTATAACAGTTAAGAAATAAAAGTTTTTCTGTTATCGTTAAAAAAACTTAACTAAAACATTTGCACTATACATTAGTTATATAGGTCCTAAAAAGTGCCTTGTGAACTATATGGTGCCAAATGTTTACTTCTCATTGCAAAACGTTCTCACGGGTCTCAAAATGTTTATTAGAGTCTAATAAGTAAATAATAGATGTATAACAGTTAACCAATAAAAGGTTTGTCTGTTATCGTTAAAAGAACTTAACTAAAACATTTGCACTATACATTAGTTATATAGGTCCTAAAAAGTGCCTTGTGAACTACATGGTGCCAAATGCTTAATTCACATTGCAAAAAGTTCTAACGGGTCTCAAAATGTTTATTAGAGTCTAATAAGTAAATAATAAAAGTATAACAGTTAACCAATAAAAGCTTTGTCTGTTATCGTTAAAAGAACGTAACTAAAACATTTGCACTATACATTAGTTATATAGGTCCTAAAAAATGTCTTGTTGACTATATGGTGCCAAATGTTTACTTCTCATTGCAAAATGTTCTAACGGGTCTCAAAATGTTTATTAGAGTCTAATAAGTAAATAATAAAAGTATAACAGTTAAGAAATAAAAGTTTTTTCTGTTATTGTTAAAAGAACTTAACTAAAACATTTGCACTATGCATTAGTTATATAGGTCCTAAAAAGTGTCTTGTGAACTTTATGGTGCCAAATGTTTACTTCTCATTGCAAAACGTTCTAACGGGTCTCAAAATGTTTATTAGAGTCTAATAAGTAAATAATAAAAGTATAACAGTTAACCAATAAAAGGTTTGTCTGTTATCGTTAAAAGAACGTAACTAAAACATTTGCACTATACATTAGTTATATAGGTCCTAAAAAGTGCCTTGTGAACTATATGGTGCCAAATGGTTTATTAAAATTGCAAAAAGTTCTAACGGGTCTTAAAAGGTTTATTAGAGTCTAATAAGTAAATAATAAAAGGTTTGTCTGTTATTGTTAAAAAAACTTAACTAAAACATTTGCACTATACATTAGTTATATAGGTCCTAAAAAGTGTCTTGTGAAATATATGGTGCCAAATGTTTACTTCTCTTTGCAAAAATTTCTAACGGGTCTTAAAATGTTTATTACATTTTAATAAGTAAATTATAAAAGTATAACAGTTAACCAATAAAAGGTTTCTCTGTTATCGTTAAAAGAACTTAACTAAAACATTTGCACTATGCATTAGTTATATAGGTCCTAAAAAGTGCCTTGTGAACTATATGGTGCCAAATGTTTAATTCACATTGCAAAAAGTTTTAACGGGTCTCAAACTGTTTATTAGAGTCTAATAAGTAAATAATAAAAGTATAACACTTAACCAACAAAAGGTTTGTCTGTTATCGTTAAAAAAACTTAACTAAAACATTTGCACTATACATTAGTTATATAGGTCCTAAAAAGTGCCTTGTGAACTATATGGTGCCAAATGGTTTATTAAAATTGCAAAAAGTTCTAACGGGTCTTAAAATGTTTATTAGAGTCTAATAAGTAAATAATAAAAGGTTTGTCTGTTATTGTTAAAAAAACTTAACTAAAACATTTGCACTATACATTAGTTATATAGGTCCTAAAAAGTGTCTTGTGAAATATATGGTGCCAAATGTTTACTTCTCTTTGCAAAAAGTTCTAACGGGTCTTAAAATGTTTATTAGATTTAATAAGTAAATTATAAAAGTATAACAGCTAACCAATAAAAGGTTTGTCTGTTATCGTTAAAAGAACTTAACTAAAACATTTGCACTATACATTAGTTATATAGGTCCTAAAAAGTGCCTTGTGAACTACATGGTGCCAAATGTTTAATTCACATTGCAAAAAGTTCTAACGGGTCTCAAAATGTTTATTAGAGTGTAATAAGTAAATAATAAAATTATAACAGTTAAGAAATAAAAGGTTTGTCTGTTATTGTTAAAAAAACTTAACTAAAACATTTGCACTATACATTAGTTATATAGGTCCTAAAAAGTGCCTTGTGAACTATATGGTGCTAAATATTTACTTCTCTTTGCAAAAAGTTCTAACGGGTCTTAAAATGTTTATTACATTTTAATAAGTAAATTATAAAAGTATAACAGTTAACCAATAAAAGGTTTGTCTGTTATCGTTAAAAGAACTTAACTAAAACATTTGCACTATACATTAGTTATATAGGTCCTAAAAAGTGCCTTGTGAACTACATGGTGCCAAATGTTTAATTCACATTGCAAAAAGTTCTAACGGGTCTCGAAATGTTTATTAGAGTGTAAGAAGTAAATAATAAAAGTATAACAGCTAACCAATAAAAGGTTTGTATGTTATCGTTAAAAGAACTTAACTAAAACATTTGCACTATGCATTAGTTATATAGGTCCTAAAAAGTGCCTTGTGAACTATATAGTGCCAAATGTTTAATTCAATTTTGCAAAAAGTTCTAACGGGTCTCAAAATGTTTATTACATTTTAATAAGTAAATAATAAAAGTATAACAGTTAACCAATAAAAGGTTTGTCTGTTATCGTTAAAAGAACTTAACTAAAACATTTGCATTATACATTAGTTATATAGGTCCTTAAAAGTGCCTTGTGAACTATATGGTGCCAAATGGTTTATTCACATTGCAAAAAGTTTTAACGGGTCTTAAAATTTTTATTAGAGTCTAATAAGTAAATAATAAAAGTATAACAGTTAAGAAATAAAAGGTTTGTCTTTTATTGTTAAAAAAACTTAACTAAAACATTTGCACTATACATTAGTTATATAGGTCCTAAAAAGTGTCTTGTGAAATATATGGTGCCAAATGTTTACTTCTTTTTGCAAAACGTTCTAACGGGTCTTAAAATGTTTATTAGATTTTAATAAGTAAATAATAAAAGTATAACAGTTAAGAAATAAAAGTTTTTCTGTTATCGTTAAAAAAACTTAACTAAAACATTTGCACTATACATTAGTTATATAGGTCCTAAAAAGTGCCTTGTGAACTATATGGTGCCAAATGGTTTATTAAAATTGCAAAAAGTTCTAACGGGTCTTAAAATGTTTATTAGAGTCTAATAAGTAAATAATAAAAGGTTTGTCTGTTATTGTTAAAAAAACTTAACTAAAACATTTGCACTATACATTAGTTATATAGGTCCTAAAAAGTGTCTTGTGAAATATATGGTGCCAAATGTTTACTTCTTTATACAAAACGTTCTAACGGGTCTTAAAATGTTTATTAGAGTCTCATAAGTAAATAATAAAAGTATAACAGTTAACCAATAAAAGGTTTGTCTGTTATCGTTAAAAGAACTTAACTAAAACATTTGCACTATACATTAGTCATATAGGTCCTAAAAAGTGCCTTGTGAACTATATGGTGCCAAATGTTTAATTCACATTGTAAAAAGTTCTAACGGGTCTCAAAACGTTTATTAGAGTCTAATAAGTAAATAATAGATGTATAACAGTTAACCAATAAAAGGTTTGTCTGTTATCGTTAAAAGAACTTAACTAAAACATTTGCACTATACATTAGTTATATAGGTCCTAAAAAGTGCCTTGTGAACTACATGGTGCCAAATGCTTAATTCACATTGCAAAAAGTTCTAACGGGTCTCAAAATGTTTATTAGAGTCTAATAAGTAAATAATAAAAGTATAACAGTTAACCAATAAAAGCTTTGTCTGTTATCGTTAAAAGAACGTAACTAAAACATTTGCACTATACATTAGTTATATAGGTCCTAAAAAATGTCTTGTTGACTATATGGTGCCAAATGTTTACTTCTCATTGCAAAACGTTCTAACGGGTCTCAAAATGTTTATTAGAGTCTAATAAGTAAATAATAAAAGTATAACAGTTAAGAAATAAAAGTTTTTTCTGTTATTGTTAAAAGAACTTAACTAAAACATTTGCACTATGCATTAGTTATATAGGTCCTAAAAAGTGTCTTGTGAACTTTATGGTGCCAAATGTTTACTTCTCATTGCAAAACGTTCTAACGGGTCTCAAAATGTTTATTAGAGTCTAATAAGTAAATAATAAAAGTATAACAGTTAACCAACAAAAGGTTTGTCTGTTATCGTTAAAAAAACTTAACTAAAACATTTGCACTATACATTAGTTATATAGGTCCTAAAAAGTGCCTTGTGAACTATATGGTGCCAAATGGTTTATTAAAATTGCAAAAAGTTCTAACGGGTCTTAAAATGTTTATTAGAGTCTAATAAGTAAATAATAAAAGGTTTGTCTGTTATTGTTAAAAAAACTTAACTAAAACATTTGCACTATACATTAGTTATATAGGTCCTAAAAAGTGTCTTGTGAAATATATGGTGCCAAATGTTTACTTCTCTTTGCAAAAAGTTCTAACGGGTCTTAAAATGTTTATTAGATTTAATAAGTAAATTATAAAAGTATAACAGCTAACCAATAAAAGGTTTGTCTGTTATCGTTAAAAGAACTTAACTAAAACATTTGCACTATACATTAGTTATATAGGTCCTAAAAAGTGCCTTGTGAACTATATGGTGCCAAATGGTTTATTAAAATTGCAAAAAGTTCTAACGGGTCTTAAAATGTTTATTAGAGTCTAATAAGTAAATAATAAAAGGTTTGTCTGTTATTGTTAAAAAAACTTAACTAAAACATTTGCACTATACATTAGTTATATAGGTCCTAAAAAGTGTCTTGTGAAATATATGGTGCCAAATGTTTACTTCTCTTTGCAAAAAGTTCTAACGGGTCTTAAAATGTTTATTAGATTTAATAAGTAAATTATAAAAGTATAACAGCTAACCAATAAAAGGTTTGTCTGTTATCGTTAAAAGAACTTAACTAAAACATTTGCACTATACATTAGTTATATAGGTCCTAAAAAGTGCCTTGTGAACTACATGGTGCCAAATGTTTAATTCACATTGCAAAAAGTTCTAACGGGTCTCAAAATGTTTATTAGAGTGTAATAAGTAAATAATAAAATTATAACAGTTAAGAAATAAAAGGTTTGTCTGTTATTGTTAAAAAAACTTAACTAAAACATTTGCACTATACATTAGTTATATAGGTCCTAAAAAGTGCCTTGTGAACTATATGGTGCTAAATATTTACTTCTCTTTGCAAAAAGTTCTAACGGGTCTTAAAATGTTTATTACATTTTAATAAGTAAATTATAAAAGTATAACAGTTAACCAATAAAAGGTTTGTCTGTTATCGTTAAAAGAACTTAACTAAAACATTTGCACTATACATTAGTTATATAGGTCCTAAAAAGTGCCTTGTGAACTACATGGTGCCAAATGTTTAATTCACATTGCAAAAAGTTCTAACGGGTCTCGAAATGTTTATTAGAGTGTAAGAAGTAAATAATAAAAGTATAACAGCTAACCAATAAAAGGTTTGTATGTTATCGTTAAAAGAACTTAACTAAAACATTTGCACTATGCATTAGTTATATAGGTCCTAAAAAGTGCCTTGTGAACTATATAGTGCCAAATGTTTAATTCAATTTTGCAAAAAGTTCTAACGGGTCTCAAAATGTTTATTACATTTTAATAAGTAAATAATAAAAGTATAACAGTTAACCAATAAAAGGTTTGTCTGTTATCGTTAAAAGAACTTAACTAAAACATTTGCATTATACATTAGTTATATAGGTCCTTAAAAGTGCCTTGTGAACTATATGGTGCCAAATGGTTTATTCACATTGCAAAAAGTTTTAACGGGTCTTAAAATTTTTATTAGAGTCTAATAAGTAAATAATAAAAGTATAACAGTTAAGAAATAAAAGGTTTGTCTTTTATTGTTAAAAAAACTTAACTAAAACATTTGCACTATACATTAGTTATATAGGTCCTAAAAAGTGTCTTGTGAAATATATGGTGCCAAATGTTTACTTCTTTTTGCAAAACGTTCTAACGGGTCTTAAAATGTTTATTAGATTTTAATAAGTAAATAATAAAAGTATAACAGTTAAGAAATAAAAGTTTTTCTGTTATCGTTAAAAAAACTTAACTAAAACATTTGCACTATACATTAGTTATATAGGTCCTAAAAAGTGCCTTGTGAACTATATGGTGCCAAATGGTTTATTAAAATTGCAAAAAGTTCTAACGGGTCTTAAAATGTTTATTAGAGTCTAATAAGTAAATAATAAAAGGTTTGTCTGTTATTGTTAAAAAAACTTAACTAAAACATTTGCACTATACATTAGTTATATAGGTCCTAAAAAGTGTCTTGTGAAATATATGGTGCCAAATGTTTACTTCTTTATACAAAACGTTCTAACGGGTCTTAAAATGTTTATTAGAGTCTCATAAGTAAATAATAAAAGTATAACAGTTAACCAATAAAAGGTTTGTCTGTTATCGTTAAAAGAACTTAACTAAAACATTTGCACTATACATTAGTCATATAGGTCCTAAAAAGTGCCTTGTGAACTATATGGTGCCAAATGTTTAATTCACATTGTAAAAAGTTCTAACGGGTCTCAAAACGTTTATTAGAGTCTAATAAGTAAATAATAGATGTATAACAGTTAACCAATAAAAGGTTTGTCTGTTATCGTTAAAAGAACTTAACTAAAACATTTGCACTATACATTAGTTATATAGGTCCTAAAAAGTGCCTTGTGAACTACATGGTGCCAAATGCTTAATTCACATTGCAAAAAGTTCTAACGGGTCTCAAAATGTTTATTAGAGTCTAATAAGTAAATAATAAAAGTATAACAGTTAACCAATAAAAGCTTTGTCTGTTATCGTTAAAAGAACGTAACTAAAACATTTGCACTATACATTAGTTATATAGGTCCTAAAAAATGTCTTGTTGACTATATGGTGCCAAATGTTTACTTCTCATTGCAAAACGTTCTAACGGGTCTCAAAATGTTTATTAGAGTCTAATAAGTAAATAATAAAAGTATAACAGTTAAGAAATAAAAGTTTTTTCTGTTATTGTTAAAAGAACTTAACTAAAACATTTGCACTATGCATTAGTTATATAGGTCCTAAAAAGTGTCTTGTGAACTTTATGGTGCCAAATGTTTACTTCTCATTGCAAAACGTTCTAACGGGTCTCAAAATGTTTATTAGAGTCTAATAAGTAAATAATAAAAGTATAACAGTTAACCAACAAAAGGTTTGTCTGTTATCGTTAAAAAAACTTAACTAAAACATTTGCACTATACATTAGTTATATAGGTCCTAAAAAGTGCCTTGTGAACTATATGGTGCCAAATGGTTTATTAAAATTGCAAAAAGTTCTAACGGGTCTTAAAATGTTTATTAGAGTCTAATAAGTAAATAATAAAAGGTTTGTCTGTTATTGTTAAAAAAACTTAACTAAAACATTTGCACTATACATTAGTTATATAGGTCCTAAAAAGTGTCTTGTGAAATATATGGTGCCAAATGTTTACTTCTCTTTGCAAAAAGTTCTAACGGGTCTTAAAATGTTTATTAGATTTAATAAGTAAATTATAAAAGTATAACAGCTAACCAATAAAAGGTTTGTCTGTTATCGTTAAAAGAACTTAACTAAAACATTTGCACTATACATTAGTTATATAGGTCCTAAAAAGTGCCTTGTGAACTATATGGTGCCAAATGGTTTATTAAAATTGCAAAAAGTTCTAACGGGTCTTAAAATGTTTATTAGAGTCTAATAAGTAAATAATAAAAGGTTTGTCTGTTATTGTTAAAAAAACTTAACTAAAACATTTGCACTATACATTAGTTATATAGGTCCTAAAAAGTGTCTTGTGAAATATATGGTGCCAAATGTTTACTTCTCTTTGCAAAAAGTTCTAACGGGTCTTAAAATGTTTATTAGATTTAATAAGTAAATTATAAAAGTATAACAGCTAACCAATAAAAGGTTTGTCTGTTATCGTTAAAAGAACTTAACTAAAACATTTGCACTATACATTAGTTATATAGGTCCTAAAAAGTGCCTTGTGAACTACATGGTGCCAAATGTTTAATTCACATTGCAAAAAGTTCTAACGGGTCTCAAAATGTTTATTAGAGTGTAATAAGTAAATAATAAAATTATAACAGTTAAGAAATAAAAGGTTTGTCTGTTATTGTTAAAAAAACTTAACTAAAACATTTGCACTATACATTAGTTATATAGGTCCTAAAAAGTGCCTTGTGAACTATATGGTGCTAAATATTTACTTCTCTTTGCAAAAAGTTCTAACGGGTCTTAAAATGTTTATTACATTTTAATAAGTAAATTATAAAAGTATAACAGTTAACCAATAAAAGGTTTGTCTGTTATCGTTAAAAGAACTTAACTAAAACATTTGCACTATACATTAGTTATATAGGTCCTAAAAAGTGCCTTGTGAACTACATGGTGCCAAATGTTTAATTCACATTGCAAAAAGTTCTAACGGGTCTCGAAATGTTTATTAGAGTGTAAGAAGTAAATAATAAAAGTATAACAGCTAACCAATAAAAGGTTTGTATGTTATCGTTAAAAGAACTTAACTAAAACATTTGCACTATGCATTAGTTATATAGGTCCTAAAAAGTGCCTTGTGAACTATATAGTGACAAATGTTTAATTCAATTTTGCAAAAAGTTCTAACGGGTCTCAAAATGTTTATTACATTTTAATAAGTAAATAATAAAAGTATAACAGTTAACCAATAAAAGGTTTGTCTGTTATCGTTAAAAGAACTTAACTAAAACATTTGCATTATACATTAGTTATATAGGTCCTTAAAAGTGCCTTGTGAACTATATGGTGCCAAATGGTTTATTCACATTGCAAAAAGTTTTAACGGGTCTTAAAATTTTTATTAGAGTCTAATAAGTAAATAATAAAAGTATAACAGTTAAGAAATAAAAGTTTTTCTGTTATTGTTAAAAGAACTTAACTAAAACATTTGCACTATGCATTAGTTATATAGGTCCTAAAAAGTGTCTTGTGAAATATATGGTGCCAAATGTTTACTTCTTTTTGCAAAACGTTCTAACGGGTCTTAAAATGTTTATTAGATTTTAATAAGTAAATAATAAAAGTATAACAGTTAAGAAATAAAAGTTTTTCTGTTATCGTTAAAAAAACTTAACTAAAACATTTGCACTATACATTAGTTATATAGGTCCTAAAAAGTGCCTTGTGAACTATATGGTGCCAAATGGTTTATTAAAATTGCAAAAAGTTCTAACGGGTCTTAAAATGTTTATTAGAGTCTAATAAGTAAATAATAAAAGGTTTGTCTGTTATTGTTAAAAAAACTTAACTAAAACATTTGCACTATACATTAGTTATATAGGTCCTAAAAAGTGTCTTGTGAAATATATGGTGCCAAATGTTTACTTCTTTATACAAAACGTTCTAACGGGTCTTAAAATGTTTATTAGAGTCTCATAAGTAAATAATAAAAGTATAACAGTTAACCAATAAAAGGTTTGTCTGTTATCGTTAAAAGAACTTAACTAAAACATTTGCACTATACATTAGTCATATAGGTCCTAAAAAGTGCCTTGTGAACTATATGGTGCCAAATGTTTAATTCACATTGTAAAAAGTTCTAACGGGTCTCAAAACGTTTATTAGAGTCTAATAAGTAAATAATAGATGTATAACAGTTAACCAATAAAAGGTTTGTCTGTTATCGTTAAAAGAACTTAACTAAAACATTTGCACTATACATTAGTTATATAGGTCCTAAAAAGTGCCTTGTGAACTACATGGTGCCAAATGCTTAATTCACATTGCAAAAAGTTCTAACGGGTCTCAAAATGTTTATTAGAGTCTAATAAGTAAATAATAAAAGTATAACAGTTAACCAATAAAAGCTTTGTCTGTTATCGTTAAAAGAACGTAACTAAAACATTTGCACTATACATTAGTTATATAGGTCCTAAAAAATGTCTTGTTGACTATATGGTGCCAAATGTTTACTTCTCATTGCAAAACGTTCTAACGGGTCTCAAAATGTTTATTAGAGTCTAATAAGTAAATAATAAAAGTATAACAGTTAAGAAATAAAAGTTTTTTCTGTTATTGTTAAAAGAACTTAACTAAAACATTTGCACTATGCATTAGTTATATAGGTCCTAAAAAGTGTCTTGTGAACTTTATGGTGCCAAATGTTTACTTCTCATTGCAAAACGTTCTAACGGGTCTCAAAATGTTTATTAGAGTCTAATAAGTAAATAATAAAAGTATAACAGTTAACCAACAAAAGGTTTGTCTGTTATCGTTAAAAAAACTTAACTAAACCATTTGCACTATACATTAGTTATATAGGTCCTAAAAAGTGCCTTGTGAACTATATGGTGCCAAATGGTTTATTAAAATTGCAAAAAGTTCTAACGGGTCTTAAAATGTTTATTAGAGTCTAATAAGTAAATAATAAAAGGTTTGTCTGTTATTGTTAAAAAAACTTAACTAAAACATTTGCACTATACATTAGTTATATAGGTCCTAAAAAGTGTCTTGTGAAATATATGGTGCCAAATGTTTACTTCTCTTTGCAAAAAGTTCTAACGGGTCTTAAAATGTATATTAGATTTAATAAGTAAATTATAAAAGTATAACACTTAACCAATAAAAGGTTTGTCTGTTATCGTTAAAAGAACTTAACTAAAACATTTGCACTATACATTAGTTATATAGGTCCTAAAAAGTGCCTTGTGAACTACATGGTGCCAAATGTTTAATTCACATTGCAAAAAGTTCTAACGGGTCTCAAAATGTTTATTAGAGTGTAATAAGTAAATAATAAAATTATAACAGTTAAGAAATAAAAGGTTTGTCTGTTATTGTTAAAAAAACTTAACTAAAACATTTGCACTATACATTAGTTATATAGGTCCTAAAAAGTGCCTTGTGAACTATATGGTGCCAAATATTTACTTCTCTTTGCAAAAAGTTCTAACGGGTCTTAAAATGTTTATTACATTTTAATAAGTAAATTATAAAAGTATAACAGTTAACCAATAAAAGGTTTGTCTGTTATCGTTAAAAGAACTTAACTAAAACATTTGCACTATACATTAGTTATATAGGTCCTAAAAAGTGCCTTGTGAACTACATGGTGCCAAATGTTTAATTCACATTGCAAAAAGTTCTAACGGGTCTCGAAATGTTTATTAGAGTGTAAGAAGTAAATAATAAAAGTATAACAGCTAACCAATAAAAGGTTTGTATGTTATCGTTAAAAGAACTTAACTAAAACATTTGCACTATGCATTAGTTATATAGGTCCTAAAAAGTGCCTTGTGAACTATATAGTGCCAAATGTTTAATTCAATTTTGCAAAAAGTTCTAACGGGTCTCAAAATGTTTATTACATTTTAATAAGTAAATAATAAAAGTATAACAGTTAACCAATAAAAGGTTTGTCTGTTATCGTTAAAAGAACTTAACTAAAACATTTGCATTATACATTAGTTATATAGGTCCTTAAAAGTGCCTTGTGAACTATATGGTGCCAAATGGTTTATTCACATTGCAAAAAGTTTTAACGGGTCTTAAAATTTTTATTAGAGTCTAATAAGTAAATAATAAAAGTATAACAGTTAAGAAATAAAAGGTTTGTCTTTTATTGTTAAAAAAACTTAACTAAAACATTTGCACTATACATTAGTTATATAGGTCCTAAAAAGTGTCTTGTGAAATATATGGTGCCAAATGTTTACTTCTTTTTGCAAAACGTTCTAACGGGTCTTAAAATGTTTATTAGATTTTAATAAGTAAATAATAAAAGTATAACAGTTAAGAAATAAAAGTTTTTCTGTTATCGTTAAAAAAACTTAACTAAAACATTTGCACTATACATTAGTTATATAGGTCCTAAAAAGTGCCTTGTGAACTATATGGTGCCAAATGGTTTATTAAAATTGCAAAAAGTTCTAACGGGTCTTAAAATGTTTATTAGAGTCTAATAAGTAAATAATAAAAGGTTTGTCTGTTATTGTTAAAAAAACTTAACTAAAACATTTGCACTATACATTAGTTATATAGGTCCTAAAAAGTGTCTTGTGAAATATATGGTGCCAAATGTTTACTTCTTTATACAAAACGTTCTAACGGGTCTTAAAATGTTTATTAGAGTCTCATAAGTAAATAATAAAAGTATAACAGTTAACCAATAAAAGGTTTGTCTGTTATCGTTAAAAGAACTTAACTAAAACATTTGCACTATACATTAGTCATATAGGTCCTAAAAAGTGCCTTGTGAACTATATGGTGCCAAATGTTTAATTCACATTGTAAAAAGTTCTAACGGGTCTCAAAACGTTTATTAGAGTCTAATAAGTAAATAATAGATGTATAACAGTTAACCAATAAAAGGTTTGTCTGTTATCGTTAAAAGAACTTAACTAAAACATTTGCACTATACATTAGTTATATAGGTCCTAAAAAGTGCCTTGTGAACTACATGGTGCCAAATGCTTAATTCACATTGCAAAAAGTTCTAACGGGTCTCAAAATGTTTATTAGAGTCTAATAAGTAAATAATAAAAGTATAACAGTTAACCAATAAAAGCTTTGTCTGTTATCGTTAAAAGAACGTAACTAAAACATTTGCACTATACATTAGTTATATAGGTCCTAAAAAATGTCTTGTTGACTATATGGTGCCAAATGTTTACTTCTCATTGCAAAACGTTCTAACGGGTCTCAAAATGTTTATTAGAGTCTAATAAGTAAATAATAAAAGTATAACAGTTAAGAAATAAAAGTTTTTTCTGTTATTGTTAAAAGAACTTAACTAAAACATTTGCACTATGCATTAGTTATATAGGTCCTAAAAAGTGTCTTGTGAACTTTATGGTGCCAAATGTTTACTTCTCATTGCAAAACGTTCTAACGGGTCTCAAAATGTTTATTAGAGTCTAATAAGTAAATAATAAAAGTATAACAGTTAACCAACAAAAGGTTTGTCTGTTATCGTTAAAAAAACTTAACTAAAACATTTGCACTATACATTAGTTATATAGGTCCTAAAAAGTGCCTTGTGAACTATATGGTGCCAAATGGTTTATTAAAATTGCAAAAAGTTCTAACGGGTCTTAAAATGTTTATTAGAGTCTAATAAGTAAATAATAAAAGGTTTGTCTGTTATTGTTAAAAAAACTTAACTAAAACATTTGCACTATACATTAGTTATATAGGTCCTAAAAAGTGTCTTGTGAAATATATGGTGCCAAATGTTTACTTCTCTTTGCAAAAAGTTCTAACGGGTCTTAAAATGTATATTAGATTTAATAAGTAAATTATAAAAGTATAACACTTAACCAATAAAAGGTTTGTCTGTTATCGTTAAAAGAACTTAACTAAAACATTTGCACTATACATTAGTTATATAGGTCCTAAAAAGTGCCTTGTGAACTACATGGTGCCAAATGTTTAATTCACATTGCAAAAAGTTCTAACGGGTCTCAAAATGTTTATTAGAGTGTAATAAGTAAATAATAAAATTATAACAGTTAAGAAATAAAAGGTTTGTCTGTTATTGTTAAAAAAACTTAACTAAAACATTTGCACTATACATTAGTTATATAGGTCCTAAAAAGTGCCTTGTGAACTATATGGTGCCAAATATTTACTTCTCTTTGCAAAAAGTTCTAACGGGTCTTAAAATGTTTATTACATTTTAATAAGTAAATTATAAAAGTATAACAGTTAACCAATAAAAGGTTTGTCTGTTATCGTTAAAAGAACTTAACTAAAACATTTGCACTATACATTAGTTATATAGGTCCTAAAAAGTGCCTTGTGAACTACATGGTGCCAAATGTTTAATTCACATTGCAAAAAGTTCTAACGGGTCTCGAAATGTTTATTAGAGTGTAAGAAGTAAATAATAAAAGTATAACAGCTAACCAATAAAAGGTTTGTATGTTATCGTTAAAAGAACTTAACTAAAACATTTGCACTATGCATTAGTTATATAGGTCCTAAAAAGTGCCTTGTGAACTATATAGTGCCAAATGTTTAATTCAATTTTGCAAAAAGTTCTAACGGGTCTCAAAATGTTTATTACATTTTAATAAGTAAATAATAAAAGTATAACAGTTAACCAATAAAAGGTTTGTCTGTTATCGTTAAAAGAACTTAACTAAAACATTTGCATTATACATTAGTTATATAGGTCCTTAAAAGTGCCTTGTGAACTATATGGTGCCAAATGGTTTATTCACATTGCAAAAAGTTTTAACGGGTCTTAAAATTTTTATTAGAGTCTAATAAGTAAATAATAAAAGTATAACAGTTAAGAAATAAAAGTTTTTCTGTTATCGTTAAAAAAACTTAACTAAAACATTTGCACTATACATTAGTTATATAGGTCCTAAAAAGTGTCTTGTGAAATATATGGTGCCAAATGTTTACTTCTTTTTGCAAAACGTTCTAACGGGTCTTAAAATGTTTATTAGATTTTAATAAGTAAATAATAAAAGTATAACAGTTAAGAAATAAAAGTTTTTCTGTTATCGTTAAAAAAACTTAACTAAAACATTTGCACTATACATTAGTTATATAGGTCCTAAAAAGTGCCTTGTGAACTATATGGTGCCAAATGTTTACTTCTCATTGCAAAACGTTCTCACGGGTCTCAAAATGTTTATTAGAGTCTAATAAGTAAATAATAGATGTATAACAGTTAACCAATAAAAGGTTTGTCTGTTATCGTTAAAAGAACTTAACTAAAACATTTGCACTATACATTAGTTATATAGGTCCTAAAAAGTGCCTTGTGAACTACATGGTGCCAAATGCTTAATTCACATTGCAAAAAGTTCTAACGGGTCTCAAAATGTTTATTAGAGTCTAATAAGTAAATAATAAAAGTATAACAGTTAACCAATAAAAGCTTTGTCTGTTATCGTTAAAAGAACGTAACTAAAACATTTGCACTATACATTAGTTATATAGGTCCTAAAAAATGTCTTGTTGACTATATGGTGCCAAATGTTTACTTCTCATTGCAAAACGTTCTAACGGGTCTCAAAATGTTTATTAGAGTCTAATAAGTAAATAATAAAAGTATAACAGTTAAGAAATAAAAGTTTTTTCTGTTATTGTTAAAAGAACTTAACTAAAACATTTGCACTATGCATTAGTTATATAGGTCCTAAAAAGTGCCTTGTGAACTATATGGTGCCAAATGGTTTATTAAAATTGCAAAAAGTTCTAACGGGTCTTAAAAGGTTTATTAGAGTCTAATAAGTAAATAATAAAAGGTTTGTCTGTTATTGTTAAAAAAACTTAACTAAAACATTTGCACTATACATTAGTTATATAGGTCCTAAAAAGTGTCTTGTGAAATATATGGTGCCAAATGTTTACTTCTCTTTGCAAAAATTTCTAACGGGTCTTAAAATGTTTATTACATTTTAATAAGTAAATTATAAAAGTATAACAGTTAACCAATAAAAGGTTTCTCTGTTATCGTTAAAAGAACTTAACTAAAACATTTGCACTATACATTAGTTATATAGGTCCTAAAAAGTGCCTTGTGAACTACATGGTGCCAAATGTTTAATTCACATTGCAAAAAGTTCTAACGGGTCTCGAAATGTTTATTAGAGTGTAAGAAGTAAATAATAAAAGTATAACAGCTAACCAATAAAACGTTTGTATGTTATCGTTAAAAGAACTTAACTAAAACATTTGCACTATGCATTAGTTATATAGGTCCTAAAAAGTGCCTTGTGAACTATATGGTGCCAAATGTTTAATTCACATTGCAAAAAGTTTTAACGGGTCTCAAACTGTTTATTAGAGTCTAATAAGTAAATAATAAAAGTATAACACTTAACCAACAAAAGGTTTGTCTGTTATCGTTAAAAAAACTTAACTAAAACATTTGCACTATACATTAGTTATATAGGTCCTAAAAAGTGCCTTGTGAACTATATGGTGCCAAATGGTTTATTAAAATTGCAAAAAGTTCTAACGGGTCTTAAAATGTTTATTAGAGTCTAATAAGTAAATAATAAAAGGTTTGTCTGTTATTGTTAAAAAAACTTAACTAAAACATTTGCACTATACATTAGTTATATAGGTCCTAAAAAGTGCCTTGTGAACTATATGGTGCCAAATATTTACTTCTCTTTGCAAAAAGTTTTAACGGGTCTTAAATTGTTTATTAGCTTTTAATAAGTAAATTATAAAAGTATAACAGTTAACCAATAAAAGGTTTGTCTGTTATCGTTAAAAGAACTTAACTAAAACATTTGCACTATACATTAGTTATATAGGTCCTAAAAAGTGCTTTGTGAACTACATGGTGCCAAATGTTTAATTCACATTGCAAAAAGTTCTAACGGGTCTCGAAATGTTTATTAGAGTGTAAGAAGTAAATAATAAAAGTATAACAGCTAACCAATAAAAGGTTTGTATGTTATCGTTAAAAGAACTTAACTAAAACATTTGCACTATGCATTAGTTATATAGGTCCTAAAAAGTGCTTTGTGAACTATATAGTGCCAAATGTTTAATTCAATTTTGCAAAAAGTTCTAACGGGTCTCAAAATGTTTATTAGAGTCTAATAAGTAAATAATAAAAGTATAACAGTTAACCAATAAAAGGTTTGTCTGTTATCGTTAAAAGAACTTAACTAAAACATTTGCATTATACATTAGTTATATAGGTCCTTAAAAGTGCCTTGTGAACTATATGGTGCCAAATGGTTTATTCACATTGCAAAAAGTTTTAACGGGTCTTAAAATGTTTATTAGAGTCTAATAAGTAAATAATAAAAGTATAACAGTTAAGAAATAAAAGGTTTGTCTGTTATTGTTAAAAAAACTTAACTAAAACATTTGCACTATACATTAGTTATATAGGTCCTAAAAAGTGTCTTGTGAAATATATGGTGCCAAATGTTTACTTCTTTATACAAAACGTTCTAACGGGTCTTAAAATGTTTATTAGAGTCTCATAAGTAAATAATAAAAGTATAACAGTTAACCAATAAAAGGTTTGTCTGTTATCGTTAAAAGAACTTAACTAAAACATTTGCACTATACATTAGTCATATAGGTCCTAAAAAGTGCCTTGTGAACTATATGGTGCCAAATGTTTAATTCACATTGTAAAAAGTTCTAACGGGTCTCAAAACGTTTATTAGAGTCTAATAAGTAAATAATAGATGTATAACAGTTAACCAATAAAAGGTTTGTCTGTTATCGTTAAAAGAACTTAACTAAAACATTTGCACTATACATTAGTTATATAGGTCCTAAAAAGTGCCTTGTGAACTACATGGTGCCAAATGCTTAATTCACATTGCAAAAAGTTCTAACGGGTCTCAAAATGTTTATTAGAGTCTAATAAGTAAATAATAAAAGTATAACAGTTAACCAATAAAAGCTTTGTCTGTTATCGTTAAAAGAACGTAACTAAAACATTTGCACTATACATTAGTTATATAGGTCCTAAAAAATGTCTTCTTGACTATATGGTGCCAAATGTTTACTTCTCATTGCAAAACGTTCTAACGGGTCTCAAAATGTTTATTAGAGTCTAATAAGTAAATAATAAAAGTATAACAGTTAAGAAATAAAAGTTTTTTCTGTTATTGTTAAAAGAACTTAACTAAAACATTTGCACTATGCATTAGTTATATAGGTCCTAAAAAGTGTCTTGTGAACTTTATGGTGCCAAATGTTTACTTCTCATTGCAAAACGTTCTAACGGGTCTCAAAATGTTTATTAGAGTCTAATAAGTAAATAATAAAAGTATAACAGTTAACCAACAAAAGGTTTGTCTGTTATCGTTAAAAAAACTTAACTAAAACATTTGCACTATACATTAGTTATATAGGTCCTAAAAAGTGCCTTGTGAACTATATGGTGCCAAATGGTTTATTAAAATTGCAAAAAGTTCTAACGGGTCTTAAAATGTTTATTAGAGTCTAATAAGTAAATAATAAAAGGTTTGTCTGTTATTGTTAAAAAAACTTAACTAAAACATTTGCACTATACATTAGTTATATAGGTCCTAAAAAGTGTCTTGTGAAATATATGGTGCCAAATGTTTACTTCTCTTTGCAAAAAGTTCTAACGGGTCTTAAAATGTTTATTAGATTTAATAAGTAAATTATAAAAGTATAACAGTTAACCAATAAAAGGTTTGTCTGTTATCGTTAAAAGAACTTAACTAAAACATTTGCACTATACATTAGTTATATAGGTCCTAAAAAGTGCCTTGTGAACTACATGGTGCCAAATGTTTAATTCACATTGCAAAAAGTTCTAACGGGTCTCAAAATGTTTATTAGAGTGTAATAAGTAAATAATAAAATTATAACAGTTAAGAAATAAAAGGTTTGTCTGTTATTGTTAAAAAAACTTAACTAAAACATTTGCACTATACATTAGTTATATAGGTCCTAAAAAGTGCCTTGTGAACTATATGGTGCCAAATATTTACTTCTCTTTGCAAAAAGTTCTAACGGGTCTTAAAATGTTTATTACATTTTAATAAGTAAATTATAAAAGTATAACAGTTAAGAAATAAAAGGTTTGTCTGTTATCGTTAAAAGAACTTAACTAAAACATTTGCACTATACATTAGTTATATAGGTCCTAAAAAGTGCCTTTTGAACTACATGGTGCCAAATGTTTAATTCACATTGCAAAAAGTTCTAACGGGTCTCGAAATGTTTATTAGAGTGTAAGAAGTAAATAATAAAAGTATAACAGCTAACCAATAAAAGGTTTGTATGTTATCGTTAAAAGAACTTAACTAAAACATTTGCACTATGCATTAGTTATATAGGTCCTAAAAAGTGCCTTGTGAACTATATAGTGCCAAATGTTTAATTCAATTTTGCAAAAAGTTCTAACGGGTCTCAAAATGTTTATTACATTTTAATAAGTAAATAATAAAAGTATAACAGTTAACCAATAAAAGGTTTGTCTGTTATCGTTAAAAGAACTTAACTAAAACATTTGCATTATACATTAGTTATATAGGTCCTTAAAAGTGCCTTGTGAACTATATGGTGCCAAATGGTTTATTCACATTGCAAAAAGTTTTAACGGGTCTTAAAATTTTTATTAGAGTCTAATAAGTAAATAATAAAAGTATAACAGTTAAGAAATAAAAGGTTTGTCTTTTATTGTTAAAAAAACTTAACTAAAACATTTGCACTATACATTAGTTATATAGGTCCTAAAAAGTGTCTTGTGAAATATATGGTGCCAAATGTTTACTTCTTTTTGCAAAACGTTCTAACGGGTCTTAAAATGTTTATTAGATTTTAATAAGTAAATAATAAAAGTATAACAGTTAAGAAATAAAAGTTTTTCTGTTATCGTTAAAAAAACTTAACTAAAACATTTGCACTATACATTAGTTATATAGGTCCTAAAAAGTGCCTTGTGAACAATATGGTGCCAAATGTTTACTTCTCATTGCAAAACGTTCTCACGGGTCTCAAAATGTTTATTAGAGTCTAATAAGTAAATAATAGATGTATAACAGTTAACCAATAAAAGGTTTGTCTGTTATCGTTAAAAGAACTTAACTAAAACATTTGCACTATACATTAGTTATATAGGTCCTAAAAAGTGCCTTGTGAACTACATGGTGCCAAATGCTTAATTCACATTGCAAAAAGTTCTAACGGGTCTCAAAATGTTTATTAGAGTCTAATAAGTAAATAATAAAAGTATAACAGTTAACCAATAAAAGCTTTGTCTGTTATCGTTAAAAGAACGTAACTAAAACATTTGCACTATACATTAGTTATATAGGTCCTAAAAAATGTCTTGTTGACTATATGGTGCCAAATGTTTACTTCTCATTGCAAAACGTTCTAACGGGTCTCAAAATGTTTATTAGAGTCTAATAAGTAAATAATAAAAGTATAACAGTTAAGAAATAAAAGTTTTTTCTGTTATTGTTAAAAGAACTTAACTAAAACATTTGCACTATGCATTAGTTATATAGGTCCTAAAAAGTGTCTTGTGAACTTTATGGTGCCAAATGTTTACTTCTCATTGCAAAACGTTCTAACGGGTCTCAAAATGTTTATTAGAGTCTAATAAGTAAATAATAAAAGTATAACAGTTAACCAATAAAAGGTTTGTCTGTTATCGTTAAAAGAACGTAACTAAAACATTTGCACTATACATTAGTTATATAGGTCCTAAAAAGTGCCTTGTGAACTACATGGTGCCAAATGCTTAATTCACATTGCAAAAAGTTCTAACGGGTCTCAAAATGTTTATTAGAGTCTAATAAGTAAATAATAAAAGTATAACAGTAAACCAATAAAAGCTTTGTCTGTTATCGTTAAAAGAACGTAACTAAAACATTTGCACTATACATTAGTTATATAGGTCCTAAAAAATGTCTTGTTGACTATATGGTGCCAAATGTTTACTTCTCATTGCAAAACGTTCTAACGGGTCTCAAAATGTTTATTAGAGTCTAATAAGTAAATAATAAAAGTATAACAGTTAAGAAATAAAAGTTTTTTCTGTTATTGTTAAAAGAACTTAACTAAAACATTTGCACTATGCATTAGTTATATAGGTCCTAAAAAGTGCCTTGTGAACTATATGGTGCCAAATGGTTTATTAAAATTGCAAAAAGTTCTAACGGGTCTTAAAAGGTTTATTAGAGTCTAATAAGTAAATAATAAAAGGTTTGTCTGTTATTGTTAAAAAAACTTAACTAAAACATTTGCACTATACATTAGTTATATAGGTCCTAAAAAGTGTCTTGTGAAATATATGGTGCCAAATGTTTACTTCTCTTTGCAAAAATTTCTAACGGGTCTTAAAATGTTTATTACATTTTAATAAGTAAATTATAAAAGTATAACAGTTAACCAATAAAAGGTTTCTCTGTTATCGTTAAAAGAACTTAACTAAAACATTTGCACTATACATTAGTTATATAGGTCCTAAAAAGTGCCTTGTGAACTACATGGTGCCAAATGTTTAATTCACATTGCAAAAAGTTCTAACGGGTCTCGAAATGTTTATTAGAGTGTAAGAAGTAAATAATAAAAGTATAACAGCTAACCAATAAAACGTTTGTATGTTATCGTTAAAAGAACTTAACTAAAACATTTGCACTATGCATTAGTTATATAGGTCCTAAAAAGTGCCTTGTGAACTATATGGTGCCAAATGTTTAATTCACATTGCAAAAAGTTTTAACGGGTCTCAAACTGTTTATTAGAGTCTAATAAGTAAATAATAAAAGTATAACACTTAACCAACAAAAGGTTTGTCTGTTATCGTTAAAAAAACTTAACTAAAACATTTGCACTATACATTAGTTATATAGGTCCTAAAAAGTGCCTTGTGAACTATATGGTGCCAAATGGTTTATTAAAATTGCAAAAAGTTCTAACGGGTCTTAAAATGTTTATTAGAGTCTAATAAGTAAATAATAAAAGGTTTGTCTGTTATTGTTAAAAAAACTTAACTAAAACATTTGCACTATACATTAGTTATATAGGTCCTAAAAAGTGTCTTGTGAAATATATGGTGCCAAATGTTTACTTCTTTTTGCAAAAATTTCTAACGGGTCTTAAAATGTTTATTAGATTTAATAAGTAAATTATAAAAGTATAACAGTTAACCAATAAAAGGTTTGTCTGTTATCGTTAAAAGAACTTAACTAAAACATTTGCACTATACATTAGTTATATAGGTCCTAAAAAGTGCCTTGTGAACTACATGGTGCCAAATGTTTAATTCACATTGCAAAAAGTTCTAACGGGTCTCAAAATGTTTATTAGAGTGTAATAAGTAAATAATAAAATTATAACAGTTAAGAAATAAAAGGTTTGTCTGTTATTGTTAAAAAAACTTAACTAAAACATTTGCACTATACATTAGTTATATAGGTCCTAAAAAGTGCCTTGTGAACTATATGGTGCCAAATATTTACTTCTCTTTGCAAAAAGTTTTAACGGGTCTTAAAATGTTTATTAGCTTTTAGTAAGTAAATTATAAAAGTATAACAGTTAACCAATAAAAGGTTTGTCTGTTATCGTTAAAAGAACTTAACTAAAACATTTGCACTATACATTAGTTATATAGGTCCTAAAAAGTGCTTTGTGAACTACATGGTGCCAAATGTTTAATTCACATTGCAAAAAGTTCTAACGGGTCTCAAACTGTTTATTAGAGTCTAATAAGTAAATAATAAAAGTATAACAGTTAACCAACAAAAGGTTTGTCTGTTATCGTTAAAAAAACTTAACTAAAACATTTGCACTATACATTAGTTATATAGGTCCTAAAAAGTGCCTTGTGAACTATATGGTGCCAAATGGTTTATTAAAATTGCAAAAAGTTCTAACGGGTCTTAAAATGTTTATTAGAGTCTAATAAGTAAATAATAAAAGGTTTGTCTGTTATTGTTAAAAAAACTTAACTAAAACATTTGCACTATACATTAGTTATATAGGTCCTAAAAAGTGTCTTGTGAAATATATGGTGCCAAATGTTTACTTCTCTTTGCAAAAAGTTCTAACGGGTCTTAAAATGTTTATTAGATTTAATAAGTAAATTATAAAAGTATAACAGTTAACCAATAAAAGGTTTGTCTGTTATCGTTAAAAGAACTTAACTAAAACATTTGCACTATACATTAGTTATATAGGTCCTAAAAAGTGCCTTGTGAACTACATGGTGCCAAATGTTTAATTCACATTGCAAAAAGTTCTAACGGGTCTCAAAATGTTTATTAGAGTGTAATAAGTAAATAATAAAATTATAACAGTTAACCAATAAAAGGTTTGTCTGTTATTGTTAAAAAAACTTAACTAAAACATTTGCACTATACATTAGTTATATAGGTCCTAAAAAGTGCCTTGTGAACTATATGGTGCCAAATATTTACTTCTCTTTGCAAAAAGTTTTAACGGGTCTTAAAATGTTTATTAGCTTTTAATAAGTAAATTATAAAAGTATAACAGTTAACCAATAAAAGGTTTGTCTGTTATCGTTAAAAGAACTTAACTAAAACATTTGCACTATACATTAGTTATATAGGTCCTAAAAAGTGCTTTGTGAACTACATGGTGCCAAATGTTTAATTCACATTGCAAAAAGTTCTAACGGGTCTCGAAATGTTTATTAGAGTGTAAGAAGTAAATAATAAAAGTATAACAGCTAACCAATAAAAGGTTTGTATGTTATCGTTAAAAGAACTTAACTAAAACATTTGCACTATGCATTAGTTATATAGGTCCTAAAAAGTGCTTTGTGAACTATATAGTGCCAAATGTTTAATTCAATTTTGCAAAAAGTTCTAACGGGTCTCAAAATGTTTATTAGAGTCTAATAAGTAAATAATAAAAGTATAACAGTTAACCAATAAAAGGTTTGTCTGTTATCGTTAAAAGAACTTAACTAAAACATTTGCATTATACATTAGTTATATAGGTCCTTAAAAGTGCCTTGTGAACTATATGGTGCCAAATGGTTTATTCACATTGCAAAAAGTTTTAACGGGTCTTAAAATGTTTATTAGAGTCTAATAAGTAAATAATAAAAGTATAACAGTTAAGAAATAAAAGGTTTGTCTGTTATTGTTAAAAAAACTTAACTAAAACATTTGCACTATACATTAGTTATATAGGTCCTAAAAAGTGTCTTGTGAAATATATGGTGCCAAATGTTTACTTCTTTATACAAAACGTTCTAACGGGTCTTAAAATGTTTATTAGAGTCTCATAAGTAAATAATAAAAGTATAACAGTTAACCAATAAAAGGTTTGTCTGTTATCGTTAAAAGAACTTAACTAAAACATTTGCACTATACATTAGTCATATAGGTCCTAAAAAGTGCCTTGTGAACTATATGGTGCCAAATGTTTACTTCTCTTTGCAAAAAGTTCTAACGGGTCTTAAAATGTTTATTAGATTTAATAAGTAAATTATAAAAGTATAACAGTTAACCAATAAAAGGTTTCTCTGTTATCGTTAAAAGAACTTAACTAAAACATTTGCACTATACATTAGTTATATAGGTCCTAAAAAGTGCCTTGTGAACTACATGGTGCCAAATGCTTAATTCACATTGCAAAAAGTTCTAACGGGTCTCAAAATGTTTATTAGAGTCTAATAAGTAAATAATAAAAGTATAACAGTTAACCAATAAAAGCTTTGTCTGTTATCGTTAAAAGAACGTAACTAAAACATTTGCACTATACATTAGTTATATAGGTCCTAAAAAATGTCTTCTTGACTATATGGTGCCAAATGTTTACTTCTCATTGCAAAACGTTCTAACGGGTCTCAAAATGTTTATTAGAGTCTAATAAGTAAATAATAAAAGTATAACAGTTAAGAAATAAAAGTTTTTTCTGTTATTGTTAAAAGAACTTAACTAAAACATTTGCACTATGCATTAGTTATATAGGTCCTAAAAAGTGTCTTGTGAACTTTATGGTGCCAAATGTTTACTTCTCATTGCAAAACGTTCTAACGGGTCTCAAAATGTTTATTAGAGTCTAATAAGTAAATAATAAAAGTATAACAGTTAACCAACAAAAGGTTTGTCTGTTATCGTTAAAAAAACTTAACTAAAACATTTGCACTATACATTAGTTATATAGGTCCTAAAAAGTGCCTTGTGAACTATATGGTGCCAAATGGTTTATTAAAATTGCAAAAAGTTCTAACGGGTCTTAAAATGTTTATTAGAGTCTAATAAGTAAATAATAAAAGGTTTGTCTGTTATTGTTAAAAAAACTTAACTAAAACATTTGCACTATACATTAGTTATATAGGTCCTAAAAAGTGTCTTGTGAAATATATGGTGCCAAATGTTTACTTCTCTTTGCAAAAAGTTCTAACGGGTCTTAAAATGTTTATTAGATTTAATAAGTAAATTATAAAAGTATAACAGTTAACCAATAAAAGGTTTGTCTGTTATCGTTAAAAGAACTTAACTAAAACATTTGCACTATACATTAGTTATATAGGTCCTAAAAAGTGCCTTGTGAACTACATGGTGCCAAATGTTTAATTCACATTGCAAAAAGTTCTAACGGGTCTCAAAATGTTTATTAGAGTGTAATAAGTAAATAATAAAATTATAACAGTTAAGAAATAAAAGGTTTGTCTGTTATTGTTAAAAAAACTTAACTAAAACATTTGCACTATACATTAGTTATATAGGTCCTAAAAAGTGCCTTGTGAACTATATGGTGCCAAATATTTACTTCTCTTTGCAAAAAGTTCTAACGGGTCTTAAAATGTTTATTACATTTTAATAAGTAAATTATAAAAGTATAACAGTTAACCAATAAAAGGTTTGTCTGTTATCGTTAAAAGAACTTAACTAAAACATTTGCACTATACATTAGTTATATAGGTCCTAAAAAGTGCCTTTTGAACTACATGGTGCCAAATGTTTAATTCACATTGCAAAAAGTTCTAACGGGTCTCGAAATGTTTATTAGAGTGTAAGAAGTAAATAATAAAAGTATAACAGCTAACCAATAAAAGGTTTGTATGTTATCGTTAAAAGAACTTAACTAAAACATTTGCACTATGCATTAGTTATATAGGTCCTAAAAAGTGCCTTGTGAACTATATAGTGCCAAATGTTTAATTCAATTTTGCAAAAAGTTCTAACGGGTCTCAAAATGTTTATTACATTTTAATAAGTAAATAATAAAAGTATAACAGTTAACCAATAAAAGGTTTGTCTGTTATCGTTAAAAGAACTTAACTAAAACATTTGCATTATACATTAGTTATATAGGTCCTTAAAAGTGCCTTGTGAACTATATGGTGCCAAATGGTTTATTCACATTGCAAAAAGTTTTAACGGGTCTTAAAATTTTTATTAGAGTCTAATAAGTAAATAATAAAAGTATAACAGTTAAGAAATAAAAGGTTTGTCTTTTATTGTTAAAAAAACTTAACTAAAACATTTGCACTATACATTAGTTATATAGGTCCTAAAAAGTGTCTTGTGAAATATATGGTGCCAAATGTTTACTTCTTTTTGCAAAACGTTCTAACGGGTCTTAAAATGTTTATTAGATTTTAATAAGTAAATAATAAAAGTATAACAGTTAAGAAATAAAAGTTTTTCTGTTATCGTTAAAAAAACTTAACTAAAACATTTGCACTATACATTAGTTATATAGGTCCTAAAAAGTGCCTTGTGAACAATATGGTGCCAAATGTTTACTTCTCATTGCAAAACGTTCTCACGGGTCTCAAAATGTTTATTAGAGTCTAATAAGTAAATAATAGATGTATAACAGTTAACCAATAAAAGGTTTGTCTGTTATCGTTAAAAGAACTTAACTAAAACATTTGCACTATACATTAGTTATATAGGTCCTAAAAAGTGCCTTGTGAACTACATGGTGCCAAATGCTTAATTCACATTGCAAAAAGTTCTAACGGGTCTCAAAATGTTTATTAGAGTCTAATAAGTAAATAATAAAAGTATAACAGTTAACCAATAAAAGCTTTGTCTGTTATCGTTAAAAGAACGTAACTAAAACATTTGCACTATACATTAGTTATATAGGTCCTAAAAAATGTCTTGTTGACTATATGGTGCCAAATGTTTACTTCTCATTGCAAAACGTTCTAACGGGTCTCAAAATGTTTATTAGAGTCTAATAAGTAAATAATAAAAGTATAACAGTTAAGAAATAAAAGTTTTTTCTGTTATTGTTAAAAGAACTTAACTAAAACATTTGCACTATGCATTAGTTATATAGGTCCTAAAAAGTGTCTTGTGAACTTTATGGTGCCAAATGTTTACTTCTCATTGCAAAACGTTCTAACGGGTCTCAAAATGTTTATTAGAGTCTAATAAGTAAATAATAAAAGTATAACAGTTAACCAATAAAAGGTTTGTCTGTTATCGTTAAAAGAACGTAACTAAAACATTTGCACTATACATTAGTTATATAGGTCCTAAAAAGTGCCTTGTGAACTATATGGTGCCAAATGGTTTATTAAAATTGCAAAAAGTTCTAACGGGTCTTAAAAGGTTTATTAGAGTCTAATAAGTAAATAATAAAAGGTTTGTCTGTTATTGTTAAAAAAACTTAACTAAAACATTTGCACTATACATTAGTTATATAGGTCCTAAAAAGTGTCTTGTGAAATATATGGTGCCAAATGTTTACTTCTCTTTGCAAAAATTTCTAACGGGTCTTAAAATGTTTATTACATTTTAATAAGTAAATTATAAAAGTATAACAGTTAACCAATAAAAGGTTTCTCTGTTATCGTTAAAAGAACTTAACTAAAACATTTGCACTATACATTAGTTATATAGGTCCTAAAAAGTGCCTTGTGAACTACATGGTGCCAAATGTTTAATTCACATTGCAAAAAGTTCTAACGGGTCTCGAAATGTTTATTAGAGTGTAAGAAGTAAATAATAAAAGTATAACAGCTAACCAATAAAACGTTTGTATGTTATCGTTAAAAGAACTTAACTAAAACATTTGCACTATGCATTAGTTATATAGGTCCTAAAAAGTGCCTTGTGAACTATATGGTGCCAAATGTTTAATTCACATTGCAAAAAGTTTTAACGGGTCTCAAACTGTTTATTAGAGTCTAATAAGTAAATAATAAAAGTATAACAGTTAACCAACAAAAGGTTTGTCTGTTATCGTTAAAAAAACTTAACTAAAACATTTGCACTATACATTAGTTATATAGGTCCTAAAAAGTGCCTTGTGAACTATATGGTGCCAAATGGTTTATTAAAATTGCAAAAAGTTCTAACGGGTCTTAAAATGTTTATTAGAGTCTAATAAGTAAATAATAAAAGGTTTGTCTGTTATTGTTAAAAAAACTTAACTAAAACATTTGCACTATACATTAGTTATATAGGTCCTAAAAAGTGTCTTGTGAAATATATGGTGCCAAATGTTTACTTCTCTTTGCAAAAAGTTCTAACGGGTCTTAAAATGTTTATTAGATTTAATAAGTAAATTATAAAAGTATAACAGCTAACCAATAAAAGGTTTGTCTGTTATCGTTAAAAGAACTTAACTAAAACATTTGCACTATACATTAGTTATATAGGTCCTAAAAAGTGCCTTGTGAACTACATGGTGCCAAATGTTTAATTCACATTGCAAAAAGTTCTAACGGGTCTCAAAATGTTTATTAGAGTGTAATAAGTAAATAATAAAATTATAACAGTTAAGAAATAAAAGGTTTGTCTGTTATTGTTAAAAAAACTTAACTAAAACATTTGCACTATACATTAGTTATATAGGTCCTAAAAAGTGCCTTGTGAACTATATGGTGCCAAATATTTACTTCTCTTTGCAAAAAGTTCTAACGGGTCTTAAAATGTTTATTACATTTTAATAAGTAAATTATAAAAGTATAACAGTTAAGAAATAAAAGTTTTTCTGTTATCGTTAAAAAAACTTAACTAAAACATTTGCACTATACATTAGTTATATAGGTCCTAAAAAGTGCCTTGTGAACAATATGGTGCCAAATGTTTACTTCTCATTGCAAAACGTTCTCACGGGTCTCAAAATGTTTATTAGAGTCTAATAAGTAAATAATAGATGTATAACAGTTAACCAATAAAAGGTTTGTCTGTTATCGTTAAAAGAACTTAACTAAAACATTTGCACTATACATTAGTTATATAGGTCCTAAAAAGTGCCTTGTGAACTACATGGTGCCAAATGCTTAATTCACATTGCAAAAAGTTCTAACGGGTCTCAAAATGTTTATTAGAGTCTAATAAGTAAATAATAAAAGTATAACAGTTAACCAATAAAAGCTTTGTCTGTTATCGTTAAAAGAACGTAACTAAAACATTTGCACTATACATTAGTTATATAGGTCCTAAAAAATGTCTTGTTGACTATATGGTGCCAAATGTTTACTTCTCATTGCAAAACGTTCTAACGGGTCTCAAAATGTTTATTAGAGTCTAATAAGTAAATAATAAAAGTATAACAGTTAAGAAATAAAAGTTTTTTCTGTTATTGTTAAAAGAACTTAACTAAAACATTTGCACTATGCATTAGTTATATAGGTCCTAAAAAGTGTCTTGTGAACTTTATGGTGCCAAATGTTTACTTCTCATTGCAAAACGTTCTAACGGGTCTCAAAATGTTTATTAGAGTCTAATAAGTAAATAATAAAAGTATAACAGTTAACCAATAAAAGGTTTGTCTGTTATCGTTAAAAGAACGTAACTAAAACATTTGCACTATACATTAGTTATATAGGTCCTAAAAAGTGCCTTGTGAACTATATGGTGCCAAATGGTTTATTAAAATTGCAAAAAGTTCTAACGGGTCTTAAAAGGTTTATTAGAGTCTAATAAGTAAATAATAAAAGGTTTGTCTGTTATTGTTAAAAAAACTTAACTAAAACATTTGCACTATACATTAGTTATATAGGTCCTAAAAAGTGTCTTGTGAAATATATGGTGCCAAATGTTTACTTCTCTTTGCAAAAATTTCTAACGGGTCTTAAAATGTTTATTACATTTTAATAAGTAAATTATAAAAGTATAACAGTTAACCAATAAAAGGTTTCTCTGTTATCGTTAAAAGAACTTAACTAAAACATTTGCACTATACATTAGTTATATAGGTCCTAAAAAGTGCCTTGTGAACTACATGGTGCCAAATGTTTAATTCACATTGCAAAAAGTTCTAACGGGTCTCGAAATGTTTATTAGAGTGTAAGAAGTAAATAATAAAAGTATAACAGCTAACCAATAAAACGTTTGTATGTTATCGTTAAAAGAACTTAACTAAAACATTTGCACTATGCATTAGTTATATAGGTCCTAAAAAGTGCCTTGTGAACTATATGGTGCCAAATGTTTAATTCACATTGCAAAAAGTTTTAACGGGTCTCAAACTGTTTATTAGAGTCTAATAAGTAAATAATAAAAGTATAACAGTTAACCAACAAAAGGTTTGTCTGTTATCGTTAAAAAAACTTAACTAAAACATTTGCACTATACATTAGTTATATAGGTCCTAAAAAGTGCCTTGTGAACTATATGGTGCCAAATGGTTTATTAAAATTGCAAAAAGTTCTAACGGGTCTTAAAATGTTTATTAGAGTCTAATAAGTAAATAATAAAAGGTTTGTCTGTTATTGTTAAAAAAACTTAACTAAAACATTTGCACTATACATTAGTTATATAGGTCCTAAAAAGTGTCTTGTGAAATATATGGTGCCAAATGTTTACTTCTCTTTGCAAAAAGTTCTAACGGGTCTTAAAATGTTTATTAGATTTAATAAGTAAATTATAAAAGTATAACAGCTAACCAATAAAAGGTTTGTCTGTTATCGTTAAAAGAACTTAACTAAAACATTTGCACTATACATTAGTTATATAGGTCCTAAAAAGTGCCTTGTGAACTACATGGTGCCAAATGTTTAATTCACATTGCAAAAAGTTCTAACGGGTCTCAAAATGTTTATTAGAGTGTAATAAGTAAATAATAAAATTATAACAGTTAAGAAATAAAAGGTTTGTCTGTTATTGTTAAAAAAACTTAACTAAAACATTTGCACTATACATTAGTTATATAGGTCCTAAAAAGTGCCTTGTGAACTATATGGTGCCAAATATTTACTTCTCTTTGCAAAAAGTTCTAACGGGTCTTAAAATGTTTATTACATTTTAATAAGTAAATTATAAAAGTATAACAGTTAACCAATAAAAGGTTTGTCTGTTATCGTTAAAAGAACTTAACTAAAACATTTGCACTATACATTAGTTATATAGGTCCTAAAAAGTGCCTTGTGAACTACATGGTGCCAAATGTTTAATTCACATTGCAAAAAGTTCTAACGGGTCTCGAAATGTTTATTAGAGTGTAAGAAGTAAATAATAAAAGTATAACAGCTAACCAATAAAAGGTTTGTATGTTATCGTTAAAAGAACTTAACTAAAACATTTGCACTATGCATTAGTTATATAGGTCCTAAAAAGTGCCTTGTGAACTATATAGTGCCAAATGTTTAATTCAATTTTGCAAAAAGTTCTAACGGGTCTCAAAATGTTTATTACATTTTAATAAGTAAATAATAAAAGTATAACAGTTAACCAATAAAAGGTTTGTCTGTTATCGTTAAAAGAACTTAACTAAAACATTTGCATTATACATTAGTTATATAGGTCCTTAAAAGTGCCTTGTGAACTATATGGTGCCAAATGGTTTATTCACATTGCAAAAAGTTTTAACGTGTCTTAAAATTTTTATTAGAGTCTAATAAGTAAATAATAAAAGTATAACAGTTAAGAAATAAAAGGTTTGTCTTTTATTGTTAAAAAAACTTAACTAAAACATTTGCACTATACATTAGTTATATAGGTCCTAAAAAGTGTCTTGTGAAATATATGGTGCCAAATGTTTACTTCTTTTTGCAAAACGTTCTAACGGGTCTTAAAATGTTTATTAGATTTTAATAAGTAAATAATAAAAGTATAACAGTTAAGAAATAAAAGTTTTTCTGTTATCGTTAAAAAAACTTAACTAAAACATTTGCATTATACATTAGTTATATAGGTCCTAAAAAGTGCCTTGTGAACTATATGGTGCCAAATGGTTTATTAAAATTGCAAAAAGTTCTAACGGGTCTTAAAATGTTTATTAGAGTCTAATAAGTAAATAATAAAAGGTTTGTCTGTTATTGTTAAAAAAACTTAACTAAAACATTTGCACTATACATTAGTTATATAGGTCCTAAAAATTGCCTTTTGAACTACTGTATATGGTGCCAAATGTTTAATTCACATTGCAAAAAGTTCTAACGGGTTTCAAAATGTTTATTAGAGTGTAATAAGTAAATAATAAAAGTATAACAGTTAACCAATAAAAGGTTTGTCTGTTATCGTTAAAAGAACTTAACTAAAACATTTGCACTATACATTAGTCATATAGGTCCTAAAAAGTGCCTTCTGATCTATATGGTGCCAAATGTTTAATTCACATTGCAAAAAGTTCTAACGGGTCTCAAAATGTTTATTAGATTTTAATAAGTAAATTATAAAAGTATAACAGTTAACCAATAAAAGGTTTGTCTGTTATCGTTAAAAGAACTTAACTAAAACATTTGCACTATACATTAGTCATATAGGTCCTAAAAAGTGCCTTGTGAACTATATGGTGCCAAATGTTTAATTCACATTGCAAAAAGTTCTAACGGGTTTCAAAATGTTTATTAGAGTGTAATAAGTAAATAATAACAGTATAACAGCTAACCAATAAAAGGTTTGTATGTTATCGTTAAAAGAATTTAACGAAAACATTTGCACTATGCATTAGTTATATAGGTCCTGAAAAGTGCCTTGTGAACTATATGGTGCCAAATGTTTAATTCACATTGCAAAAAGTTCTAACGGGTTTCAAAATGTTTATTAGAGTGTAATAAGTAAGTAATAAAAGTATAACAGTTAACCAATAAAGGGTTTGTCTGTTATCGTTAAAAGAACTTAACTAAAACATTTGCACTATACATTAGTTATATAGGTCCTAAAAAGTGCCTTGTGAACTATATGGTGCCAAATGTTTAATTCACATTGCAAAAAGTTCTAACAGGTCTTAAAATGTTTATTAGAGTGTAATAAGTAGGGGAAGTGTTTTTCAACTTTTGCAACTTTTTTTTTACAGCTTCCAGTAGCTTCCTAAATACTCAGAATTTATGTAGTATGATGTTTTAAGCTGTTTGTAGGAATATTATATTGCAACTATTTGCAACTTTTTTCTATTTTTACTTGCAAATTTTTTCTGCAACTTTTATTAAATATTGCGCAAAATGTAACGGAGTGATTTAAAAATTATGCTATAATACTTCTTTTAGTATATTTCTATTCCCTTTGCTTTGCATAACAAAAAGCTATGTGTTGGATTAGCTGCATCTCAATGTTATCTATGACGCAACATTTAGCTTGCAAGCTAGAAGTTTAACAACCCCAGCCAAGCACGACAGTGCCCGAACTAAATTAGAAGTGGAAGTATGACTTGGCTTTTGGCCATGTCCACACAAACGGGAACAGGTTGTGTCTAGTCTTTCGAGGTCAATTTTTGTTGAGATAGCTTAGTTAGTTGCAGACCTAGGGGGTTTGGGGTGGGGTATTTGACTTGTTTTGGGGGGAGGGGAGGGGTGGGTTAACGCTTTGCTGTTTAGCTTTTTGCCGAAAATTATTTCCGCATTGCGTTATTTTCTTGTTGCGTACCGGCAAAAAATGTTATTTTCGGCGGTCTCGCCAGGCCATCTGTGAAATGGGAAAGTAGCAAATTTGACAGCTCTACAGGAGCCGACAGCGAAATCCTGTCATGTAGGTTTCAAACGTAAAGAACATAAAAATGTATGCACGATCGATTGTATAGCGAAGAAAGAAACGGAACAAGCAGACACCTTGCAAATCTTAAATTGTAGGGTTATACAACGGATCCTTTCGAGTATCTCATACCTTAATGATTTTAAAAACTTGTGCATAAATGCAACTTTTTACTGCAACTTTTGTTAAAATTAAGTGCAACTTTCTCACGTTTTTAGTGCAACAAAAACTTGCCCTAGTAATAAGTAAATAATAAAAGTATAACAGTTAACCAATAAAAGGTTTGTCTGTTATCGTTAAAAGAACTTAACTAAAACATTTGCACTATACATTAGTTATATAGGTCCTAAAAAGTGCTTTGTGAACTACATGGTGCCAAATGTTTAATTCACATTGCAAAAAGTTCTAACGGGTCTCAAACTGTTTATTAGAGTCTAATAAGTAAATAATAAAAGTATAACAGTTAACCAACAAAAGGTTTGTCTGTTATCGTTAAAAAAACTTAACTAAAACATTTGCACTATACATTAGTTATATAGGTCCTAAAAAGTGCCTTGTGAACTATATGGTGCCAAATGGTTTATTAAAATTGCAAAAAGTTCTAACGGGTCTTAAAATGTTTATTAGAGTCTAATAAGTAAATAATAAAAGGTTTGTCTGTTATTGTTAAAAAAACTTAACTAAAACATTTGCACTATACATTAGTTATATAGGTCCTAAAAAGTGTCTTGTGAAATATATGGTGCCAAATGTTTACTTCTCTTTGCAAAAAGTTCTAACGGGTCTTAAAATGTTTATTAGATTTAATAAGTAAATTATAAAAGTATAACAGTTAACCAATAAAAGGTTTGTCTGTTATCGTTAAAAGAACTTAACTAAAACATTTGCACTATACATTAGTTATATAGGTCCTAAAAAGTGCCTTGTGAACTACATGGTGCCAAATGTTTAATTCACATTGCAAAAAGTTCTAACGGGTCTCAAAATGTTTATTAGAGTGTAATAAGTAAATAATAAAATTATAACAGTTAAGAAATAAAAGGTTTGTCTGTTATTGTTAAAAAAACTTAACTAAAACATTTGCACTATACATTAGTTATATAGGTCCTAAAAAGTGCCTTGTGAACTATATGGTGCCAAATATTTACTTCTCTTTGCAAAAAGTTTTAACGGGTCTTAAAATGTTTATTAGCTTTTAATAAGTAAATTATAAAAGTATAACAGTTAACCAATAAAAGGTTTGTCTGTTATCGTTAAAAGAACTTAACTAAAACATTTGCACTATACATTAGTTATATAGGTCCTAAAAAGTGCTTTGTGAACTACATGGTGCCAAATGTTTAATTCACATTGCAAAAAGTTCTAACGGGTCTCGAAATGTTTATTAGAGTGTAAGAAGTAAATAATAAAAGTATTACAGCTAACCAATAAAAGGTTTGTATGTTATCGTTAAAAGAACTTAACTAAAACATTTGCACTATGCATTAGTTATATAGGTCCTAAAAAGTGCTTTGTGAACTATATAGTGCCAAATGTTTAATTCAATTTTGCAAAAAGTTCTAACGGGTCTCAAAATGTTTATTAGAGTCTAATAAGTAAATAATAAAAGTATAACAGTTAACCAATAAAAGGTTTGTCTGTTATCGTTAAAAGAACTTAACTAAAACATTTGCATTATACATTAGTTATATAGGTCCTTAAAAGTGCCTTGTGAACTATATGGTGCCAAATGGTTTATTCACATTGCAAAAAGTTTTAACGGGTCTTAAAATGTTTATTAGAGTCTAATAAGTAAATAATAAAAGTATAACAGTTAAGAAATAAAAGGTTTGTCTGTTATTGTTAAAAAAACTTAACTAAAACATTTGCACTATACATTAGTTATATAGGTCCTAAAAAGTGTCTTGTGAAATATATGGTGCCAAATGCTTACTTCTTTATACAAAACGTTCTAACGGGTCTTAAAATGTTTATTAGAGTCTCATAAGTAAATAATAAAAGTATAACAGTTAACCAATAAAAGGTTTGTCTGTTATCGTTAAAAGAACTTAACTAAAACATTTGCACTATACATTAGTCATATAGGTCCTAAAAAGTGCCTTGTGAACTATATGGTGCCAAATGTTTAATTCACATTGTAAAAAGTTCTAACGGGTCTCAAAACGTTTATTAGAGTCTAATAAGTAAATAATAGATGTATAACAGTTAACCAATAAAAGGTTTGTCTGTTATCGTTAAAAGAACTTAACTAAAACATTTGCACTATACATTAGTTATATAGGTCCTAAAAAGTGCCTTGTGAACTACATGGTGCCAAATGCTTAATTCACATTGCAAAAAGTTCTAACGGGTCTCAAAATGTTTATTAGAGTCTAATAAGTAAATAATAAAAGTATAACAGTTAACCAATAAAAGCTTTGTCTGTTATCGTTAAAAGAACGTAACTAAAACATTTGCACTATACATTAGTTATATAGGTCCTAAAAAATGTCTTGTTGACTATATGGTGCCAAATGTTTACTTCTCATTGCAAAACGTTCTAACGGGTCTCAAAATGTTTACTAGAGTCTAATAAGTAAATAATAAAAGTATAACAGTTAAGAAATAAAAGTTTTTTCTGTTATTGTTAAAAGAACTTAACTAAAACATTTGCACTATGCATTAGTTATATAGGTCCTAAAAAGTGTCTTGTGAACTTTATGGTGCCAAATGTTTACTTCTCATTGCAAAACGTTCTAACGGGTCTCAAAATGTTTATTAGAGTCTAATAAGTAAATAATAAAAGTATAACAGTTAACCAACAAAAGGTTTGTCTGTTATCGTTAAAAAAACTTAACTAAAACATTTGCACTATACATTAGTTATATAGGTCCTAAAAAGTGCCTTGTGAACTATATGGTGCCAAATGGTTTATTAAAATTGCAAAAAGTTCTAACGGGTCTTAAAATGTTTATTAGAGTCTAATAAGTAAATAATAAAAGGTTTGTCTGTTATTGTTAAAAAAACTTAACTAAAACATTTGCACTATACATTAGTTATATAGGTCCTAAAAAGTGTCTTGTGAAATATATGGTGCCAAATGTTTACTTCTCTTTGCAAAAAGTTCTAACGGGTCTTAAAATGTTTATTAGATTTAATAAGTAAATTATAAAAGTATAACAGTTAACCAATAAAAGGTTTGTCTGTTATCGTTAAAAGAACTTAACTAAAACATTTGCACTATACATTAGTTATATAGGTCCTAAAAAGTGCCTTGTGAACTACATGGTGCCAAATGTTTAATTCACATTGCAAAAAGTTCTAACGGGTCTCAAAATGTTTATTAGAGTGTAATAAGTAAATAATAAAATTATAACAGTTAAGAAATAAAAGGTTTGTCTGTTATTGTTAAAAAAACTTAACTAAAACATTTGCACTATACATTAGTTATATAGGTCCTAAAAAGTGCCTTGTGAACTATATGGTGCCAAATATTTACTTCTCTTTGCAAAAAGTTCTAACGGGTCTTAAAATGTTTATTACATTTTAATAAGTAAATTATAAAAGTATAACAGTTAACCAATAAAAGGTTTGTCTGTTATCGTTAAAAGAACTTAACTAAAACATTTGCACTATACATTAGTTATATAGGTCCTAAAAAGTGCCTTTTGAACTACATGGTGCCAAATGTTTAATTCACATTGCAAAAAGTTCTAACGGGTCTCGAAATGTTTATTAGAGTGTAAGAAGTAAATAATAAAAGTATAACAGCTAACCAATAAAAGGTTTGTATGTTATCGTTAAAAGAACTTAACTAAAACATTTGCACTATGCATTAGTTATATAGGTCCTAAAAAGTGCCTTGTGAACTATATAGTGCCAAATGTTTAATTCAATTTTGCAAAAAGTTCTAACGGGTCTCAAAATGTTTATTACATTTTAATAAGTAAATAATAAAAGTATAACAGTTAACCAATAAAAGGTTTGTCTGTTATCGTTAAAAGAACTTAACTAAAACATTTGCATTATACATTAGTTATATAGGTCCTTAAAAGTGCCTTGTGAACTATATGGTGCCAAATGGTTTATTCACATTGCAAAAAGTTTTAACGGGTCTTAAAATTTTTATTAGAGTCTAATAAGTAAATAATAAAAGTATAACAGTTAAGAAATAAAAGGTTTGTCTTTTATTGTTAAAAAAACTTAACTAAAACATTTGCACTATACATTAGTTATATAGGTCCTAAAAAGTGTCTTGTGAAATATATGGTGCCAAATGTTTACTTCTCTTTGCAAAAAGTTCTAACGGGTCTTAAAATGTTTATTAGATTTAATAAGTAAATTATAAAAGTATAACAGCTAACCAATAAAAGGTTTGTCTGTTATCGTTAAAAGAACTTAACTAAAACATTTGCACTATACATTAGTTATATAGGTCCTAAAAAGTGCCTTGTGAACTACATGGTGCCAAATGTTTAATTCACATTGCAAAAAGTTCTAACGGGTCTCAAAATGTTTATTAGAGTGTAATAAGTAAATAATAAAATTATAACAGTTAAGAAATAAAAGGTTTGTCTGTTATTGTTAAAAAAACTTAACTAAAACATTTGCACTATACATTAGTTATATAGGTCCTAAAAAGTGCCTTGTGAACTATATGGTGCCAAATATTTACTTCTCTTTGCAAAAAGTTCTAACGGGTCTTAAAATGTTTATTACATTTTAATAAGTAAATTATAAAAGTATAACAGTTAACCAATAAAAGGTTTGTCTGTTATCGTTAAAAGAACTTAACTAAAACATTTGCACTATACATTAGTTATATAGGTCCTAAAAAGTGCCTTGTGAACTACATGGTGCCAAATGTTTAATTCACATTGCAAAAAGTTCTAACGGGTCTCGAAATGTTTATTAGAGTGTAAGAAGTAAATAATAAAAGTATAACAGCTAACCAATAAAAGGTTTGTATGTTATTGTTAAAAGAACTTAACTAAAACATTTGCACTATGCATTAGTTATATAGGTCCTAAAAAGTGCCTTGTGAACTATATAGTGCCAAATGTTTAATTCAATTTTGCAAAAAGTTCTAACGGGTCTCAAAATGTTTATTACATTTTAATAAGTAAATAATAAAAGTATAACAGTTAACCAATAAAAGGTTTGTCTGTTATCGTTAAAAGAACTTAACTAAAACATTTGCATTATACATTAGTTATATAGGTCCTTAAAAGTGCCTTGTGAACTATATGGTGCCAAATGGTTTATTCACATTGCAAAAAGTTTTAACGTGTCTTAAAATTTTTATTAGAGTCTAATAAGTAAATAATAAAAGTATAACAGTTAAGAAATAAAAGGTTTGTCTTTTATTGTTAAAAAAACTTAACTAAAACATTTGCACTATACATTAGTTATATAGGTCCTAAAAAGTGTCTTGTGAAATATATGGTGCCAAATGTTTACTTCTTTTTGCAAAACGTTCTAACGGGTCTTAAAATGTTTATTAGATTTTAATAAGTAAATAATAAAAGTATAACAGTTAAGAAATAAAAGTTTTTCTGTTATCGTTAAAAAAACTTAACTAAAACATTTGCATTATACATTAGTTATATAGGTCCTAAAAAGTGCCTTGTGAACTATATGGTGCCAAATGGTTTATTAAAATTGCAAAAAGTTCTAACGGGTCTTAAAATGTTTATTAGAGTCTAATAAGTAAATAATAAAAGGTTTGTCTGTTATTGTTAAAAAAACTTAACTAAAACATTTGCACTATACATTAGTTATATAGGTCCTAAAAAGTGTCTTGTGAACTATATGGTGCCAAATGTTTACTTCTCTTTGCAAATCGTTCTAACGGGTCTTAAAATGTTTATTAGATTTTAATAAGTAAATTATAAAAGTATAACAGTTAACCAATAAAAGGTTTGTATGTTATCGTTAAAAGAACTTAACTAAGACATTTGCACTATACATTAGTTATATAGGTCCTAAAAATTGCCTTTTGAACTACTGTATATGGTGCCAAATGTTTAATTCACATTGCAAAAAGTTCTAACGGGTTTCAAAATGTTTATTAGAGTGTAATAAGTAAATAATAAAAGTATAACAGTTAACCAATAAAAGGTTTGTCTGTTATCGTTAAAAGAACTTAACTAAAACATTTGCACTATACATTAGTCATATAGGTCCTAAAAAGTGCCTTCTGATCTATATGGTGCCAAATGTTTAATTCACATTGCAAAAAGTTCTAACGGGTCTCAAAATGTTTATTAGATTTTAATAAGTAAATTATAAAAGTATAACAGTTAACCAATAAAAGGTTTGTCTGTTATCGTTAAAAGAACTTAACTAAAACATTTGCACTATACATTAGTCATATAGGTCCTAAAAAGTGCCTTGTGAACTATATGGTGCCAAATGTTTAATTCACATTGCAAAAAGTTCTAACGGGTTTCAAAATGTTTATTAGAGTGTAATAAGTAAATAATAACAGTATAACAGCTAACCAATAAAAGCTTTGTATGTTATCGTTAAAAGAATTTAACGAAAACATTTGCACTATGCATTAGTTATATAGGTCCTGAAAAGTGCCTTGTGAACTATATGGTGCCAAATGTTTAATTCACATTGCAAAAAGTTCTAACGGGTTTCAAAATGTTTATTAGAGTGTAATAAGTAAGTAATAAAAGTATAACAGTTAACCAATAAAGGGTTTTTTTGTTATCGTTAAAAGAACTTAACTAAAACATTTGCACTATACATTAGTTATATAGGTCCTAAAAAGTGCCTTGTGAACTATATGGTGCCAAATGTTTAATTCACATTGCAAAAAGTTCTAACAGGTCTTAAAATGTTTATTAGAGTGTAATAAGTAGGGGAAGTGTTTTTCAACTTTTGCAACTTTTTTTTTACAGCTTCCAGTAGCTTCCTAAATACTCAGAATTTATGTAGTATGATGTTTTAAGCTGTTTGTAGGAATATTATATTGCAACTATTTGCAACTTTTTTCTATTTTTACTTGCAAATTTTTTCTGCAACTTTTATTAAATATTGCGCAAAATGTAACGGAGTGATTTAAAAATTATGCTATAATACTTCTTTTAGTATATTTCTATTCCCTTTGCTTTGCATAACAAAAAGCTATGTGTTGGATTAGCTGCATCTCAATGTTATCTATGACGCAACATTTAGCTTGCAAGCTAGAAGTTTAACAACCCCAGCCAAGCACGACAGTGCCCGAACTAAATTAGAAGTGGAAGTATGACTTGGCTTTTGGCCATGTCCACACAAACGGGAACAGGTTGTGTCTAGTCTTTCGAGGTCAATTTTTGTTGAGATAGCTTAGTTAGTTGCAGACCTAGGGGGTTTGGGGTGGGGTATTTGACTTGTTTTGGGGGGAGGGGAGGGGTGGGTTAACGCTTTGCTGTTTAGCTTTTTGCCGAAAATTATTTCCGCATTGCGTTATTTTCTTGTTGCGTACCGGCAAAAAATGTTATTTTCGGCGGTCTCGCCAGGCCATCTGTGAAATGGGAAAGTAGCAAATTTGACAGCTCTACAGGAGCCGACAGCGAAATCCTGTCATGTAGGTTTCAAACGTAAAGAACATAAAAATGTATGCACGATCGATTGTATAGCGAAGAAAGAAACGGAACAAGCAGACACCTTGCAAATCTTAAATTGTAGGGTTATACAACGGATCCTTTCGAGTATCTCATACCTTAATGATTTTAAAAACTTGTGCATCAATGCAACTTTTTACTGCAACTTTTGTTAAAATTAAGTGCAACTTTCTCACGTTTTTAGTGCAACAAAAACTTGCCCTAGTAATAAGTAAATAATAAAAGTATAACAGTTAACCAATAAAAGGTTTGTCTGTTATCGTTAAAAGAACTTAACTAAAACATTTGCACTATACATTAGTTATATAGGTCCTAAAAAGTGCTTTGTGAACTACATGGTGCCAAATGTTTAATTCACATTGCAAAAAGTTCTAACGGGTCTCAAACTGTTTATTAGAGTCTAATAAGTAAATAATAAAAGTATAACAGTTAACCAACAAAAGGTTTGTCTGTTATCGTTAAAAAAACTTAACTAAAACATTTGCACTATACATTAGTTATATAGGTCCTAAAAAGTGCCTTGTGAACTATATGGTGCCAAATGGTTTATTAAAATTGCAAAAAGTTCTAACGGGTCTTAAAATGTTTATTAGAGTCTAATAAGTAAATAATAAAAGGTTTGTCTGTTATTGTTAAAAAAACTTAACTAAAACATTTGCACTATACATTAGTTATATAGGTCCTAAAAAGTGTCTTGTGAAATATATGGTGCCAAATGTTTACTTCTCTTTGCAAAAAGTTCTAACGGGTCTTAAAATGTTTATTAGATTTAATAAGTAAATTATAAAAGTATAACAGTTAACCAATAAAAGGTTTGTCTGTTATCGTTAAAAGAACTTAACTAAAACATTTGCACTATACATTAGTTATATAGGTCCTAAAAAGTGCCTTGTGAACTACATGGTGCCAAATGTTTAATTCACATTGCAAAAAGTTCTAACGGGTCTCAAAATGTTTATTAGAGTGTAATAAGTAAATAATAAAATTATAACAGTTAAGAAATAAAAGGTTTGTCTGTTATTGTTAAAAAAACTTAACTAAAACATTTGCACTATACATTAGTTATATAGGTCCTAAAAAGTGCCTTGTGAACTATATGGTGCCAAATATTTACTTCTCTTTGCAAAAAGTTTTAACGGGTCTTAAAATGTTTATTAGCTTTTAATAAGTAAATTATAAAAGTATAACAGTTAACCAATAAAAGGTTTGTCTGTTATCGTTAAAAGAACTTAACTAAAACATTTGCACTATACATTAGTTATATAGGTCCTAAAAAGTGCTTTGTGAACTACATGGTGCCAAATGTTTAATTCACATTGCAAAAAGTTCTAACGGGTCTCGAAATGTTTATTAGAGTGTAAGAAGTAAATAATAAAAGTATAACAGCTAACCAATAAAAGGTTTGTATGTTATCGTTAAAAGAACTTAACTAAAACATTTGCACTATGCATTAGTTATATAGGTCCTAAAAAGTGCTTTGTGAACTATATAGTGCCAAATGTTTAATTCAATTTTGCAAAAAGTTCTAACGGGTCTCAAAATGTTTATTAGAGTCTAATAAGTAAATAATAAAAGTATAACAGTTAACCAATAAAAGGTTTGTCTGTTATCGTTAAAAGAACTTAACTAAAACATTTGCATTATACATTAGTTATATAGGTCCTTAAAAGTGCCTTGTGAACTATATGGTGCCAAATGGTTTATTCACATTGCAAAAAGTTTTAACGGGTCTTAAAATGTTTATTAGAGTCTAATAAGTAAATAATAAAAGTATAACAGTTAAGAAATAAAAGGTTTGTCTGTTATTGTTAAAAAAACTTAACTAAAACATTTGCACTATACATTAGTTATATAGGTCCTAAAAAGTGTCTTGTGAAATATATGGTGCCAAATGCTTACTTCTTTATACAAAACGTTCTAACGGGTCTTAAAATGTTTATTAGAGTCTCATAAGTAAATAATAAAAGTATAACAGTTAACCAATAAAAGGTTTGTCTGTTATCGTTAAAAGAACTTAACTAAAACATTTGCACTATACATTAGTCATATAGGTCCTAAAAAGTGCCTTGTGAACTATATGGTGCCAAATGTTTAATTCACATTGTAAAAAGTTCTAACGGGTCTCAAAACGTTTATTAGAGTCTAATAAGTAAATAATAGATGTATAACAGTTAACCAATAAAAGGTTTGTCTGTTATCGTTAAAAGAACTTAACTAAAACATTTGCACTATACATTAGTCATATAGGTCCTAAAAAGTGCCTTGTGAACTATATGGTGCCAAATGTTTAATTCACATTGTAAAAAGTTCTAACGGGTCTCAAAACGTTTATTAGAGTCTAATAAGTAAATAATAGATGTATAACAGTTAACCAATAAAAGGTTTGTCTGTTATCGTTAAAAGAACTTAACTAAAACATTTGCACTATACATTAGTTATATAGGTCCTAAAAAGTGCCTTGTGAACTACATGGTGCCAAATGCTTAATTCACATTGCAAAAAGTTCTAACGGGTCTCAAAATGTTTATTAGAGTCTAATAAGTAAATAATAAAAGTATAACAGTTAACCAATAAAAGCTTTGTCTGTTATCGTTAAAAGAACGTAACTAAAACATTTGCACTATACATTAGTTATATAGGTCCTAAAAAATGTCTTGTTGACTATATGGTGCCAAATGTTTACTTCTCATTGCAAAACGTTCTAACGGGTCTCAAAATGTTTATTAGAGTCTAATAAGTAAATAATAAAAGTATAACAGTTAAGAAATAAAAGTTTTTTCTGTTATTGTTAAAAGAACTTAACTAAAACATTTGCACTATGCATTAGTTATATAGGTCCTAAAAAGTGTCTTGTGAACTTTATGGTGCCAAATGTTTACTTCTCATTGCAAAACGTTCTAACGGGTCTCAAAATGTTTATTAGAGTCTAATAAGTAAATAATAAAAGTATAACAGTTAACCAACAAAAGGTTTGTCTGTTATCGTTAAAAAAACTTAACTAAAACATTTGCACTATACATTAGTTATATAGGTCCTAAAAAGTGCCTTGTGAACTATATGGTGCCAAATGGTTTATTAAAATTGCAAAAAGTTCTAACGGGTCTTAAAATGTTTATTAGAGTCTAATAAGTAAATAATAAAAGGTTTGTCTGTTATTGTTAAAAAAACTTAACTAAAACATTTGCACTATACATTAGTTATATAGGTCCTAAAAAGTGTCTTGTGAAATATATGGTGCCAAATGTTTACTTCTCTTTGCAAAAAGTTCTAACGGGTCTTAAAATGTTTATTAGATTTAATAAGTAAATTATAAAAGTATAACAGTTAACCAATAAAAGGTTTGTCTGTTATCGTTAAAAGAACTTAACTAAAACATTTGCACTATACATTAGTTATATAGGTCCTAAAAAGTGCCTTGTGAACTACATGGTGCCAAATGTTTAATTCACATTGCAAAAAGTTCTAACGGGTCTCAAAATGTTTATTAGAGTGTAATAAGTAAATAATAAAATTATAACAGTTAAGAAATAAAAGGTTTGTCTGTTATTGTTAAAAAAACTTAACTAAAACATTTGCACTATACATTAGTTATATAGGTCCTAAAAAGTGCCTTGTGAACTATATGGTGCCAAATATTTACTTCTCTTTGCAAAAAGTTCTAACGGGTCTTAAAATGTTTATTACATTTTAATAAGTAAATTATAAAAGTATAACAGTTAACCAATAAAAGGTTTGTCTGTTATCGTTAAAAGAACTTAACTAAAACATTTGCACTATACATTAGTTATATAGGTCCTAAAAAGTGCCTTTTGAACTACATGGTGCCAAATGTTTAATTCACATTGCAAAAAGTTCTAACGGGTCTCGAAATGTTTATTAGAGTGTAAGAAGTAAATAATAAAAGTATAACAGCTAACCAATAAAAGGTTTGTATGTTATCGTTAAAAGAACTTAACTAAAACATTTGCACTATGCATTAGTTATATAGGTCCTAAAAAGTGCCTTGTGAACTATATAGTGCCAAATGTTTAATTCAATTTTGCAAAAAGTTCTAACGGGTCTCAAAATGTTTATTACATTTTAATAAGTAAATAATAAAAGTATAACAGTTAACCAATAAAAGGTTTGTCTGTTATCGTTAAAAGAACTTAACTAAAACATTTGCATTATACATTAGTTATATAGGTCCTTAAAAGTGCCTTGTGAACTATATGGTGCCAAATGGTTTATTCACATTGCAAAAAGTTTTAACGGGTCTTAAAATTTTTATTAGAGTCTAATAAGTAAATAATAAAAGTATAACAGTTAAGAAATAAAAGGTTTGTCTTTTATTGTTAAAAAAACTTAACTAAAACATTTGCACTATACATTAGTTATATAGGTCCTAAAAAGTGTCTTGTGAAATATATGGTGCCAAATGTTTACTTCTCTTTGCAAAAAGTTCTAACGGGTCTTAAAATGTTTATTAGATTTAATAAGTAAATTATAAAAGTATAACAGTTAACCAATAAAAGGTTTGTCTGTTATCGTTAAAAGAACTTAACTAAAACATTTGCACTATACATTAGTTATATAGGTCCTAAAAAGTGCCTTGTGAACTACATGGTGCCAAATGTTTAATTCACATTGCAAAAAGTTCTAACGGGTCTCAAAATGTTTATTAGAGTGTAATAAGTAAATAATAAAATTATAACAGTTAAGAAATAAAAGGTTTGTCTGTTATTGTTAAAAAAACTTAACTAAAACATTTGCACTATACATTAGTTATATAGGTCCTAAAAAGTGCCTTGTGAACTATATGGTGCCAAATATTTACTTCTCTTTGCAAAAAGTTTTAACGGGTCTTAAAATGTTTATTAGATTTAATAAGTAAATTATAAAAGTATAACAGTTAACCAATAAAAGGTTTGTCTGTTATCGTTAAAAGAACTTAACTAAAACATTTGCACTATACATTAGTTATATAGGTCCTAAAAAGTGCTTTGTGAACTACATGGTGCCAAATGTTTAATTCACATTGCAAAAAGTTCTAACGGGTCTCGAAATGTTTATTAGAGTGTAAGAAGTAAATAATAAAAGTATAACAGCTAACCAATAAAAGGTTTGTATGTTATCGTTAAAAGAACTTAACTAAAACATTTGCACTATGCATTAGTTATATAGGTCCTAAAAAGTGCTTTGTGAACTATATAGTGCCAAATGTTTAATTCAATTTTGCAAAAAGTTCTAACGGGTCTCAAAATGTTTATTAGAGTCTAATAAGTAAATAATAAAAGTATAACAGTTAACCAATAAAAGGTTTGTCTGTTATCGTTAAAAGAACTTAACTAAAACATTTGCATTATACATTAGTTATATAGGTCCTTAAAAGTGCCTTGTGAACTATATGGTGCCAAATGGTTTATTCACATTGCAAAAAGTTTTAACGGGTCTTAAAATGTTTATTAGAGTCTAATAAGTAAATAATAAAAGTATAACAGTTAAGAAATAAAAGGTTTGTCTGTTATTGTTAAAAAAACTTAACTAAAACATTTGCACTATACATTAGTTATATAGGTCCTAAAAAGTGTCTTGTGAAATATATGGTGCCAAATGCTTACTTGTTTATACAAAACGTTCTAACGGGTCTTAAAATGTTTATTAGAGTCTCATAAGTAAATAATAAAAGTATAACAGTTAACCAATAAAAGGTTTGTCTGTTATCGTTAAAAGAACTTAACTAAAACATTTGCACTATACATTAGTCATATAGGTCCTAAAAAGTGCCTTGTGAACTATATGGTGCCAAATGTTTAATTCACATTGTAAAAAGTTCTAACGGGTCTCAAAACGTTTATTAGAGTCTAATAAGTAAATAATAGATGTATAACAGTTAACCAATAAAAGGTTTGTCTGTTATCGTTAAAAGAACTTAACTAAAACATTTGCACTATACATTAGTTATATAGGTCCTAAAAAGTGCCTTGTGAACTACATGGTGCCAAATGCTTAATTCACATTGCAAAAAGTTCTAACGGGTCTCAAAATGTTTATTAGAGTCTAATAAGTAAATAATAAAAGTATAACAGTTAACCAATAAAAGCTTTGTCTGTTATCGTTAAAAGAACGTAACTAAAACATTTGCACTATACATTAGTTATATAGGTCCTAAAAAATGTCTTCTTGACTATATGGTGCCAAATGTTTACTTCTCATTGCAAAACGTTCTAACGGGTCTCAAAATGTTTATTAGAGTCTAATAAGTAAATAATAAAAGGATAACAGTTAAGAAATAAAAGTTTTTTCTGTTATTGTTAAAAGAACTTAACTAAAACATTTGCACTATGCATTAGTTATATAGGTCCTAAAAAGTGTCTTGTGAACTTTATGGTGCCAAATGTTTACTTCTCATTGCAAAACGTTCTAACGGGTCTCAAAATGTTTATTAGAGTCTAATAAGTAAATAATAAAAGTATAACAGTTAACCAACAAAAGGTTTGTCTGTTATCGTTAAAAAAACTTAACTAAAACATTTGCACTATACATTAGTTATATAGGTCCTAAAAAGTGCCTTGTGAACTATATGGTGCCAAATGGTTTATTAAAATTGCAAAAAGTTCTAACGGGTCTTAAAATGTTTATTAGAGTCTAATAAGTAAATAATAAAAGGTTTGTCTGTTATTGTTAAAAAAACTTAACTAAAACATTTGCACTATACATTAGTTATATAGGTCCTAAAAAGTGTCTTGTGAAATATATGGTGCCAAATGTTTACTTCTCTTTGCAAAAAGTTCTAACGGGTCTTAAAATGTTTATTAGATTTAATAAGTAAATTATAAAAGTATAACAGTTAACCAATAAAAGGTTTGTCTGTTATCGTTAAAAGAACTTAACTAAAACATTTGCACTATACATTAGTTATATAGGTCCTAAAAAGTGCCTTGTGAACTACATGGTGCCAAATGTTTAATTCACATTGCAAAAAGTTCTAACGGGTCTCAAAATGTTTATTAGAGTGTAATAAGTAAATAATAAAATTATAACAGTTAAGAAATAAAAGGTTTGTCTGTTATTGTTAAAAAAACTTAACTAAAACATTTGCACTATACATTAGTTATATAGGTCCTAAAAAGTGCCTTGTGAACTATATGGTGCCAAATATTTACTTCTCTTTGCAAAAAGTTCTAACGGGTCTTAAAATGTTTATTACATTTTAATAAGTAAATTATAAAAGTATAACAGTTAACCAATAAAAGGTTTGTCTGTTATCGTTAAAAGAACTTAACTAAAACATTTGCACTATACATTAGTTATATAGGTCCTAAAAATTGCCTTTTGAACTACATGGTGCCAAATGTTTAATTCACATTGCAAAAAGTTCTAACGGGTCTCGAAATGTTTATTAGAGTGTAAGAAGTAAATAATAAAAGTATAACAGCTAACCAATAAAAGGTTTGTATGTTATCGTTAAAAGAACTTAACTAAAACATTTGCACTATGCATTAGTTATATAGGTCCTAAAAAGTGCCTTGTGAACTATATAGTGCCAAATGTTTAATTCAATTTTGCAAAAAGTTCTAACGGGTCTCAAAATGTTTATTACATTTTAATAAGTAAATAATAAAAGTATAACAGTTAAGAAATAAAAGTTTTTCTGTTATCGTTAAAAAAACTTAACTAAAACATTTGCACTATACATTAGTTATATAGGTCCTAAAAAGTGCCTTGTGAACAATATGGTGCCAAATGTTTACTTCTCATTGCAAAACGTTCTCACGGGTCTCAAAATGTTTATTAGAGTCTAATAAGTAAATAATAGATGTATAACAGTTAACCAATAAAAGGTTTGTCTGTTATCGTTAAAAGAACTTAACTAAAACATTTGCACTATACATTAGTTATATAGGTCCTAAAAAGTGCCTTGTGAACTACATGGTGCCAAATGCTTAATTCACATTGCAAAAAGTTCTAACGGGTCTCAAAATGTTTATTAGAGTCTAATAAGTAAATAATAAAAGTATAACAGTTAACCAATAAAAGCTTTGTCTGTTATCGTTAAAAGAACGTAACTAAAACATTTGCACTATACATTAGTTATATAGGTCCTAAAAAATGTCTTGTTGACTATATGGTGCCAAATGTTTACTTCTCATTGCAAAACGTTCTAACGGGTCTCAAAATGTTTATTAGAGTCTAATAAGTAAATAATAAAAGTATAACAGTTAACCAATAAAAGCTTTGTCTGTTATCGTTAAAAGAACGTAACTAAAACATTTGCACTATACATTAGTTATATAGGTCCTAAAAAATGTCTTCTTGACTATATGGTGCCAAATGTTTACTTCTCATTGCAAAACGTTCTAACGGGTCTCAAAATGTTTATTAGAGTCTAATAAGTAAATAATAAAAGTATAACAGTTAAGAAATAAAAGTTTTTTCTGTTATTGTTAAAAGAACTTAACTAAAACATTTGCACTATGCATTAGTTATATAGGTCCTAAAAAGTGTCTTGTGAACTTTATGGTGCCAAATGTTTACTTCTCATTGCAAAACGTTCTAACGGGTCTCAAAATGTTTATTAGAGTCTAATAAGTAAATAATAAAAGTATAACAGTTAACCAACAAAAGGTTTGTCTGTTATCGTTAAAAAAACTTAACTAAAACATTTGCACTATACATTAGTTATATAGGTCCTAAAAAGTGCCTTGTGAACTATATGGTGCCAAATGGTTTATTAAAATTGCAAAAAGTTCTAACGGGTCTTAAAATGTTTATTAGAGTCTAATAAGTAAATAATAAAAGGTTTGTCTGTTATTGTTAAAAAAACTTAACTAAAACATTTGCACTATACATTAGTTATATAGGTCCTAAAAAGTGTCTTGTGAAATATATGGTGCCAAATGTTTACTTCTCTTTGCAAAAAGTTCTAACGGGTCTTAAAATGTTTATTAGATTTAATAAGTAAATTATAAAAGTATAACAGTTAACCAATAAAAGGTTTGTCTGTTATCGTTAAAAGAACTTAACTAAAACATTTGCACTATACATTAGTTATATAGGTCCTAAAAAGTGCCTTGTGAACTACATGGTGCCAAATGTTTAATTCACATTGCAAAAAGTTCTAACGGGTCTCAAAATGTTTATTAGAGTGTAATAAGTAAATAATAAAATTATAACAGTTAAGAAATAAAAGGTTTGTCTGTTATTGTTAAAAAAACTTAACTAAAACATTTGCACTATACATTAGTTATATAGGTCCTAAAAAGTGCCTTGTGAACTATATGGTGCCAAATATTTACTTCTCTTTGCAAAAAGTTCTAACGGGTCTTAAAATGTTTATTACATTTTAATAAGTAAATTATAAAAGTATAACAGTTAACCAATAAAAGGTTTGTCTGTTATCGTTAAAAGAACTTAACTAAAACATTTGCACTATACATTAGTTATATAGGTCCTAAAAAGTGCCTTTTGAACTACATGGTGCCAAATGTTTAATTCACATTGCAAAAAGTTCTAACGGGTCTCGAAATGTTTATTAGAGTGTAAGAAGTAAATAATAAAAGTATAACAGCTAACCAATAAAAGGTTTGTATGTTATCGTTAAAAGAACTTAACTAAAACATTTGCACTATGCATTAGTTATATAGGTCCTAAAAAGTGCCTTGTGAACTATATAGTGCCAAATGTTTAATTCAATTTTGCAAAAAGTTCTAACGGGTCTCAAAATGTTTATTACATTTTAATAAGTAAATAATAAAAGTATAACAGTTAACCAATAAAAGGTTTGTCTGTTATCGTTAAAAGAACTTAACTAAAACATTTGCATTATACATTAGTTATATAGGTCCTTAAAAGTGCCTTGTGAACTATATGGTGCCAAATGGTTTATTCACATTGCAAAAAGTTTTAACGGGTCTTAAAATTTTTATTAGAGTCTAATAAGTAAATAATAAAAGTATAACAGTTAAGAAATAAAAGGTTTGTCTTTTATTGTTAAAAAAACTTAACTAAAACATTTGCACTATACATTAGTTATATAGGTCCTAAAAAGTGTCTTGTGAAATATATGGTGCCAAATGTTTACTTCTTTTTGCAAAAAGTTCTAACGGGTCTTAAAATGTTTATTAGATTTTAATAAGTAAATAATAAAAGTATAACAGTTAAGAAATAAAAGTTTTTCTGTTATCGTTAAAAAAACTTAACTAAAACATTTGCACTATACATTAGTTATATAGGTCCTAAAAAGTGCCTTGTGAACAATATGGTGCCAAATGTTTACTTCTCATTGCAAAACGTTCTCACGGGTCTCAAAATGTTTATTAGAGTCTAATAAGTAAATAATAGATGTATAACAGTTAACCAATAAAAGGTTTGTCTGTTATCGTTAAAAGAACTTAACTAAAACATTTGCACTATACATTAGTTATATAGGTCCTAAAAAGTGCCTTGTGAACTACATGGTGCCAAATGCTTAATTCACATTGCAAAAAGTTCTAACGGGTCTCAAAATGTTTATTAGAGTCTAATAAGTAAATAATAAAAGTATAACAGTTAACCAATAAAAGCTTTGTCTGTTATCGTTAAAAGAACGTAACTAAAACATTTGCACTATACATTAGTTATATAGGTCCTAAAAAATGTCTTGTTGACTATATGGTGCCAAATGTTTACTTCTCATTGCAAAACGTTCTAACGGGTCTCAAAATGTTTATTAGAGTCTAATAAGTAAATAATAAAAGTATAACAGTTAAGAAATAAAAGTTTTTTCTGTTATTGTTAAAAGAACTTAACTAAAACATTTGCACTATGCATTAGTTATATAGGTCCTAAAAAGTGCCTTGTGAACTATATGGTGCCAAATGGTTTATTAAAATTGCAAAAAGTTCTAACGGGTCTTAAAAGGTTTATTAGAGTCTAATAAGTAAATAATAAAAGGTTTGTCTGTTATTGTTAAAAAAACTTAACTAAAACATTTGCACTATACATTAGTTATATAGGTCCTAAAAAGTGTCTTGTGAAATATATGGTGCCAAATGTTTACTTCTCTTTGCAAAAATTTCTAACGGGTCTTAAAATGTTTATTACATTTTAATAAGTAAATTATAAAAGTATAACAGTTAACCAATAAAAGGTTTCTCTGTTATCGTTAAAAGAACTTAACTAAAACATTTGCACTATACATTAGTTATATAGGTCCTAAAAAGTGCCTTGTGAACTACATGGTGCCAAATGTTTAATTCACATTGCAAAAAGTTCTAACGGGTCTCGAAATGTTTATTAGAGTGTAAGAAGTAAATAATAAAAGTATAACAGCTAACCAATAAAACGTTTGTATGTTATCGTTAAAAGAACTTAACTAAAACATTTGCACTATGCATTAGTTATATAGGTCCTAAAAAGTGCCTTGTGAACTATATGGTGCCAAATGTTTAATTCACATTGCAAAAAGTTTTAACGGGTCTCAAACTGTTTATTAGAGTCTAATAAGTAAATAATAAAAGTATAACAGTTAACCAACAAAAGGTTTGTCTGTTATCGTTAAAAAAACTTAACTAAAACATTTGCACTATACATTAGTTATATAGGTCCTAAAAAGTGCCTTGTGAACTATATGGTGCCAAATGGTTTATTAAAATTGCAAAAAGTTCTAACGGGTCTTAAAATGTTTATTAGAGTCTAATAAGTAAATAATAAAAGGTTTGTCTGTTATTGTTAAAAAAACTTAACTAAAACATTTGCACTATACATTAGTTATATAGGTCCTAAAAAGTGTCTTGTGAAATATATGGTGCCAAATGTTTACTTCTCTTTGCAAAAAGTTCTAACGGGTCTTAAAATGTTTATTAGATTTAATAAGTAAATTATAAAAGTATAACAGCTAACCAATAAAAGGTTTGTCTGTTATCGTTAAAAGAACTTAACTAAAACATTTGCACTATACATTAGTTATATAGGTCCTAAAAAGTGCCTTGTGAACTACATGGTGCCAAATGTTTAATTCACATTGCAAAAAGTTCTAACGGGTCTCAAAATGTTTATTAGAGTGTAATAAGTAAATAATAAAATTATAACAGTTAAGAAATAAAAGGTTTGTCTGTTATTGTTAAAAAAACTTAACTAAAACATTTGCACTATACATTAGTTATATAGGTCCTAAAAAGTGCCTTGTGAACTATATGGTGCCAAATATTTACTTCTCTTTGCAAAAAGTTCTAACGGGTCTTAAAATGTTTATTACATTTTAATAAGTAAATTATAAAAGTATAACAGTTAACCAATAAAAGGTTTGTCTGTTATCGTTAAAAGAACTTAACTAAAACATTTGCACTATACATTAGTTATATAGGTCCTAAAAAGTGCCTTGTGAACTACATGGTGCCAAATGTTTAATTCACATTGCAAAAAGTTCTAACGGGTCTCGAAATGTTTATTAGAGTGTAAGAAGTAAATAATAAAAGTATAACAGCTAACCAATAAAAGGTTTGTATGTTATCGTTAAAAGAACTTAACTAAAACATTTGCACTATGCATTAGTTATATAGGTCCTAAAAAGTGCCTTGTGAACTATATAGTGCCAAATGTTTAATTCAATTTTGCAAAAAGTTCTAACGGGTCTCAAAATGTTTATTACATTTTAATAAGTAAATAATAAAAGTATAACAGTTAACCAATAAAAGGTTTGTCTGTTATCGTTAAAAGAACTTAACTAAAACATTTGCATTATACATTAGTTATATAGGTCCTTAAAAGTGCCTTGTGAACTATATGGTGCCAAATGGTTTATTCACATTGCAAAAAGTTTTAACGTGTCTTAAAATTTTTATTAGAGTCTAATAAGTAAATAATAAAAGTATAACAGTTAAGAAATAAAAGGTTTGTCTTTTATTGTTAAAAAAACTTAACTAAAACATTTGCACTATACATTAGTTATATAGGTCCTAAAAAGTGTCTTGTGAAATATATGGTGCCAAATGTTTACTTCTTTTTGCAAAACGTTCTAACGGGTCTTAAAATGTTTATTAGATTTTAATAAGTAAATAATAAAAGTATAACAGTTAAGAAATAAAAGTTTTTCTGTTATCGTTAAAAAAACTTAACTAAAACATTTGCACTATACATTAGTTATATAGGTCCTAAAAAGTGCCTTGTGAACTATATGGTGCCAAATGGTTTATTAAAATTGCAAAAAGTTCTAACGGGTCTTAAAATGTTTATTAGAGTCTAATAAGTAAATAATAAAAGGTTTGTCTGTTATTGTTAAAAAAACTTAACTAAAACATTTGCACTATACATTAGTTATATAGGTCCTAAAAAGTGTCTTGTGAACTATATGGTGCCAAATGTTTACTTCTCTTTGCAAATCGTTCTAACGGGTCTTAAAATGTTTATTAGATTTTAATAAGTAAATTATAAAAGTATAACAGTTAACCAATAAAAGGTTTGTATGTTATCGTTAAAAGAACTTAACTAAGACATTTGCACTATACATTAGTTATATAGGTCCTAAAAATTGCCTTTTGAACTACTGTATATGGTGCCAAATGTTTAATTCACATTGCAAAAAGTTCTAACGGGTTTCAAAATGTTTATTAGAGTGTAATAAGTAAATAATAAAAGTATAACAGTTAACCAATAAAAGGTTTGTCTGTTATCGTTAAAAGAACTTAACTAAAACATTTGCACTATACATTAGTCATATAGGTCCTAAAAAGTGCCTTGTGATCTATATGGTGCCAAATGTTTAATTCACATTGCAAAAAGTTCTAACGGGTCTCAAAATGTTTATTAGATTTTAATAAGTAAATTATAAAAGTATAACAGTTAACCAATAAAAGGTTTGTCTGTTATCGTTAAAAGAACTTAACTAAAACATTTGCACTATACATTAGTCATATAGGTCCTAAAAAGTGCCTTGTGAACTATATGGTGCCAAATGTTTAATTCACATTGCAAAAAGTTCTAACGGGTTTCAAAATGTTTATTAGAGTGTAATAAGTAAATAATAACAGTATAACAGCTAACCAATAAAAGGTTTGTATGTTATCGTTAAAAGAATTTAACGAAAACATTTGCACTATGCATTAGTTATATAGGTCCTGAAAAGTGCCTTGTGAACTATATGGTGCCAAATGTTTAATTCACATTGCAAAAAGTTCTAACGGGTCTCAAAATGTTTATTAGAGTGTAATAAGTAAGTAATAAAAGTATAACAGTTAACCAATAAAGGGTTTGTCTGTTATCGTTAAAAGAACTTAACTAAAACATTTGCACTATACATTAGTTATATAGGTCCTAAAAAGTGCCTTGTGAACTATATGGTGCCAAATGTTTAATTCACATTGCAAAAAGTTCTAACAGGTCTTAAAATGTTTATTAGAGTGTAATAAGTAGGGGAAGTGTTTTTCAACTTTTGCAACTTTTTTTTTACAGCTTCCAGTAGCTTCCTAAATACTCAGAATTTATGTAGTATGATGTTTTAAGCTGTTTGTAGGAATATTATATTGCAACTATTTGCAACTTTTTTCTATTTTTACTTGCAAATTTTTTCTGCAACTTTTATTAAATATTGCGCAAAATGTAACGGAGTGATTTAAAAATTATGCTATAAAACTTCTTTTAGTATATTTCTATTCCCTTTGCTTTGCATAACAAAAAGCTATGTGTTGGATTAGCTGCATCTCAATGTTATCTATGACGCAACATTTAGCTTGCAAGCTAGAAGTTTAACAACCCCAGCCAAGCACGACAGTGCCCGAACTAAATTAGAAGTGGAAGTATGACTTGGCTTTTGGCCATGTCCACACAAACGGGAACAGGTTGTGTCTAGTCTTTCGAGGTCAATTTTTGTTGAGATAGCTTAGTTAGTTGCAGACCTAGGGGGTTTGGGGTGGGGTATTTGACTTGTTTTGGGGGGAGGGGAGGGGTGGGTTAACGCTTTGCTGTTTAGCTTTTTGCCGAAAATTATTTCCGCATTGCGTTATTTTCTTGTTGCGTACCGGCAAAAAATGTTATTTTCGGCGGTCTCGCCAGGCCATCTGTGAAATGGGAAAGTAGCAAATTTGACAGCTCTACAGGAGCCGACAGCGAAATCCTGTCATGTAGGTTTCAAACGTAAAGAACATAAAAATGTATGCACGATCGATTGTATAGCGAAGAAAGAAACGGAACAAGCAGACACCTTGCAAATCTTAAATTGTAGGGTTATACAACGGATCCTTTCGAGTATCTCATACCTTAATGATTTTAAAAACTTGTGCATAAATGCAACTTTTTACTGCAACTTTTGTTAAAATTAAGTGCAACTTTCTCACGTTTTTAGTGCAACAAAAACTTGCCCTAGTAATAAGTAAATAATAAAAGTATAACAGTTAACCAATAAAAGGTTTGTCTGTTATCGTTAAAAGAACTTAACTAAAACATTTGCACTATACATTAGTTATATAGGTCCTAAAAAGTGCCTTGTAAACTATAAGTTCTTTTAACGATAACAGACAAACCTTTTATTGGTTAACTGTTATACTTTTATTATTTACTTAAAAATTTTGAGACGCGTTTGTTGTTTTGGGAATGTGAATTAAACATTTTGCACCATTTAGTTCACAGGGCTCTTTTTAGGACCTATATAACTTTTGTATAGTGCATGTGTTGTAGTTAAGTTCCTTTAACGATAATAGACAAACCTTTTATTGGTTAACTTCTATACTTTCAATATTTACTTATTAGTCTCTAATAAACATTTTGAAACCCGTTAGAACGTTTGGGAATGTTAATGAAACGTTTTTAAAGAAATAATTTACAAGGCTCTTTTTAGGACCTATATGACTAATGTATAGTGCAGACGTGGGCCGCATGCGGCTCTCCTGCATGTTTTTTGTGGCTCCTCTAGTCGAATCGTAAAATTCCAAAAAATGTAAAGGCTACCAAGAGTACCGTTTATGAAAGTTTCTGTGTAGTTTTTTTTTATGTAGGCCAGCATTTCGTTTATGACATAACACTGGACATCGATTCCGATATTGTTTTCAGGTATAGATTTTATACTCTATTCTCTAATGCAAAGGTTGTCAAAATGCACCTCACCAACATGTTTTTATGGGTCTTTTAGTTAAAAAGTAATATCCCAAAATCACTACTTATAGTATAATAACCAAATTGACAATCATTACTGATTTTGCGGCTCGCTGGTGTTTATATTTTTCCGCAAGTGACTCTTTCATTGAACAAATTTGCCAACCCCTGGTATAGTACATATGTTGTAGTTAAGTTCTTTTAACGATAACAGACAAACCTTTTGTTGGTTAACTTTTAGACTTTCAATATTTACTTATTAGACTGTAATATAAAACAATTGAGACGTGTTACAACTTTCGCGAATTTGATTTAAGCATTTTGCATCACAAAGTTCACAGAGCTCTTTTGACGACCTATATAGCTAATGTATAGTGCATATGTTGTAGTTAACTTCTTTTAACGATAACAGACAAACCTTTTATTGGTTAACTGTTATACTTTTATTATTTACTTAAACATTTTGAGACGCGTTTGTGCTTTTTGGAATATGAATTAAACATTTTTCACCATATAGTTCACAGGGCTCTTTTTAGGACTTATATAACTTTTGTATAGTGCAAATGTTTTAGTTAAGTTCTTTTAACGATAACAGACAAACCTTTTATTGGTTAACTGTTATATTTTTATCATTAACTTATTACACTCTAATAAACATTGTAAGATGCGTTAGAACTTTTGAGAATGTGAATCAAACGTTTTACAACATATAGCTCTCAAGGCTCTTTTTAGGACCTATATAACTAATGTATAGTGCAAATGTTGTAGTTAAGTTTTTTTAACGATAACAGACAAACCTTTTATTGGTTAACTTTTAGACTTTCAATATTTACTTGTTAGACTCTAATAAACATTTTAAGACGCGTTACAACTTTTGATAATGTGAATCAAACGTTTTACAACATATATTTCACAAGGCTCTTTTTAGGACCTATATAATTAATGTATAGTGCAAATGTTGTAGTTAAGTTTTTTTAACGATAACAGACAAACCTTTTATTGGTTAACTTTTAGACTTTCAATATTTACTTGTTAGACTCTAATAAACATTTTGAGATGCGTTAGAACTTTTGTCAATGTGAATTAAACATTTTGTACGATATAGTTCACAATGTTCTTTTAAGGACCTATTGAACTAATGTATAGTGCATATGTTGTAGTTAAGTTTTTTTAATGATAACAGACAAACATTTTATTTGGTTAACTGTTATACTTTTATTATTTACTCATTAGACTCTAATAAAGATGTTGAGACAAGTTAGAGCTGTTGAGAATGTGAATTAATCATTTTGCACCATATAGTTCACAAGGCTCTTTTTAGGAGCTATATAACTAATGTATAGTGCATATGTTGTCGTTAAGTTCTTTTAACGACAACGAAAATTTTTGATACGTGTTAGAACTTTTGGGAATGTGAATCAAATGTTTTTTCAACATATAGTTCACAAAGCTCTTTTTCATGACCTACATAACTAATGCATAGTGCATCTGTTGTAGTTAAGTTCTTTTAAGGATAACAGACAAACCTTTTACTGGTTAACTGTTATACTTGTAATATTTACTTATTAGAATCTAATAAACTTTTTGAGACCCGTTAGAACTTTCACGATCTTGATTTAAGCATTTTGTAGCACAAAGTTCACAAGGCTCTTTTAAAGACCTATAAAACTAATGTATAGTGCATATGTTGTAGTTAAGTTCTTTTAACGGTAACAGACAAACATTAACTGTTATACTTTCATCATTTACTTATTAGACTCTAATAAAAATTTTGAGACGCCTTATAACTTTTGGGAATGTGAATTAAACACTTTTGCACCATATAGTTCACAAGGCACTTTTTAGGACCTATATAACTAATGTATAGAGAAGGGGTAGGCAAACTACGGCCCGCGGGCCGCATGCGGCCCGCCGGCACTTGCAGAAACTCCTACTCATCACTTATTGTTTTAATTAAACAGGTTACATGACAAAATATTATTCCCTTTACGAGTGTGTTATTCTCTTCACTTTCAGTGCGTTGTGGCGTTCGTGATAATAATTGCAATAATTTATACAAATTGGCATCTGCACGAGTTTTTGTTATTTCTCCAGTTTAGATAATGTAATGTGTGCAAAGTTGCGTATTTCGTGCTAAGCTCTTATTCAAACAAGGAATTCTAAACCGACATATTTGACGCAGATATAAGTATTTGAAGTACCTTGTATTTACGGCGTAAAGTTTGAAGTGTACTTGATAAAATGTTTGGATGACGAAGAATAATAGATATTACACATATATACGTAGCAATGATAAATATAACATGGCGTTAGCTGATTGGTTGACGTGTATGATATAAAAGGTTAAGCTTGATTCAAATTTCAAATCGTGCTGGCTGCTCGGGCTGGCGAGTCTCTGCAAGGGCTTGTCGTTTCATGACTGGCTGGTAGCTTTCTTCTAAAACTCTTTGATTTTGGCTATTCTTCTGTTCTGCTGAATTGAAATATTGCTGAGTTATTCGGAATTGGAATCATTACTGAATTCGAGTTATAGCGATGTTTAAATATAGAAAGATGGTGTAAATGTTCTAATTCGATACAACCTATTCGGACAATATAACAATTAGACTTTATGAAGTTGGTGTTGATTTGAAGAAACATTATAGAGATAGTAACGCAACGGAGTCAAAGACAATTATCTAGGAGTCAAACAGTCTAAGACTATTTGTCTTGGCTTTGGGCCAACCTAAAAGCAATCCACCACCATCATCCCCATAGCGTAAACACACACACGTCAGTCGCGCATGTATTGCAACATGCTTTCAGCAACTTGCCGTACACTTCTCACGCATTGTTTGATTCAATTGTTTGATCATAAAATACAAATACGGTAGCGGCTACCGTGGGCCTTTGTTATGAAGATTGCGTAGCTTTAAACGTAACTGACTGTGAAATGCAAAAATTGTGTTTAATATGAATATGCGTTTATTTACACACCGGGTAAATTTTCATACTTTGTAATGAGAGTGTGTGGCGGCCCGCCGGTTGCAACATTTTTTCTAATGCGGCCCTCAGTACAAAAAGTTTGCTCACCCCTGGTATAGAGCATATGTTGTAGTTAAGTTCCTTTAACGATAGCAGACAAACCTTTTATTGGTTAACTGTTATACTTTTATTATTTACTTATTAGACTCTAATAAACATTTTGAGACGCGTTAGAACGTTTTGCAATGTTAATTAAACCCTTTACACTTTATAGTTCCCAAGGCTCTTTTTAGGACCTATATAACTAATTCATAGAGCATATGTTGTAGTTAAGTTTTTTTAACGGTAATAGACAAACCTTTTATTGGTTAACTTTTATAATTTTATTATTTACTTATTAGTCTCTAATAAAAATTTTGATACGCGTTAGAACTTTTGGGAATGTGAATTAAACTCTTTGCACCATGGAATTCACAAGGCTCTTTTTAGGACCTAGGCCTATATAACTAATGTAAAGTGCATATGTTGTAGTTAAGTTCTTTTAACAATAACAGACAAACCTTTTATTGGTTAACTTTTATTGTTTACTTATTAGACTCTAATGAACATTTTGAGATGCGTTAGAACTTTTGCGAATGTTATTTAAGCATTTCGTACCACAAAGTTCACAAGGCCATTTTCATGACCTATATAACTAATGTATAGTGCAAATGTTGTAGTTAAGTTCTTTTAACGATAATAAACAAACCTTTTATTGGTTCGCTGTTATACTTTTATTATTTACTTATTAGACTCCATCAAACATTTTGAGACGTGTTAGAACTTTTGCGAATGTGTTTTAATCATTTTTCACCACAAAGTTCACAAGGCTCTTTTTAGGACATATATAACTAATGTATAGTGCTAATGTTGTAGTTAAGTTCTTTTAACGATAACAGACATATCTTTTATTGATTAACTGTTATACTTTTATTATTTACTTATTAGTCTCTAATAAAAATTTTGATACGCGTTAGAACTTTTGGGAATGTGAATTAAACTCTTTGCACCATGGAATTCACAAGGCTCTTTTTAGGACCTAGGCCTATATAACTAATGTAAAGTGCATATGTTGTAGTTAAGTTCTTTTAACAATAACAGACAAACCTTTTATTGGTTAACTTTTATTGTTTACTTATTAGACTCTAATGAACATTTTGAGATGCGTTAAAACTTTTGCGAATGTGATTTAAGCATTTCGTACCACAAAGTTCACAAGGCCATTTTTCATGACCTATATAACTAATGTATAGTGCAAATGTTGTAGTTAAGTTCTTTTAACGATAATAAACAAACCTTTTATTGGTTCGCTGTTATACTTTTATTATTTACTTATTAGACTCCATCAAACATTTTGAGACGTGTTAGAACTTTTGCGAATGTGTTTTAATCATTTTTCACCACAAAGTTCACAAGGCTCTTTTTAGGACATATATAACTAATGTATAGTGCTAATGTTGTAGTTAAGTTCTTTTAACGATAACAGACATATCTTTTATTGATTAACTGTTATACTTTTATTATTTACTTATTAGTCTCTAATAAACATTTTGAGATGCGTTAGAACTTTTGGGAGTGTGAATTAAACATTTTACAACATATAGTTCACAAGGCTCTTTTTAGGACCTGTAACTATTGTATAGTCATAGTGCATATGTTGTAGTTAAGTTATTTTAACGATAATTAACAGACAAACCTTATATTGGTTAACTGTTATTTTTTACTTATTAGACTCTAATAAACATTTTGAGACGCGTTAGAACTTTTGGGAATGTGAATTTTACGTTTTACACCATATTGTTCACAAAGCTCGTTTTAGGACCTATAACTATTGTATTGTGGCGGTCGTGATAGTGGCGGTATCTGTTTTGCTGGGGTGTGGAAGACACTGTTTCCAATGTCTTCCAAGTTGTGTTGTTATAATCATATTTGTGACGTTTACCACGCTATTACATAACGTCGTATTTGCCAGAAGTCAATCACAGTTCACGGTAAAATTACAGATTTACCGAAATGTAGTTGATTGACAGTTGATTCCGCGAGCTTTCCTCTGCTTGCACTTTTGAACTTATTGTATTTTGATGACTTCTGTGTGATTGACAGCTTATTAGTAAATATGTACGATATCAATTTTGCAAATAAACATGTTTACTAATAAAGTGTCAATCACACAGAAGTCATCAAAATGCAATAAGTTCAAAAGTGCAAAGCAGAGGTAAGCCCACAGAACCAACTGTCAATCAACTACATTTCGGCAAGTCTGTAATTATACCGTGAACTGTGATTGACTTATGGCAATTATGACGTTATGTAATAGCGCGATAACATCAGAAATATAATTATATCAACAAAACTTGGAAGACATTGGAAACAGTGTCTTCCTATATTAAATTGTAATAGTTTATATTAATTGGCATTCTAAAACATGCATGGGTTGTGTTTCTAGCTAGATTCAATTCGATATTTGAAGTGTATTTTTCGTAGTTTAATCCGTATTCAAACGGAGTTCCAAATTGACGTGTACGTAGTGAAGTGTTTTAAGTGGTTTTTGTGTTTCCCGGTGCAAATCGATAGTTCTTTGTGAAAAAGCTTGTACATATGGACACGTGTTATACGTGTCATGGTAAAATCTAGCATGGCGCTCGCCCATTGGCTAGAGACGGCGAGTATAAAAACTAATGTTTGGTAAAAATCGCTGTCCTCTTCTGCTTTTCTGCTGAATTGAAGTTATTACTGAGTTATTCGAAATTGAAGTTATAGCTTTATTTGAATGTAAAAACGAGATAAAAGGTTTCTCATCTGACACCAAAATTTCGGACAATCTAAGCATATAGACTTTATCAAAGTTGTATCACCACAGTATAGTGCATATGTTGTAGTTAAGTTCTTTTTACGATAACAGACAAACCTTATATTAGTTAACTGTTGTACTAGAAGAAAATTTTGCAAGAACTCCTGTAATCATATTAAAACATACCACCCAGGCCGCTAAACACCAATATAGCATCCCCATTGCTATATGGTTGTAGTTTAAGTAGTATTTAACCAACAATAATAGCGCTGACCATGCTTGCTTCCTTACTTCTCCCTGCTGACGTAATCTTGGCGTCAGAATTTCGTTGTTGAAAGTCAATATTTTACTATGACGCATTGCATTCACGTAAGGTGGTAATTGGCTTTGACTCACATAAAGTATGAACATACGTTTTATCGACTGAACATTAAAAATTCACTTTTGGTTTTGGTAGAGATTCGTGATTTGCTGTTTGTTTGGAAAACATTTATAAATAATTTGAAGTGAAACTGTTCTAAGGTAATTAAAGTATGACTACATTCAGGATAGAAGTACTTGGAAGTTTGTAACTGTTTCGCTGGTTGGAACAAACAAATAAGTAACACCATGAACAACAGAGTAAAGGGTTGATTAGGCAAAAGGAGTTTTCGCGGACAAATAAATCTTTTGGCTTTGGATAATTCCAATACAATAATATAAAACACCCATCTCTATAAAACCATATAGTTCACAAGCTGAACCGTTCTTCAGTGTGAATATAAGTGTGCTATATGTTAATTAACCTCTATTCAGTATTCTTTACAGAAGTGATAAATTCCACAATGACATTTTTCGAATTTTTGCATCAATTTCTATTTCCAGACTATAAGATAAAATGATGTATTATATGTCTCTTTCAAAATAAAAGTCATGTTTATACTACAACTAGATTGGGGAGGCCAAAAATGACCATATTACATTGCGCTATATGCAGGGATAATGTCATTGGATCAGTTTGTTCTTCTTGGAGTTGGTTTTTAATCAAGGCAGAAGTACCATCTAGTTCAAATGATTCCGCTTGTACTTTTGTTGTCGCATGGCCATCTGTTAGCTCTTCTTTGTCTAAAAAGTAAAGTAACGAACAGTGTAAGAACGACATGCCAAGTGGCAAATATGTAAAAAAGGGTGTATGTGACAAAACTTAAAACTGTGCTCTGGGCATCTTGATAGGATAATATTGATCTATTCCTGCAATACGGTTAGCCTATATAGCAGTGGTTCTCAACCGGTGGTCCGCGGACCCCCAGGGGTCCGCAAAACGTTTTCAGGGGGTCCTTGAGAACTTCGAAATTTGCAACATAAAGTACGAGTTTTTAAAAATTTTTTGCTGTTTATCATTGCTTTTTGAAATAGGCTGGAACATTTTCTTAATTGCCTATTGTGATGGGACAATACGAAAGCTTATTGAGATTTATCACCCGCAGGGAAGGCCTATTGTGATGCACTAGATTGCGGATTATACGAGAAGACAGCTGGATACAGTGATTTTAAGTTGCTGGAGATTGCACATAATCGCTTTCTCAGTTTTTGCTTGTAACTAGCAGCTTGTTGTGAGCAAGGTATAGATAACGCTTTGAAATAAATAAAATTATTCCGCATACTTTGATGTTATTGTGAATGAATAGCGCAGTTGTGCACCAAGACTATTAAGTAAAACTAAGCAAAGCAACATTTAAGTGCAGTCTCAGAACCCTTAGTTTGCTTAAACTTCAGGGGTCCGCCAACTGCTTTGACAGCACCAAAAGGGGTCCGCCAAGATCAGAAGGTTGACAACCACTGCTATAGAGCACCTAGCTTTTTCGAAATACAATTTAATGGATAACACTATCATAAAATTTAATTTGCAGGAAGGGGGACAATTCTTTTTTTCCAAAATCAAGTTAATTATAATATTCTTGGTATTGTATTAACTCTTGACGCAAATCTGTTGTCCAGTTACATAGCGAAATGCAAAATCTCACTACTATTCAGTTGTTTGTACAGAAGGCCACAAATTTTAAGCGTAATCTTAAGTTTTTTTAAAGTTTCTGCGAGTTACATGGTATTTTTTGAGTTGTTTGGCAAGCCCTCATGGAAAGGAAGAAGATAAAATTGTGATGACTCTCTTGTGAAATGGTTGCATTAGCTTTGAGAAATTTTCGATGTGATTCAAAATGGCGAATAAGGCACAGTCGTACATCAACAAAACAAGTTTCCTCTATTCAGAAAAAACCCTAAAATAGATGATTAAGTAAGTAGTCGTTGAGTTCCATTCAGCCCCAAAACAGTATTGCTTTCGTAAACTAACTCAGAAAAGATAAATAAGTGATTTCAAGGTGTCACACCAGAAAACATAAACACCTTAAGTCTATTCAAGGTGTCTATGCCTGAAATAAATGTTACATGAAAAGAATTTTTTCCTATTTATAATTGACATTGCATCGGTACAAGAGAAAGATATAGAAATTAATCTGCAATCTTCCCGATACTGCGAGAAGTCGGAAAAACTGAATAGCTGCATAAAATTTTACTTCAACATGTGATTAAACCAACTGAAGTCTAGTCCTATAAAAGTCTATTATTCTTACACGTAGACGAGTTTTTCTTGGCTACTAATGTTCCAGAGCTATATAGAGTAAAATCATATTTGGCAATGAAATTGTCTTGCATTGGCAGTGGTACTAACTTGACTGTGGAACATGAACCAAATTTGTTATAGTTTCGTGCATTCCAATTTTGACATATATTGGTGCTAGCTGAAGAAAAATTAAGGATTAGCCTGCAACTCAAATGTCAGTCTGTCATGTGTATTCGAAAATACGGATGCAAAACTTCTTTACTTCAACAAATTCCAACTTCGATCTGATGTTGATCAATGCAATTCAAGCACTCAATGAAATGAAAGTGATAATATCTTTATACTCATAACTTTTGTTGTTTATGTCAAGCATGTTTTTTAAAAGTTCCAAAACAACACCGACCAAAAACCAATTTGTATGTGGATCGGTTGGAAATGTTCGAGTTTATTTTACAAATAGTGCACAATCTAGGCAAAAACAAACATAAGCCTACCTAACCTAGACTAACAAAAAATGCAATGTTGTAGTAAACTAACAAATATAGCTTGTTTTATCAGTATGGCAGCGTTTGGCGTCACAATCTTTATTCTCCTACTGAGTCTTTGCATGGCAAAGGGCAATGATTCCTCATCACTTGAGTCGCTGTTACCGAGCTTGTCTTGATACAAGTTCAAATGAATACACATTTCTTTTAATATCTTGTATTTTCCACAATTGGAACTGTTCATGTGCTAAGGCTAGGCCTTAGGTACATTGGGGAAAATGAAGGACTTACTTGAAAATAAGGATTGGGATTTGAACCCGGTTCACATTTTATAAACCAGATGTTTTAACCCTTTTGTCTCTACAAGGGCGTAACGAAAATGACAAGCTAAGTAAAAATAGCTCTCGAGAAACTACTAGTCCCCCGTGGCGGCAGCACTTGTTGCTATGCAAAAAATCATGACATTGCAACCTACAAATAACAGGTACCTAAATAGCCATTGAAATTAAGTCCCTGGAGAGAACTGCGAATAGTAATGATATAAGTTACTGGGTAATACTATTGACAGCTTGGCAGTAAACAGAGCGGATTTCCTTTTCTAGCAACACTAAAATAACTTATTAGAGTAAAACAGAAAACATTGTGCATGATCCGATTAACATAATCAATTATGAATTGCATAAATTAAGCTTAAAATAACTGGTAAAGTTAGGCAACAAAGTTGGTACATATATGTGTTGCTTTTCTTAGCCTTTACCTTATAATTACCTTAGCAAATAGGACATTAAAAACGTCGAGGCTGCATGTTTCGGTTAGCCTAAATTGTACCGTATTTTACGGACCATAATGCGCAATTTAAATCCTTTTTTTCCTCAGAAATTGATTGTGCGCCTTATAAGCTGGTGCGCCTAATGTATGGATCATAATGCGTATGCGCATGCGCGCAACGTATTTTAATGTGCTTTATATGGTAACCCATACGGTAGGTGAAAATTGATGAAATTTGACTTTTTGCCGGCCCAAAATTGCAGTCTGGATTTCAGCCTTCTATTGCAAGGGTAAAAGATATATGTGATTTTATGAAATAATAGCAGATATACTAAAACGGCTTGGAAATTTTCAGGGTGGCCCATGTGGGATTTTTCAATTAATTTCCTTTTTAGTAATTTAGCTTTATAATAAACTAAACAAAGAAATAAGCCGTTTTACAAGCATAACCTTAGCCTTAACAGCAATTGGCAAGGTCTTGAAATGAGGCTTGAATTCAACCGGTAGCCAATGAAGTTACTTAAGGGCAGATTTAATGTGATCTGTATTCTTCTAGCGACAAATCAATCATCCAGTATTGTTATGGAATCTAAATCAGCTTAATTGCCTTACTACCATCAGCCGCCTACGAGCCAGCATCCATGACATCAAACAGCAACCCTGTTACACTGAACAAGCTTCTTTACATGCTTCAAGATTGCTTGAGACGACAACGACGAGAAGATGTTCACCAGCCCAACTTCGTCCGCACCCTGGAACTACTTTGCCTGACATGAAATCACTCTTTCGCCCAGTTAGGACAGACTCACTCTGTTTTTCAATGACTCAAAATCAATGACTTCTCCAACTTTTGCGTACTAAGTTTTTAACTTATAACGCTATCCTTGACCTCTTTGCTAGGAGGCAAGTATTGGGGTATTATTTGGGCACATATGCTTTAAGATATTCCAAGCCCCCTTCTTTACGTCCATTACGATAACGAGACTTGTATATAAGCGTGCAACATTCTAATACAATAAATACTAACCATATAATTGTATGGCAAAATGCGTTCTTTTGTGTCCTGTTTTATTTTGTCCAATTCATTTTGCTATTAACAACAAGTTAATTTAGTATGGCTGCAAACCATAAAGTGAGGGGCAAGTCCAAAAATAAGTTGATTTTTTATAAAAGATAACTATTACTTGAAACATTCCGGTGAATTATTTTTGAAACATTAATTATTATTCGTGGCTAGGTAGTAATAGGCAAAAAGACATTGCAAAGTCTCAGTTTTTGGTCTTCATTGCGATGTAGATCAAAGCTCTTGTTATGTCATAGATTAGTCAACTTGCTTGAAAACATGTGTAAATTAAAGGAGTTTAGCCTATGTCCAATTAAGCGTCATGTGAAGAAATTAGCAACTTGATGATTGTAATTGAATATATTCTGATTGTTTTAAACAAAAAAAAATCGGTAGTCCAAATCATTTGTGTCTGTGAAGTTACGCAATTGCTATTAAGTTACGGTAGCTATATATAAGTTATTGCTATTAAGTTACGGTAGATAGCTGGAGCAAGCTATACAGTTGTAACAGATCCATGTTACATGATATACAGGACGTATTGCTAAATTTATTAATTAGTGAATATTGTCTGTAATTACCTATGACATCACAACAGCCTTGATCTACGTCACAATTAAGGCCGATTCTGCGGATAGTATTCTTTGATATAATATCAACTTGTTCTAGGACTTGCCCCTTAATTTAAAGTAATACAGGGTTTATTGCATGTCTATTGTTTGGTTTATTGCATACTGGGTTTATCGTTTTTGCTGAAAACTATTCCCTAAAAAGAAATTACGATGCAACACCAAGAACCCAACACATACGGTCTAAATTGCTGCTGGAATGTGATAAAACCAGATGCAAGTAATTCCTAGAAATGTAAGGGAAAAATATTTAGCATAGAAAATTGTGAGAAAGGAAGAGAGGAGACAAATGCTTACCTTTCATCATTAAAGCGTTTTAAAAAATGTGATGCGTAGCATGCTAGCGGTGAAACAAAGTAATGGTTGTTTTTAACCAGAAAAATAAACTTTAAACAATGCGCGGGTGGTGATGCAACATTCCAACAACCAGGCTAAATCCATGCCTGCATACTAGCACTTATAACAAAGCATTAACTGATAGGCAGATATTGGATTCCAATAATAAAGTGGTGATATTCTTGTCTTTATTCAATAAAAATAAAACTCACCTGAAGTTACTGGAGTTTCTTCTACAACAGGCTGTGGTTTTACAAGGGTAGGATTTGTAATTTTTCTAATAGCTTGACCCAATGTATACTCTTTTTCTAAAATACCATTTAATAACGATTGCAATTTTGTAGAATTTTTTTCAGTTGTTGAATGCCATTGATTTAAACATACAGCATTTGATCCACACATGCTTAGAAGCATTGCAGTCTAAACATAATAAGATAAAATTAAGATAACATCTGAAAAAGTATTGATTGAGCAAGCTTAAGATATGCTTTTTGCACAATTTATAATGCTTAGTTTTACTTATCAACATCACCAAAATATAATATGCACATTTGATAGTCATTTGCTAGGTTTCTACGTCATAATGGCATAATACCACACTTTTATAAGGTATAATATCACACTTAACATTCTACATATAGAAGTGGTGCATGTTACGCAGGCTTAGTTGCATGTTTAAACCATGCATTCATTGGGTATGCAAAAATAGGTTACCAAATGATTGAGGGTAGTGTCCGGCATTAGCAAAATTCACTTAAGCAGCTCGTTTCAATGGTCCAGGAACTGGCCAATGGCCATCTGGCATGTGAAACGCTACAACAACCTACATGCAAATTTATTAGTCAGTATAAGTTCTAGTGTTGTAACGAATTAGTTGTTCATATATTTTTTAACGACTCTAATTGAATTGCGTTGGTTGCCAAAAAGGACCTGAATTGAATGAAGTTATGGTATGGTAAGTATGGAAACAGAAAATTAGAGCTAGAGGTAACAAAAATGAAAATTTTCTTGATAAATTACACTTCTCTAGAAAAGGTTCAACGCAATAACTTTGACATGACTTTAACAAATAGTAACCTACTTAAGACAACTTGTAGTGTGATGTTAGCTATACAGTTAACAGCATTGACCTTCCTTCACTCACGTTGACTTGAGTTAAACAGCCATTTGGCGCAACTTGATTCAAATTAGGGGGTTTAAGTGGTTGGATTCAATTTCCAATCGGAGTTATCCCAAACCCCGTTTTTGTGAAACCTAAAACCTAGGCTTAGCTATTAGACGATAGCTAGCTTAGACGATACAGGGAAATATCTTTGCTCTGTTTGACCTTGTGCTAATTTAGTCTAAACTTTTTCCTGTCAGTTAACCCTGACACTTTTTTTGGCATTTTTCGTAAAACAATTGGTTGGTTTCCTTACCATCAAGCCCACTTCAGTGGAGCCAGAAACTTTGTCTCGACAAAGAAACCTTAACTCGAGTCAGGTTACTGTAACATATAAAATTATTGCAATGATTATAATGTCTGGCAAAGGATACACCCAAAAAAATGTTTGCTAGTTATTATAATTAGCCCGTATTTTAAACAGAATTCTTGTGCAGATCTGAGAAGATTTTATAATTATTTACATATTTTTGTATCTTTTATTGTCAAATGCTGTACAATATTTTGGCACTTGTTTGGTACACATCTCATTTCAATTATTTCGGGATTACGAAAGCATGTTCCTATAATGCACATTGTGTTTCTCTATCGATCAGTGTAGTTCTGCAGTGGTATTGAAATCATCAGTTTGGAATATGTTTTGAAAGCAGTATTCAGTTTGATACAAAACAACAACAGCAACAGTGCTAGCTTGGCTATAACTTTGGAATCGAATCAGTAGAAATTTTAAAAATCACAGACAAATCACTGATTAACATAACGGCAAGGAACTTCTCACTTTAAAGAAGGCAGAACCCCTTACACAGAAAAAATTCTTTGTTTCTTTTATTTAGTTACTAAAGTAATATGGGATTCTTTTTAACGTTCGACATGTACCTTTAAGAAATTTTGCATGTTGGATTAATATGTCTGGAAATCCCGACATATGTTATAATGTTATTTGTAATTATTGTGGAATGGCCAGTGCATTTTACAAAATTTCATAATATGTTCCAACAGGAGGCCTGACCTTATGCCTAAGGCTTCTCACTGAAGCAAAATGGTACCAAATGTTGCACTAAATACACCTAGCCCATGAAAAATTTTGTGGTTGCGTAAGTTTTAAATTTTTTTATGGTTTTACTGTAATTTCTAACTGAGTTCCATAAACCTCTTCAATTTACGTAAGTAAGTTTGGTGAGACGCTGTTTACAGGGATTGTGACTACCCACGAAAAGAAATATGAGATATAAAAATAGAGGTTATACTGGAATTGGATGTTAGGTTGAATTTTTCAAACTGTTTCTTATATGTTGTTGTTTGCAGGTTGCAATTTTAATGTTGTTATACGAGTATTAGATCAGTTTATATTATGTTATTTTCAAGTAAAATGTATTTTGTAGAACCCAGTCATTGTGAATGTTATTCAGTTGATTCATCGCCATTAGCCCATTGTGCTTACCCTTGCACGTATACGCGATTTTAGATATGTATCCAATTATCACGTACTATGTAAAATTATCGTTATCTCTTGATTTATTTGTTTAGATATATGTTTTACCTTCAAGTTAATTAAAATCTTAAAGTTGTTTATTACAACTTATCATTACAGAAGAAATCTAAATGAAGTAAAGCTGTATTATTTGTAGCTCATCACAAAATGCATGTTGACCATATATGTTAAAGCAGGGATGTCCAAACTTTTATTATAGTGGGCCGCATTGTCACTTGAAATAAGTCATTGGGCCGCAGAACCTATTAAATTTCAAGAAAAATGTGTACATAAAGAGCTGACTGGTACATTTTAATTAGGCTAAGATTCAAAGTTCAAAATACTACTTGGAGTGAAAATGACTAGCGGGCCACACAAAAATCTCAGGTGGGCCGCACTGTGGCCCGCGGGCCGCAGGTTGGACATCCCTGTCTTAAAGCATGCCTGGGTAGATATTTTTGTTCATCAAAACAAAATTACAAATTTAATGACTAAAAAATTTGCTTATAAAATGTAATGTAAAACTAAACAACATGCTAAAAATAAATGCAATACAATATTAAATTGTGTATTATTATTATTAGTACTTTAACACTTTTAGATTCTACAGTTTTTTATCTATTTTATCTGTAAGATCGTATTGATCTTTGATTATGGTTATGGTTATGTTCATTTTTTCCTTTTATTTATGCCACAGACTGATGATGTCCGCTGTGGGTGACCAACACATGGAAAGAATTCTCAGTAAGTTGGTATAAACAGCTAGTCAATTTTCATATTATGTAACAATCTTAGTTTTCAACAACAACCATTTTACAACAGAAAGTTTCAAGTATGTTAGAAGTTAAACTTTAAGTAGTATCCATCTAAAAATTTAATACATTTAAAAAAAAACATATAGTATTTAAATTATCTAAAGTACTTAGACCATCATTGTAATAAAATTATTCTAAAAAATGTATCATACCTCAAGAGGCTTTTCAAGTGAAAGAAGTCTATTTGTTTTATCCACATCAACTTTGCTCTGATGTCTAAAGCTTTTGTTTGTTTGAGATTTGTCAAGCAAAATTGTAACTTGATTTTCATCGAGATTTAATGCAGCTATTTTTGATGGTAAAAACTGAAAAAAGAAAATAAAAAAATTGTGACCTACGTTTCTGCAAATTCCATCCAGTAAGTGCAGAAATATAGTTAAAAGTATTTCGATTTATATTTTACATACTTGGGAAACAAATCTTTCCATTCCAAAGAAAATAAAAATAGAGCAGTTTTGGATCGTATCCTCCCATTGGCCATTGCTGGGCATATCATCAGTTCCATAATAACCAAACCATCGTGAAGAAAAACTTTGTGAATAATGTTGAACAAGTTGTTTGAAAACTTCATCCGGCCTATACTGTTCTGTTTCATAGCAATCATCATGTGGATCTACTATATAACGCACTCTAGAAATAATAGAAAAACAGCACATCAAAAGTTAGCTCCAATCTAACTCTATGCATGTTATAAGTTGTTAAAATTAGTTACTACATATGATAACAATTATTTGCAAACGGCACACAAAGTTTTATGCCGTCCGTAATAAAACAATTCATTACTTGTCAGTATCACAACAAGCGCAGTTAGGGAGAATATCTCTATTTTTTGGAATAATTTTTGCAGCTGGTGTTCCTGATGTCTTTTTTCCACCATCTCCGCTACCTTTTGGGGTTAGTTTTGCTTCAGTTTTCTTCTTTTCATCCAGAGCAGATGCATACTCAGGATCCACATGCCACCTTTGATGAAGCAACTACACATTTTGTAAACAGAGTCATTTTACATTGCATTTCTAAGTGTAAATGTTTGCAATAAAGGTTAAACCAGATTAATCAACCAATACAAAGTAACATTTCTTAAGTAGCATTTCATTAGTGTATCACTAAGCAGGTTAACATGAAGATTCGATAGGTATTCGCCTAAAGGTTATGTGGATTTGAAATTGTGATTTTTCGATTCACACAAAGGTGAGGGAGTGGAGGCACATTTAGTGTCTGCTAATTAGCAACTAGAAAAGCTAAAGAAAAGTTGCGGTAAGACAGACTCAATACTTTAACACTGCTTTAATACTTATAGAAGAATGTGTTAATTTTATAGCTTTATGGTTATGATTTATATATATATAACACACCGCCTGTTCATTAGCTTAACTTGGCTTTTTTAATTTCTGCTTTATGGTTTTAGTGGCCATGCACATTTTAAGCTTTTTCGCCCGTTCGTAGCACACGCTAACGCAAAAATTTCAGGTTCAGAAAATGGTGAGGATCAATTGTTCCACAAGCGAAAGAAAATGTAAAGTGGCTGTGATGCAGCAGGTTGGACTAGTACAAAGATGGGAAAATTGTTCAATAGTGTTGGTCACAGACATCTAGTCACAGTATGCAATATGCCATATATGAAGGTGTCAATTTGATGGGTGTGCCTGCTGCCGCAACATACAGGTGCACAGTACTCAGCGATGGAGTTGACCAGGGCTAGAGCCGTTGAACGAAGAATAGCAATCCCAACCTGAGTCCACCTGTCTCTGATCAAAGTGACTCAAGATGTAAGTTAAGTTACTTGCACAATCACTCCAGGTGTCAGTGATACATGAGTGACCTACCCAAGATATTTCAGGGCAGGACAGAAGGACATATTATGTGTTATCCACTTCACATCGATTAAGTTTGTTGTCGGTCTTTTTGCTTTTGTGCCTCTTTGTACCGATATAATATTAAGAACGCACACAGTTAAGAACTATTGTTTGTGTAATCATACTAATGATTGCAGTTGTCTCGAATCCCATTCACATCTTCACATCCTCAATACAAGGAATGCTTATTGCAAATCTTAGTTAGCTTGGTGGGCCATGTGCTGATTTTGATTGATTCTAAATATTCATTCTATTGATGATGACAAGTGCTTTTGAATAAAGATTTTATGTGAATAGAATGAAAGTCCTATTCGGTCGACAAATGGATGCAGTTTTTAAATTATAGATCTAGCTATAGTGACTAGGCGCAAGTGCAACCGTTTCCTGGACTGAAGATTTTAGTGTGACATTAGTTTTTTACTTATCTACAATATTGTCTGACAAACCAAATGCATGAATAGATAAACAGATTACGAGAAGGTCTATCCTTCAATGCCAAGTACAAGGTTTATGACCAGTCTGCAATTTTATCTTTTTAGATAAACTTTAATTAAATTGGAGCGGTAATAACCGACTGGTTAATTTAACAAAGGTACAATTAAACCAAGGAAAATTCAACCTACAGAAGTTGGTTGAGTTGTCCTGGGTTTAACCGACCTAAGTTGAATGTATATGGAACTTTAGAAATTACATAACCAAAAATAGCAGATAAATATTGGACAAAACTACTATTAAAATAGAAGTTACTCGTATAGTGGCACTATTTGAAGAAAATCATAACTCATTTACAGGTGACACTGTATATGGGAATTTTACTTGAATATCAAGTCTCAATCCTATACATTGCTCCTTCATTACTTCTTAAGTTGTTTATTATAACAGAAATTACCTGAAGAGAAAAATCACGGCTCACAGAATCTATATATGGAGTTTGTAATGAATTTAATGCTTCAAATGGAAAAGACATGAGAGGATATCCAGCTAAAATTACTAAAAATTCTGCTGGTAAGGCATCAACTGGTTGTCCTGTTTGTATCTAAAAAAAGAAAGGTTGTTTTACTAGCTTGGTGACCAATATCCTGTCTACTAACTGACATATTGTCCTATTGTCCAACTTACCGTTATAAGATTAAAGTTATAAATTTATATTAATTTAGGCTGAACGATAGCCAACTAGTTAGTGCACTGGGCTAGCAATAATGAAGCCCATGTTTGATACCCTGTGGCGCTACCATTGGGCAAGGCAATAATGAAACTTGCTCCTGCTCAATAGACCTAGTGAACAGTTCTAAATTCAGGTAATAAAATATTTAAAAAAATGTGTGACATTGGAGACTTGCACAAAGGCTAGCTCTGTAAGCGAGGCTTGAGCAACAAGGAATCATCGCCTGGTTTAAGTCATGGAAAGTGTTTCCTAAGACCGAGGATTAAGATTATCATATCAATGGACCAGCTTCGTATCCAAGAAACACAAGGTCAACCTGTTCAAAACTTTAATTAATCAAGCCCATAGAATATGTAGCACAAGCACCTCTCTGAACAATCCCTATGACTAAGTTACTTAGAAACAATCGTTTTTTTAACTGATTTATATTCTTTTGCATTAAAAACATCTCGGAAAAGTTCAAATCCACCATCACAGTATAGAAAAATAACCGCTTTGGACCTTCTTCATTCAAACTGCTTTGGACCTTTTTAAAGACATATAAATGTGTATCGAAATCAAAATGAGATTCAGAATTTCATTAAGAGCAAAATGGTTCAAAGCATGATGCTCATCTTAACCAGCAAGATCTAACATCAGTTGAGTAATTTTTACACGGGTCTACAGAGCGAGGTCTACTAGAAAACAATACGAAAAGTTACAACATGAAAACATATAACAGAAATGAAAGCAAATAAAGGCAAGTGCAATAGGAGACATTCTTTTGATACACAACTCTACACTACAAGTTCGTGGTTTTCATCAACAGACCAGCAGGAAAAAAATGTAGTTTTTCAAATAGACAATTTCATTTGGCAAAATTATCCGCAGTATTAAAATAGAATGGCTTTTCCAGTATCTGATCAATAGCTGTTATCATGACTAACTTGACACTAAAATGATGCATGATCAGGCTTACAAAGATATTTATTTGGTTAGAACTTGAACAATTAAATGCATGTTTTTTTTGCAAGTAGGTTTCAAACTAAGGAAAGTTGTCCAGCTAATAATCACTTTGTTACTATCACCCAAGCCAACAGCATAATTTGTGAGCTAATTGCCGAAAATGTACAAGAAAAAGAAAAATTTGAACCAATGTTTTTGATAATCCATGGACCCATGAGAATGTGATGATTTGTCAATCATTTCCGTGTTGGAATATTTTACTTCCAAAACAAAATTTAGAATCTAGCAAGACATTGATTGCCAATTGAACAGTTTTCCTCTTGATAGTTGAGAATAATTGGAGGTTTTGCCAACAACTGCCAATTTGGCTTGACTATGAAAGCTAACTACCAGCTAAGTCCTACAAAAACTTGGCTAAAACCCTAGCCCTATTTCAAACACAAGGCAACTTTTTGGGCAAAGACAGAAAGGTTCTAGAATCACCTTGTTATAGTACATTTATAAAGTTTTACTTTTACATGGGATATCATATGTTACCAGTAAAAGTTTATTGGTATGTATTTTCTCATCACTTTAGCAGTTTCACTGGATAATAGAAGTGAGAGAGTCATGAATGCTAGGGTAAAGTACCACAAAGCATGTATTACACATCTTTGCATTCAAATGAAACTCTTGTTTGTGATGAGAAAAGGAAATTGTTAATTAATACAGGCTAGGTTAGAATCAAAAGCATTTTAGATAAATGTGATGTCAAATGAACTTGGCTGGTGCTCACTCAGAGCAGAAATTTTGAGAAATAACCGTTTTGTTGAGTGAGAACTGCGTCATTTTTGGTATGGTAAAGTAAATAACAATGCCACTTGGACATGGTCACTGTTAGACAATGACTATATGGTCAATTTTGGCACTGCTCGTGAAAATAAGGTTATACTATTTGATCTATTCAAAATTTCAGGGTAAGTTTATTTGTTAAGTTGAAGTATAGCCAAAATTTAGCTTTGGTCGGTTTTAATGAGTGGGCTAATGCAGCAGAAATAGGTTAATGAGAACAAGATAGTTAGTGTTTTAAATGTATCACATGTAATAATGTGAAAAACATGGTTAAGTTAAAGACAAATGTTTCTAAAATACCATGCAAAAGTAAAACTGAATACAATTAGGTTAGGGTGACCAACCATAATATATGACATATATTGGCATGAAATTTCATATATTTCAAGACACTAAAAGAGGCTAGTAAATTTGTGCTTGAAATAAAGCCAAGTGGTTGAAAATTTTACCAAAATAATTCCTAGGCAATTTGCTTTTAAGGGAAACAAATTTTTATGTATTCAACATCAGTGTGAACCATTGTATGATACATTGCAACGTCTTGAGCACTTTCAACTCATTGCAATAATTTTCACACAGCAATCATTGACATGACACTTTTTTGCACAAATTTATTGCATCTACTCTGAATTTGAATTGATTTGTCAATATTATATATTTATTTGAGACTAAACTTGGTCACCTTAAAGTAAATTTTTAACACATGACTACAAACAACCAGGGGATATAGATTGGAAAAAAGGGGCACGTGGGTAAAAGGTTATACCAAAATAAGGTTGGAAAAAGTTGTTCTACAATAACTAGAATAGGGGTTCTTAAACTTTTTGGCATACGCCCCCCTTGATGGTACCTAAACATTTTGCGCCCCACCTCATTGCAAAATAAAAAAGCATTAACAAAACAATAATTTATTTTCAATTAACTTTTATTAATGTGAAGGATGTAGTCGTTTTTGGGAAACCAAACGTTTAATTCGAAGCTTTGTAGAAGATAATGCACATCTTAGGTCAGCTTCACAGTCAAGTTTGTTCCTAGGTTTTGTCTTTATATTAATGAAAATGACGCTGCAAACGACTTGGTCTCAAAACGTCGTTGATTAGCTTTTCTAAGCATATCACACATTGCGGTACGACTTTTCCGTTCACTGTGGTATATATAAAGCCATATTTCAGATAATTTTAGTCATACTTTCTCTTTTTTCCACTCATTTTGTGTCAGTACAATTAGTTAAATTACTAAAATATCTGGTTATTAAATCAATACTAAATTTAAGTTTTACTTCATTTTAAGGTTTTAATATATTGGCTGACTTTGGTTTTACCCTATTTAAACCGGGTGCACGACATTACTATTTTTATTATCTGTGGCCAAAACTGCACACAAATTTTCAATCGTTAATGACTCGAAAATTATACGGCGTAAACTGAACGGAGATTTACAGGTTAGTAGCAAAAACATCTGGCTTCCTGTATACATCATCTTTGTAAAACTAAAGAAAATGCATTTAGTGTAAATTAAGTATTTCTACTAGTGATGCATTTGTAAAAGTTTTTCTTGTTATGCCGCCCCCCTCTGTGAGAAAAAAAAAACAGGTCACCACAAAAAGAGAACACAAGACAACTGTTAGTCGAGCTAGGAGTGCGTGAATGAGTAAATGAAACAATACGCTTCAATTCGGAGAGACACCAAATACTATGACGTAACGATTGACGTATTTCAGAATCCAAATTTCAAAGATACCATTGCTATCGTAATACACTTTAAGATTTTAGTAAAAATGAACCTATAGCGAAAGTCAAGAATGCATGTTTAGACATAGCTCATATAATAGACAGTTTGTCATCTCTCGCATGCCCCTCATGAATGTTATACGCCCCCCAGTTTAAGAACCACTGAACTAGAATGAAGTCCAGTGTGAATGGATTACTGGAAGCATAGTTGTATGAAAAGTGGCAAAGTCAAAAACAAGCTAACCATTAATCAAACAAGAGTTGTCGATAAGTAAATTGGAAAAGGAGTTTTTCAATAATACAGTGGTTAAGCAGTTTTTGGCAAACTTGCCGTTAGTTACTAGGAAAGTGGCAATGATCATGATATGAAAACCTGAAATCAATATGCTTAATGGCTAGTATTTGAGTCAAGTATGGCAGCAGGGGTTAAGTCTTTTGGATGTTGGAAAACGACTCTGCAGATAGGCTATCACTTGAAGTTGGTTTTATTTTTAGCATAGTATTGCCACCAGTGACAGACATGGTCTGGTAAATAAATCATGTTTTATGGTAATTACTAAGCTTTCGCTAAACAAAATACGCCAACTATAGTTAAATTAAATTAATCTTAATTTACACAAGGCAGTCACAACCTATCACTAAGTATCCAAAGGATACTTATTTTTTGTCATCCATGCATACTTGATTAAACTGACAAATCGTCTTTGATTTAAGATAATTTTTCTCTTAACCTTCACTTTAAGTAGTGTACATGCTAAATACTGAACAGTTTATTACCAACAAGTTGTGAAGATTAATAATTCAGAATGGGGTGAATGAAAACATTTTTGTGATACCTTGTTCTAAACACTTGACACAGAAATAAGTCTTGGGAAAAATTAGCGCCACAACAACATCGCCCGTCTAACAACTCAAGCCGAAGCATCTTTTCAAAATGATTTTGACCACAATATTTTTGTGGTTGATTAAATTATAGCAAGTTACAATGTACCATTTTTTGTAACAAAAAGGATTTACCTAAACACTAGAATTCATCATAACCAAAAATAATGCATTGACGGCACATTTATGAGTTGTATGAGTTGTGCAATCTGTCATAATTCATAAGCATGGAATTAGTAAAATTTTATAAAAAAAGTCATTCAAAGCAAATGCTTTTGCCTGCAAAATGTTTTTCACTTTTAATGTACAGTAGATGAATGAATGTTATCCTACCATAAATGTGTGTTTCTTTAAAATATTTGTTGTATTGTTGCTACCGATGGAACAAATGTTCATAAGCTATATTTTGAAACAAGAAAAATTTTTTTCAATAAACAATAATCATATTTAATTAATAATTGGAAATAATCTTCCTACAAAAGAAAAATAGGAAAAATGTCTATGACAAAAAATATTACAGTTTTATAATTTTTTGACAAAATTTTCATATCTTACATTCAATTGTTTTTGAAAAAGCATAAGATATATTGCAATTATAAACCTTCTTTAGAGCAGCAATGTGCCTTGCATTTTTGTGAGAGAGTTCTTGTTACCTGACTTAAAAATACACCCAAAGATCTACATACAATACTTGCTCAGCATTTCAACAAAGTTTTTGTAATTACAATTTGATTTGCCTGCTTGTTAAGTGACGGCACAATGGTTCTGGAGATGTGTTCAGCAAACGGTTTAAGATAATTCTCCATGCCTCGTAGTATGCAATGAAATTCTTCCTAAAAACAACATATTTATCACAATAAACAAAATTATTTATATCATAAATCAATCTATCATGCATCAAATACTAGACAGATTTACTGTGGCGTAGCTGCCCTAAGGATATGCAACACATACCCAGGGTTGGCAAACTTAAAAAGCAGCAATACAGTACATTTTTTTCTTGAACTTTTACTGATTCTCTACTATAACTTTAAACTGCAACAACTTGACACAGTTTGTTGGTGCACTATTTTGAATGAATAATTTTTGATTTTTCTGATTTTGATTATGTCGCTATACTGCACATCTTAAGTCAAAACAACCCCAACGTTGCACACACAATCATTCATGACTTCATACTCCGTACATTTCTTTGATGTTTGCTGGTGTGACGAGTACATGAAAAAGTTTGAGGTTTTCCTTTGCAGTTGAAAAAAGATTTAGTTTCGAGGGTTAAATTTTAATCCCCAACAAAGCATTTTAAACTTTAAATGAATCCAGTTAAAGAAATTCGATGTTTGAATTGTCAATAGTTTATCTTATAATATACTTGGTTGGAACAAACAATAAACTTGGCTGCCAATTGCATCAAGATACCTATCACGTATATGTTTCGTGACAAAGTGAAATTTACCCTTAACTCTTTTTTAAATAACTGTAAACGTACTTGTACGTTACAGATACTTGTGAATCAGATACTCATCGCACCTGAACACATCTTAGTAATGATGTAGAAAAATTTGAAAAGGTTAACTGCCACACGAAAATCTATCCCGTTATTTTACGCGAAGGGAAAATAGAGAAAACATAGACAAAAAAACTTTTTTCGCTAATAACCACTTGTTCATATCTACGGTATCGTGAAAACAGATACATTACACCCAACAGTTAGAATGTTGGAATTCCTGAACATAAATTAGCTAAATATCTAGAAACCTACATTAAACTCAACATGCCCAATCAACACAAGGTTAATTCTACCACTGAGTTTATAAACAAAATGGTGGAATGCGACTGAAACAAACTGACGCCTTGGTTAGCTTTGATATAGTATCGCTCTTTAAAAGAATGTACCACTTCAAAACTGAATTGGTTTAATAACCAATCATTTTTATAGCAAAAACGCCATTGTCACACCACCCTTTGGTGAAAAAGCATTTACCAAACTTTTAAAAATGGCAACCGGAGGAATGTTTTTGTACAAAGACACACTATATAAACAAATCGATGGAGTTGCCATGGAAAATTCGTTACGTCCAACTCTCGCCAATTTTGTTTAGCACATCTTGAAAAAATATACTGAAAACCCAAAACTTATATTCAATACGTGGATGACGCCATCTTTGAAAACCCAAATCATGCCACTTTCAAAATCAACTACACCAGCTTCATTCTAACATAATATTGACTATGGAAAAAAGAAATCCCACGTTAGTTTTCTCAAAAACAGAAATTTGTATTACCAATATTTCCTTTGACTCATGGGTATTTCGAAAAAAGACAAATACTGGGGTTCTCCTTAACTTTGAGGCAGTAGTACCCAAAAAATGGAAAAAATTTTAATTTTTTACTTACTTAACCGAGCCTGGTATGTTTGCTTATACAACTCATTATTCAAAACTAAAGTTAATATACTCCACAAAATATTCTTGAAAAATTAATAGTTATCCCAAGACATGCTCGAAAGATCTCTGGATTCATTTATTGCACCAGAAAAGAACAAATACACTCAACATGACACCACAACTAAGGAACCATTGAAAAACTAACCCCAAAAATATTGTATATTGGCAAACTCTCCACTATTTTCAAATTTAAAGTTGTCAACCTTCTCAACAAGGAACTTAATCTTGACACTGTTTGCACTATTACCCCATTTAAACTCGGAAAATACTTTAATAACATATCCAGAGTGTCCACGGCACTTGTATCTGAAATGTTGTATCAATTCTGATATCCACATGACGTGTACATTGGTACAACAATAACGGAAAACTCGAGGTTAGACTGTTCATATGCAAAATCAGCAGTAACAGAACATGTAGAACAATGCAGTACGTGCAGTAAAATCGACTTGTACATAAATACCATTAAATATTAACAAAATGTAAAACAGATTACCAGAGTAAAATCCAGGAAGCTCTGTTAACTAAAGAATTAAACCCCCCATTAAATAGACAAGCTTTCAAAAATGGCGTCTCTTTTCTTTTAGATCTGTTAGAACATACCTTAACAATAGATCTATTTATCTATTACCTGGCAAATCACAGTTTTTTATTTTTATGCTTCTATCGTCTGTATTATCTCATTGTTGAATTTGTTTTGTATGGTTTACTTTGCACCTGCGTCTAGCAAATTGTTATATTGTAACACCATATCTATTAATTATGTAACCTCGAGCGAATGTTGTTGTCTGTTTGCACCGTGGATTTTTCATTTGTGACAATTTTCCAACAACATACTGTAACAATTTCATATAATGCATTTATTTAAAAATCTTCTCAGATGAAGAACATAATAATATTCAAACTAGTTATCCAATAGAATTATGTAACTGCCTGCAGTTTGTTTGCTTTTATCAACTTCATATTGTTGCCTTCATGTCATGCTCTGGTCGAAGGGACTAATAAAAATTAAATACAAGTTTATTTTACTCTGATGCTGCAAAATGTGGTATTATTCAATTCGTTAATTATTTAATTATTGTGTAGTATGTCGTGTTCCGAAGAAAGTTTATCAAAGAATTAAAACATAATAATTATTGCAACATTACATTTCTCTGATCATAACATGTAATATGCATTCCGATTTTTGCATTGTAGCAAATGACATTAATTACACACTAAAACATAACGCTGCAAACGATGTCACTGTAGTTTCACGTTGCAACCTTACACTATGTTTATGTTCAGGCTCAGTGATGTTATAAACTCTTCTAAGGTCATAATGATTGGGTCTGCTAATGGTAATGTTTAAATCAGTAATAACACTTTTCATGATAAAGTAGTCGGCAACTAAACTGACTTCATCACCAAACCATATCTGGTGAAAAGGGTGTGTGGGTGGCCAGAGAAATAAAAGAGATGGGTACCTAGGATCACTGGTATATTTCTAAAAAGATGCGCTTGAAGGATGACATGTTATGATAATCTTTATCTTCAGACTGAGAAAGGAAGGAATTAATTATTGAAGACATGTAACTTTGAGGATAGAACAATAGAACAAGTATGTTATGGATGTTACAATTTATAACATTGGTTCCCAACCCTTTTAGGTTCGCAGCACCCTTCTTCAGTAAAAAAATGCTGTGGCATCCTTTTTCAGTAAAGAAATTCCACAGCACGCTAAGTTTCTTACCAACTTTTGTTTTTGCAATTTTAAGAACAAGCCGGTTATCATTTTTGTGAATATATCTACTTCAGAGTTTTAAAATCAAAATAATAATGATTGTGATTAGAAGATTATATGCTACAAATCCGCTGTTAAATATAAAATCATGCAGCACCCTGGTTGGGAAACACTGGTTTAAGCATTTTATTTCAAATATACCTTCATTTTTTTCCCTTCTGCTTGTTCTTCCTTGGTGTTTTCACAAGTGATCAGTTCAGCTACATCCTTTGACAGATTTTTCAACATTTTCTGCCTCGTTGCTAACTGTGATCGTTGATACTCAGTTTGTAGAAGAAAACTCATCAAACGTTGTTGAAAATCTTCTAAGTGATCCATTAATTCATCATAGCTTTAATTAAAGTGTTACAAAAAGTTATACAAAAAAACACTTGTTGCAATTTAGACTCATGAACCATTCACAAATTACGTAAATAATACCACTGTATATACCAAGTCTGGCTGGCATTAATGCAGAAAACAGAAGTATTTGATGGTTTCGGTTGTGGAATGGGTTTTTCTTTGCTTTTAGATTTTCCTTCAATCAAATTTAGAGATAATTGCTTTTTGTCAAAAATTGCACAATATAACTTCTTCTTGTCCAAGGACTGTTGCAAGATTACTACATTAAATGATGGAGGCAAGTCTTTCATCAAACTCAAGTGATTTTCGGCCTACACAGTGAATAACCAATAACTAATTAGTTAAGTATTTACTCACACACATATAAAAATAGTACCCAGACAGTGACAGCTCATTAATTTAACTTTGATTAACTTGTAATTTTGATTACAGAGCTAGTACAGAAACAAGTTTATCTTATACCAAAGAACACTATTTACCAAATCAACTAGTGAAAAATGGCAATGAAATGATCGCCCAAAACTACATCTCCAGTTTTCATGGTCATCTTGGTTTGCTTAGTAGAGATTTTTACATCATAGAGGAAAAACATGATGCATGACAGTGCGGTTTGCTTGAGGTATAAGACTAAGTATGAAGTGTTTTCATAATAATGTATGGAATAAGGGACTGTACAGCACTAATAAACAGCAGGTACGCTGATACAATTTACAGCAAAATTCTGTGCTCCATCTAGTGGACAACTTTAGGTTATTATCCACATACAGCTTCTTATTCCAAACATAACAAGCCGTCCAACAAGCGTCGACCAACAACAACAACCTATTTTTATGTTATCTGAACTTTGTTAATCCAATTTTAAAGTAAAATAAGACACAGGATATAGTTTGGTTAAATTTTGTGTTTTTTGACATGAACTTTCGCAAGCATAAGACCTTTACTTAGCAATTTTGAAATATTTTTTGCCATTTCATAGTTCACCTAAAGAAGCAAGCTTATGCTTGCGGAAGCTCAAGTCGAAAAATTTAAAGTTAACCTTAAGAGTGCTAAGCTATATCCTGTTTCTTATTTAACCTATTTTTAATAATGATTAGCAAACCAGAAATTTTTTCCCCTTTCGTCATTTTATTCAATTAATTGTGTTATTTCATATAATAGACTCAATTTTGTTCTATAGTTGGTTGATATAACATAGCATTGTGGACAAATTTTAAAGTCATACCTGTTTAAGAATCAATTTTACAAAGCAAATAATGGCAACTTTACTAATTGCTAGAAAGTCGTTCGTTATAACCTTGTCTGGTTTACATGGACATTTGCCACAAATTTTAGAAGACTCAAAGTAAATTTATCAGTGCCATTAACTCCGAGTTAACAAGCTTCTACTGTCACTTAAGCAGAAGTAATATTTCTATTTATTATGACAAAAAATTCTAGGCAAGCAAAAAGTTGAAACATAGTTTGGTTGCAGCAATGCAAATTAAATTACCAAAACAAAAATAAGTAAGTTTACACCTAAATCTATTACAGTACAACGTGATAGGCACTGAAACACTGATCAAAACTGAATGATGTTTTCAACTTGCAAATTTATATATGTATCGCTTCAGAAGTAATAATACATTAGAAATGCCTTCAAACCACACTATCTTCTTACCAAGGCCATTCTTCTGTACACCATGAAGCTTTCATGGAGATGTTTGATAATATTCTTATGAAGTGGTGACAGATGAAGCCCAGATGTTAGCTTGGATTTAAGAAGCCAGGATTCCTATTACAAAATCGTTAATTGTTGCAAAATAAGAAGTAAGCTTAAATCAAGACAACAAAGAAACATTGGAATACACAAATAACACCTTACTGAGACTCACACAAAAAATACAACTTTTGCGCTCTGAAATTTATATTTTAAATTAAATTCATTTATTAAAAAAAATGCAATAAAATAATCATCAATGGTAACGTACTGAGCAACATAGCAATCTATGTACCATGGAAAAAAATTTATGGCAGTATATTGTATAAAATTATTTATCAATATTAACGTACACGTGCATGAATCGCCCAAAAACCAATAAGAGGATCAACGGTAACAAACAAAAAAATTAAAACATTCCAAATATAAAAATAATTTATAGAAAACATACATAAAAAGGTGATAGGCTTGCATTATGAAAAAGTCACGGTGAACCATAACAATAAGAATAATATAATAAAAATGTGTCTACTGCAAACTTCTGTTAAAGATGCTTGGAGCCATGGTGTCAACCAATCAAATAGTGTCATGTAATTTAAAAACTTTGTGTTATTTGACATTTGTGGGCCGTAAGAAAATTGGAGTATGAATGAAATTTATTGCCTTGTTCTATTGTTGGGGCATATTCAATTCAATAGGTATTAAATGATAATTTGTGACTACATATTTTTTCTGTGCAGTTAGGCAAACGATGCTGCCAATTTTCATGATATTATTGTAGCCTACTTGGGTTTGTTTTGTGTTGCTTGTGGTGGTCTACACAGCACACATTGCTGTGAATTGTGCAAGCTAGGCGTGTTGTTGAGGCTGTGAACTGTTGTTAATTATTGCTTGAGCGATTGTTTGCTAATAATCTAAATCCATTGATAGTGCGTTCATTAATGGCTGATAGCCTAGTTAAGCACCACAGTACCAAAACCAAACTGTCAATGTCTTGAATATTGATATATTATTATTGAATCTCAATGAAACGGTTACAGTTATCCGAGTACAGAATTGAGTTGCGTTCATTAGACTGTTGATACCAGACTAACACAGTGAGTGTTGTAGAACGAATGAAGTATTTTGAAAGTAATCGAAACTGGGTTAAATTTGCAAGTACAATAGAAATGTATACTTCAAATACAGAGTTCAACACTTCATTTTCCAAATAACTAGTTTAATCACAGAACCCGCACAGAAGCTCTTAGATATGTTGTATTATTTCGCATTTATTGAATTGTTTGCAAGGTAACTTGCTTGGGAAGAAAATAGAAAGTTATTTGTTTTTTTACAGTTGGTGGTAAATATTGAAAAATATTAGGTAAAATTTTTAAAAAGAAAAGACCAACAAATTTCACCTTCACAAAACTATAAACTAAACTTCAGCAAATAGGCTGTTTTTATATGTTTCTTACAACTATTTTTTGTTCCTTAATCCTTATTAGCACAGGGATTTTAGGTAACTTAATCGGCACATATGTTGAAAAATTGTCAACATGGTATTTCCTTGTGTTTTTCGATACAAATGCGCTGGTCTTAAAGTGAAGTTGTTGTTATAGATGATTTGATGTTGATAAAACTTTAACAAAACAATTATTAATCCTAATTGGGAGGTCCGCTGTCTTCCCAGGAATAGTTTTAGCTTACTAGTTCTCAGATAAAATGCAAGAAAATCTTAACGAGAAAAATTTTGCCACATGTTTTTCAAACACAAAAACGAAGAAACGTGGAGCACTACAACAAATTGTTCAGCATTCCCAGCATTATTTGTTCTTCTGAAGTTTTCTGTTTCGTGGGTAAACCCGTCGGCTACAAGTGACACATGCAGATCGAATATGCTCTGCACATCTGTAGCATCTTCCCCGTTTGATACCTTGAACTGCGCCATTGAAAGTGCTTGAAGTAGCAGCATCAACGAACCTCAACTTTTCGGAAAGTAGTTTAGTTTCTACCGCCAATTGTCTTTGGATGACATATGGTTGAGCAAGCTGAAAGCTAAGGTTTTTTAGAAAATCTGTTTTTTTGTTACTTTTCCCATTGCCTCTTATTATGAGAAATGCGTTGTTACTGGCAACATTTATCAAATTGTAATTATTAACCATTGGCCAACAATTTGTTTTCCTCAAGCAATTGAATTCTTCACAGTTTTCATCAAGAGTGTCAACTCCACCTTTATATTTGTTGTAATCCATGATAACTGTAGGTTTCCTGTGATTTTCAGTGATGGAAACAGAAGAGTGTGAAGAAGACAGCATGAGGACATTCCTGTTTCGTTTTGGTACATATGACAATAGCAGAATGTTGTTCAAATGGTCATACAATGCTTCAGTACTTTCCACCTCTCTTCTCCTTGTTGACTTGAGCTGCGATGGAACTTCACGGCGATTAGCCATTACTGTTCCTATCAATGTAAGCTTTTGAAGCAAGAGACTGTAAACAAGACCAAGAGATGTAAAATATCTGTCAATGTATATGTCACGACCAGTACCAAAGTAAACAAAACACAAGTTCATCACTATATCATTTGCAAGATTTCTGTCAGGAGCCGAGTCGGTTTCTTTTCCGGAATAAATAATGCCATTTAGAGCAAAACCTGATGTGGCTTCACACAGCCAAAAGAACTTTACACCATATTTCCTTGGTTTCGATGGCATGAATGTTCTTCCAGCAATTTTGCCTCGATATCCGATGAGTTGTTCATTCACATTCAAGGATTCCGTAGGAATGTAGACGTTGCGCAGAGCTTGTAAGAGCTAGTTAGAGCTAAGGCAAACGTTTCCGACACAACTGCTTAGACAATATTTTTCTTCTGAGTTATATCAAGTTATCAACTGGCAATCTAACTCCTTCTAGTCAGACAGTGATTGACTAAATACACGTGCAACTCTCCTGTAAGTCCCCGGTTATCACATTGTGATAATAGCTAACTACTATGTAGTGACTTTACATTCCAAACTCCTATTGTTTCTGATTGTTGACATTTTGTCAACAGATGTGCCGATTAAGTTAAAACGCAAATAACTCATTGTGGAAACAATTTAACGTTTTGAAATCGCTACAGCAGTAAGCTATTCAGAAGTTCTCCATCGTCACAGGATCTTGCTGAGATAGTGCATAAGCTACGAGAGCAATGTCACACAAAAAATCGATTTTGACAAAATGTCAACGCATGTGCTAATAAGGGTTAAAACACATTTGTGTTGCACGTATAAATTGTGTGGTCTTCAACCGGTCCCAAAAATTACCACTGAACACCTTTTCCTAAACTTTATGCTTGGGCACTACGCTCTACCACTTTTTGTTTATTTTATTCAATTTTTCGACTTTTTGTTCACTTTGTTGTTAGATCACTCAAAAAGCATTTAATGGATCAGCATGCTTTGGCTGTTATATTGATTCAGGAAAGGGGAAAATGTATCAAAAAAGTAGAGAAAGTTTAAGAACCATTATCTGAAATCCCATTTTTTACGATGTAGAAATTAAAAATTTTCATTGTCCTGCATGTATGCATCCGAGCTAACAAAGAATTGTACGACCTATTACCTTAAGTCAAGCTTCAATCTTTCAACCAATTTATTCAATATCAGATAAATCTAACTTTTGAGTACATAAGTATTAAAAATGGAAAAACACAAAATTTTACTTTAGTCTTTCAATACTCATTCATAAGTATCCCTATGTAAACACTAGAACTCTAGCAATGTTTATTTTGATATTTTATACATTCAATACGTAATTTTTAACATCTACTGTTTACTCACAATTCTCAAAGTTTACGCTGTCGAAAAAAATTCTGTTCTGTTTACTTTGAGGTTAATAATTAAAATATAAAACTTACAGAAAATTTTTTATTTTGAGTTATACCTAGAACTCCGAAAGTGTCAATTTCAACATTAGTCTTTCAGATATACGACAGCTGTCGTGTGGGAGCTGTCGACGACGACGTCAGTCGTGTGGGATAGCCCCTCCAAAGAATTTTAAAAAATGCGTCTCAATTGTTGTGAACAAACGCCCATGGTCTAATCTCTACCTTTGAGCCTATAGTTGTTGTAGTCTGCCTAGGCTCAAAGATGAAAAGCAAGATCAACAAACAAAGCAAAAATGGTGTGACATGGACTCCCCACTTAGTTGCAAGGGTACAGAATCCTACAGCAGTTAATATTTTTCACATTAGAGCTGGTGTTCGCTTTGATATGCCGAAGAACAGGTGTTAGTTCATAGAAATGTTGCAAGCTTTTCACAGATAATAACATATTGAGATCCATTATTATGCACACCAACCAAGACGCAAATAAAACCAATCCCAGTTTTAACCTTACAATGGATATGCTAGAGGTTTTCAGTGCACTTCAGTACGCCAGACGAATTTATGGAAAGCACCACTCTGTTCATTTCCTGTGGAATAAAACATATGGTCCAAGCATATTCCACGAAACCATTCCGAGAGACAGTTTGTTTGAAATCAACAAGTTCGATATATTTGCGTTTGATAATAAGGATAGACGAAGGCAGAGGCTTACAAAAGACACTTTTGTACACATTTGTGAAGTTTTTGAAAGCAATTGAAACAATTGCTTATTCAACTACATCCCAAAATGGAATCTAACAGTTGATGAGTGATTATTTCCTATGAAAAACAAGTGCCCTTTTATTGTCTATACGCTTAATAAACCAGATAAATTCGGAATGAAGTTTTGGATTTTGACAGAAGTAGGTTCAAAGTATTTCTACAAAACTTTGCCATACAACAGAGCCCAGGAGAACGTACAAAGAAACGGCAAACCGCTTCCAAATAGCATCCATAGTAAGAGAGGCTACAATGTAATGACAGACAACTTCTTTACAAACATACGTCCGACTAGTCTGCTCCAAAACAGATTGCAATGGTTGGCACTGTCGGCAGTAACAGCAAAGGGCTAACAAAACAGATGACAAAAAGCAAACGCGAAGTAAACAGCAGCTAGTTCTTTAGGTACTTTAATGAGGAAAATGACATGATGTTGGTCAACAATAATTAATTAATTATCAATGCAAGAAAAACAGAAGTGTAAGGTTGATTTCAAAAATGCGCAACTCTCCCAGCACTGATCAAACCAACAACAAAAGCCTCTTGTTATTTACTTCTATAACAAGAAAAAATTTGAAGTTGATGTAGTAGATCAGATGATAAGACAGTATTTAACTCACACTGCCAGTTGTAGGTGGCCACTTGGACAAATATTTTGGACATAGCAGTTTTGAACTCTTGGATTCTCTTCACAAAGTCCTCCGGTCAAAGCATAAGTAGACGCGATTTTACTGTATACTTCTATTAAAAAAAAACGGTTAGATTTGGTGTTGGATAATCAGGTCTAAACCACAGGCAATACTCCCATTTTAACACTAGTTCAGGCAAGAATTGTATTAAATGTCGTGTTTGACATGCTATAAATTTTATTTCAAAATGATCAATAAAGATTTGTGGTAAAAAAAGAGTTCTATAGATGTGTGCAGCCGGAAAATCAAAAAATGTCTAAATCGACATTGCCGGAGTTCTAGGCATACTTTTTTCCCTTGGAGTTCTACTGTTACCATATTGACTGCAAGTAGACCAATGACCAATTTAAACAATCTCCGAAACTGTCTTCATGTAATAAATTATCCAATATTTGGCAATCTTGTTTTACTAAAAAACTTCAGGTTCCAAACACAGGGGATTTTCAATTTGCAGGTAAAATGCCAAATAAAATGGTTAAGAATGGTCATGGATGTCCAGCCCATGAACCATGGAGTGTTTGTTTACAAATTAGCATTATTCTCAAAATAAAGACATGATTGTACCATTTCTGTTACTTATAATAAAAAAATGAAAATTAATCGGCAGTAAGTTTAAAAAATAACTATTCCACTACCACATGGTAGTAAAGAAACCTCATTTTTGTGATTAACCGTGGATTCAGCAAAAATTAGGCCAAGCTCTAATATTGTGAAAAAGCATGCCTATAATAATTTGTAGATGCATTAAACGAAATTGTGTAATTAGACTAAAATTTGTGAAAAACAGCTATTTCAAACCTGATGTAATAAAGAAGCAAGCTGTGATGAACCAGGTTCTGATATAGCCTTTAGCAGGAGAGATTTCATGATTAATGATGCTTCTGCACTCTAAAGTAAGTGTTACAGAAATTTTGTGGGGTGTAGAAATATTTCTATTATAAACAATTACTAGTTTAATTATTTTCTTAAAAAACCTAACCTGATGCATAGCAAGATATGAGGCAGCTAAATCTGGGTCGCACTGAGCACAACATTCTACAATTTCTATGGAAGAATTTCTGACTACTTCAATCTCCTGGAGTTGTAAAGCCATGTTCACACTTTGTGCCAAAATTTCGGAGGCATGGCTATGTAACCTTAAAATTTAAATATACAAAGTAATACAAAATTAAAAGGAAATTTCATGTGAAGACAAAAGTTACTATCTGCTAAAAACATGTTTAGAAAATACTGGAAGATATACCTGTATGATAATTCGGAATCATCTGTTAAATCAGCATTTTTTTCCAGGTGAGTATTTACTATTGAAGAGAGCATGGAATTTTTTTCTATTGTTTCATCAATTACAGCTGTAAACAGTGTAATATATGGTTATCATAGTACAGTAATAAAAAACATTAAACATTTTGCAACTAAAGGCTTGATACTGATTATCACAATTGTAAGGAATCCTAAGTTAGATACTGCTATCAACCACATGAATAAGAAGTAAAAGAATTAACTTAAAACTTGGTCTCACTGTAAAACTTTACCAAATGCAAAACATCGCAAAAATGTTGTAAAAGGGCCAAGTGCTATATCTGGGTTTGCAATACACATCATGGTACAGCAAAATGATGTCATGCCAATTTTTCCTAACCAGAACTGCAACAATCTTTCCAGAGTTATTGCTCTAACAATCTAAATTGCTAGTTATTGCTCTAACGATTGGATGATAAGAATGACATGCAGATTACTTTTTGAAAGACCATTCCACAACTTCAAGCTCTTGTCGAAGATAAGTAACAACAAAGTTTATATTGGCAGAAAAGTTTGCGCAAATAACTTACATGTTTTAAGAGTTATGTGTTTGTTTGTGTGTATAAGTGCTAATGATAACAGTGTTAATGATAATGCTTTATGTTAATGATAACAGCCTGATAAAAAGTACTGTTAATTTCTCGCTTGTTTAGATATATTTTTCTGATCCTTTGTATTTTTTTTATTTTTTTTTATTGTACCATTGGTGAATTACTGAGTGTTGCTCACTGATGCTAAAATCCATGTTTATGTTATGAAAAACTTAAAATATCACTGCTGTTGGCTTTTTAAGCTTAAGCCTATGTTTGAATATTTCATTTGTTTTTCCATTAGAAAAAGATATTTTTATTTCAGTAAAAGGTGATGTGTATTAAACCAAAGAAAATACAAAAATAACAGTTGTTATTTAAACTTGATTCCATTTGCCATTAAGTCACAATCTAACTTTTTGTTAATGTTTTGGTTGTGTTTCAAAGTAGTGTGAAGCAGAAAAACACCATATCACCATTTCAGATTGGTATGGGTTTCATGCCATCAGTCTGTATATTTAAAGGTAAAGCTTATATTATAGAAGCCTAAAAACTCTCTAAAATCTCATTAAGATTTTGCTATCAGGATAGATATTATTTAAAGTAAAATAAAGTAGCATAACCAGGAATATAAAAGAAAAGACACTTGACAATATTGAAACTTTAGTATGTCTCGATAATGCTGTGGTAATGAGATACTGTAGAAGGTTGTAAACTTTACTTCATGGAACTCCATAAACCAAAGTAATTTAATTTTCAATATACAATCTTCGAACAATTATCTTCAAACAGAATCTCAAAATTTCTTTAGTTTGAAATCGGGTTAACTGAAAGTGTTTTTGTCAGTTCCAAACTATGAATAGTGGTTGTTGTCTTCAAATTAGTCCAAAATCACCCAGCATAATCTCAAAAGCAATTGTTACACATACGAATCGCATATTGTGGTATCAAATTACCACCCTTTTTATAACAAGTAGTAAATTTGTACACTGTAGCAATATTTTCTAACCACTTAATGTTATTGAAGAATCCTTTATTTACTATACTTGCCGACAACTCATCTCGTCATCTGTAAACTAACTTTATCTTGTGTTAAACTTAGCCCACACTTTAAGGGTGATCAATTGAAGGTATGACTTTATAAATCACAGCTAATCAAACATGCTAATTTAAGTTTAATCTTGTGTTCAGGTAGCCAAAGACAAACGATAAAATAAATCATACCTTCTGCAAGCATGTGATAAGCAAACTAGACATTAAAGAAAAATGTTACAGTGAGGCTATAAGCAAGCTCAATAACGCAAATCTTTTGATTATTCATATCAAACAACAGTAGTCAGAAATATGACTGTTAGCAAATTGCTTTGTTACTCATCGTGGTTTATAAACCTAGAATGTGCGGAAATCCAGATAATAATATGATTTTAAAAGTTGTTACTGTTATTAATTTTGGAAATGACATCATACAATATGAAAACTAAAGTCAATATATAATAAGCTCTTACTAATTAGTGCAGCTATTTGATGTTCGTATGGATTATATTGTAAATTTAACATAGCAAGTAGAATACTATAGCAGAGTCAAATAATTATTATTGATGTAGTAATCTAGTACAGTGGTTCCCAACTCGTTTTTAAGGCGACCCATTTTTTTAAAAAATTCAGATTTATAAAATCTTGCGACCCAAGTAAATTGTCGTAAGATTTTAAAAGTTACACAAGATTGCGTTGCAAATACACAGCACTTCAAAAGCAGCAACTTTTTCTGAAAATAATATGTTTATCAATTCATATATCACACTAATGAGATAACTGTGCTCGCTTGCTGTCAGTGAGTTTTTGAAATGGGGGCTTATTTTACTTAAGCATAGCCGCAAATCGGCTTCAACTTTCAGACGGTTTCGCTGTTTTGTTTTCAATGCACACATGGCGCTTAACCCAGTCTCACAAAGCCAAGTTGTTGAAAATTTATCAGTTTTTAAATCACATATTTTGAAACTATGGGATACACTTTGTGCATGGAAGCCCAAAAGTGGATATTTTCAGAATATTTGGGGTATTTGTCTTTGAAGGACGCAAAAGGAATACGATTTGCTGCTTCTGTCGTCATGTCCATAAACTGTTCTGCTACATGGATGGGAAGTTGAGACAGGTCCTTTCCAGCAAATGGATCAATTATCCAATCATTTTGGCTATTAGGCGTTGGAGATTCACCATAGTAGTGCACAAACGTTTGGGCAAGTTGTTCCAAGTGTCAAATTATAGTTTGCTTGATATCAACTTCCTTGCCACAAATATATTGCGTTAGCTAAGGAATCATATCGTACTCATCTCTAGTGAGATAAATTTTCCAGAGTATGAGTTTTTTGTGGAAAGCAGAAACTTTGGCGGCGTGATCAATCGCCGTAAAACAATTGCGAGAATTTAGAGCAGGGATGTCCAACCTTTTATTAAAGTGGGCCGCATTGTCACTTGAAATAATTCAATGGGCCGCAGAACCTATTAAATTTCAAGAAAAATGTGTACATAAAGTACATACTTTTGGAGTGAAAATGACTAACGGGCCGCACAAAAATCTCAGGCGGGCCGCAGGTTGGACATCCCTGATTTAGAGAATTCATACAGTCAAATATATCGGCAAGGTAAGCAACTTTTGCGTTGAAATTTTCTTTCCAAAAACTTCTCGGCTAATCCTACATAGTTCTGTTGCTTCAGGAAGATAGCAATCTCCTCCTGCAAACCACAAACTCGCTTTAAGACACGACCTCGTGACAACCATCGTACTTCCGTGTGCAGCAGCAGAGCTTGATAATCCGAATCCGTGTCAATGCACAAAAACGAAAACAAACGCTGATTCAGTGGCCTTGCTTTGATGAAGTTTACACACTGCACAACATTATTCAACACTTCGTGCGGCTCTCGAGACATATTTTTTGCAGCAACGGCCTTTCTGTGGAGAAAGCAATGAGTCCACAAAGCATTTGGGACTTCGTCTTTGATTCGTTTTACCACACCAGACTTGATGCCAGTACAAGCTGCTGTGCCATCGGTGCAAATGACAGCACATTTATCCCAAGGAATGGAATACTCCGTAAAGAAATAATCCAACAATTGAAAAATATCTTCACCTTTGGTGTGCAGTTTTAGCGGTTTGCTTCATTCGTACAGCTTCATTGTTGATAAAGCTGATAAAGACGGAAAGTTGGGGCAAATATTCAATGTCGGCAGATTCATCCAATTGAATGGAATAAAAGGGAGACTCCTTCACTTGGATAAGAATCAGCTCAAGAACATCATCAGCCATGTCTACTTTGCATCTTTTCACTGTGTTGTTGGATGAAGAAATTGCATTTAACTTTTCACTTTCTTTCTCACCAATCATTATATTTACTGCTTCTTTCATAACTGGCATTATCAAATTCTCACCATCTGTAGTTTTTCTGCTTAGCAATTTGATAGGCCGCAACATACGAAGAGTAAACAGCAACGGTATTTTTAACAGTACTTTTTTGATCTTGAATGGATTTCAACTTGCTCTTAAAAAATTCAACAGGCTTATTCACACAGTTTGGATCATTTGCGGATTGCATGAAATAAGTTCACACGACGCGCTCAAAACTTTTTCACTACGGGAGCTCTTTGTACGACAAAATGCAACTGATGCGAAATTACTCAAGCGTCACGCAGAAAAGCTTTCTCATTTCACCACATAATATGCTTCATGTCTTGGAGTTTATATTTTCAAGTTTTGTGATCTCTTCAAGTTTTCAATTTTTTTATTATAATTTTTCGCTCAAGATACAATATGCCTAAAAAGCAAGCGACCCAAAACAATAACCTGGCGACCCAACTTTGGGTCGCGACCCATGCGTTGGGAACCACGGATCTAGTAGACCCACAACTAGCAGCGTAAATTATTTTCTTATTCTTCAATTGTATTATGGTAGATTGATGTAACGTTATATACTTCTATTGGTTTAGAAGTTTACAAATACTACTCATTCATTATGTCTTCGGCTATTAGACTGCAAAATATATTTGCTACTGTTTTGGTATAGCGGTAAATTTCTGGTATAGCGTTATTACAGTGTTAACTGCAGTTATTTTTTTAAATGTGGAATAAGTGTTATAACTAGGGCAAGTTTTTGTTGCACTAAAAACGTGAGAAAGTTGCCCTTAATTTTAACAAAAGTTGCAGTAAAAAGTTGCATTTATGCACAAGTTTTTTAAAGCATTAGGGTATGAGATACTCGAAAGGATCCGTTGTATAACATAACCTAACAGTTTAAGATTTGCAGGGTGTCTGCTTGTTCCTTTTATTTCTTCACTATACAATCGATCATGCATACATTTTTATGTTCTTTAGGTTTGAAACCTACATGACAGGATTTCGCTGTCAGCTCCTGTAGAGCTGTCAAATTTGGTACTTTCCCATTTCACGGACGGCCTGGCGAGACCGCCGAAAATAACATTTTTTGCCGGTACGCAGCAAGAAAATAACGCTATGCGGAAATCATTTTCCGCAAAAAGCCAAACAGCAAAGCGTTAAAGCTTTAAAAAAAAACAAAATTACATAGGTTCATTTACCATAAAATTTTATAGGTCTAACTTACATTTAGATGTATTATTTCGTAATTCTTCATCGTTTAGCAAACTCTTTTTTATTTTGACTTCTGCAATGATGTGCTGTGGGATTTGCCATTCGTAAATAGGTTCAAGTAAATGGCACTTTTCACCAAGGATTTTTAGGGATTTGCCAACAAGATAGAGCCATTTTGCCCTAAAGAAATAATTTTATTTAAAACAAAGAAATTTTGCTGCATCTGAATACAGTATATGTCATTTAAATATACCTCAGACAATTCACTTTAGGTAAACTACTATGAAGTGAATTCAACGTAGATAGAGCCTGATGGACAAAAATGTATCTTTTTGCATTCCATTCACATTCATCTTCACTTTGTTTTATTCCATCTTGTCCGATATATAAATGAACTTTTTTTTGAAGAAATCCTGCATATAATATAGCAAATCTTCTAATTTATACTGGGACCAACAGTCAAAAATAGATACTTAAACAGAAATATAAAGCAAAAAAATTTTAGAAGTAAGGCAGTGAAAATAATAACTTACATACATCTAGTCAAGTTGCATACAATTTCCACAGTTTGGGTGTAAAAGATCCACAACTACTATTATAAAAAATCCATTGCTTTTCATATTTTGTATTGCCTTATCCTTCAGTTAACCACACCACAAAGATAAACTCACTACATCTTAGTCTCGCCTTTTGAACATGTTTTATCAGGTAAATCTGATAGACACTATTTCACTCCTACCATAAAGTGATTTCAAACTTAACCACATGATTTTGTTGCGCGGGCGTTAGACCTGGTTGTGTAAGCCGGTGTTAATGCATGGCTCTTTCCCTACCCTAAAACGATGTAAAATTTAAAATACTTTAAGAGCTCCTTTCGCAATTTTGAACACAGATTGGCAATTGCGTAAGGTATTCTGTATATACTAACAATACCTTGGATTTAAAAAGTAAAGAGCAAGTTTTAAAACGAAGAATAAAGTTGTTTATTTTATTCTCATTGGATAACAGCAAGATGTTGCAATCTAATCACACTTTTAGTACACCATTGAATGAGTGGAAATTACAATTGTTTTATTCAGCAAAATCTTTGTTTCTTTTTAAGGTAATAATTTTAGTTAGGCCAAAATGAGTCAAAGACCCATAAAGTGTTAAAATTATGTAGAAATAAACAAGTACAGTTTCAGAATTACCAAAATGACAGGTTAATTGCTTGAAATAATAATATTCTGAAAATAGTGATAAAGTAACGGTAACATATTTATTTGTCTATTCTGTCTATCTTATCCCACCACACTTTTGCTACACACAGTCAATGTCAAAACAAAAACAATACAAAAAGTGAACAATACAGCTTTCCAATCATTATAGCGAGCAGAAATTTTGTATGAGTATTTTCTGATTGCACACTAAGTACAGTAGTCGCTGTTATTTAAAACCTTTTTTGTTAATCGGTGTAGTTAAGTATAACTATTTACGCAAGTATGGCTGATTGCGAGAAGATGTAAAAATAAACAAGTAATTGGAAAGTTTGCAAAAACTTCGGATATTATACCCAGGAGCGAAATCAGTGTAGGGATCAAGTAGTACAAAGCCGTTGTTGAAATGCTGATTTTCCTTACCTTTCTACATGCCAGTTTTCAAAATGGCTATTATTTTTGTTTTACCCAAAAATTTCAGTATATTATTTTCCCTGATGAGCATTGAACATCTTTGAAATCTATTAACTTCATGTGGCTAAACTTGCTTGTAACAGTTTAGTACTGATTTTATGTAGTCTAGCAGCTTTATAATTAACTAGAAATTTTATTCTATTATTCAACAGTTCATCAAATGACCTAACCCAAAACAGCTAAAAAGCTAAGAACAACATTCGTAAGTTGTTTAATGACCCAACTAAATCCACTTTACACTTTCAAGCAACAGAAAATCATGAGGCTCACAAATTTTTTATAAATATTAAAATATAAAGAATGACAAAGCAAAAAAAAGAGAGGATACCATACTTTAGTACTGGCATGAAACAACCCAAATCTCTAATGTCAGATAATTAATATGAGAGTAGTATTAAATATAATCATTGTTTGTCATTGTGGCTTTACAGTTTGTTCGGGGAGTTATTACTTTACTCCCTAACTTAACCAATTATTTTTTGCTTGCTCACAAGAAATAAAAGTAAAAGATAAGATACAGATGACGTACCTTCTTAAGAGTTACAAATATTTTTGCAACAAAAATGTCAATGAAATAGTGAACATTCACAACGCAATTGGAGTTGGAGTGCAAATACTCTCACAAAGATTTTACATTATAAATCTAGTTTCGAACATAATGTCAACTGGCTTGTTAGCTGATGATTAGAGAGCTACACTTGTAATAATAAGGCCCATGTTCCATGCCTGATAACACCACCATGGTAATACTTTTGGGCAAGGCATTAACGACGCTTACTCCTGTTTAGTGGTCCTAATGAACAACCCAAAATTAGGTAATACTATATCAAAAAATAAAAGAACAAATATAGATATGTGTGTCAATCAGAATTTTCACATGGGATAGCTCTGTCATTGGGGTTCAAACGATGAGGAATAATTACTGGATGTAGGATAATTCATGCAAAGACTTTTTTTCAGTTCAAGAATAAAAATTATGATACCCTATCCTTTTGATACCCTGACGTAGTTATAAATTTGAAATAAATCATTTTGCACTAAGGCAAAGAAGGCTGATTGTTTTATGTGTAAGAAAAGGTTAAATTGGATAACATTTCCTTTATGTAAGGGGAAATGATTAAAAAGTGAAATTTGGGTAATCACAGTTTTTTGGTCATATATCAAACCTTTATAATTCCAATCTATGATAACAAGAACTAATCAAAACATTGCCCTTTTTTACAGAAGTTTATTCAAGATAAATTTGAACAGCCAATGTTCCAAAAACAAACAGTTTGCAATATGAATACAAGCAATCATAAACACAAACTTGTATAAAGTATCAAGGTATGGTAAGCAAATTTCATATACAATAAAACTTGGAGCGGACAGGTTTTGGTCTATTTTCTTGGTCTAATATATGTCACTATTAACCAGTGAGAAATGGTATCATAAATATTTTTAAGAAAATCTAGGGAGCCCTCTATCAGAAAAGCATTGCTAGTTCTTCTGCCCTTTTTTGCAATTAAAGTCATTTTCCTTTTGGCACATTATTCAAAACCACCCTAATGTCTATGTTGTTTACTTGAACTGCATAACTTGTGTCCAGACTTCTACCTAATCAACAGCTTCAGTAAAGTAACTGCAATGCAAAAATATTACGTAAACATGTAATTAATAATTATATAACACTGACGCATGTTACCTGGAGCTATCAAAAACGCTTTGTCTGTGACTCTTCCACACTCTTAATATAGTTTTTGCGGTGTCAGTTTTGGGATAAAAGTAGTAGGCCTAGTGCAGTAGCAATATTAAGCTACCGATTCCAAACGGTTCCCCACACACAATAACCTTTTGGCGGCTGAAAAATTCCATTTCACATTTGGTTTTGTGTTTTGTTTAAACGTACTATTGTTAAAGGTGTAATAGATTGATGCGATTCTATATCCACTCACACAGAGCGTGCACACACAACGGCTAGTACAATCAAATGACCTCGTCTGGGAATGCGAATGACACCGATACGACACAAACTTAAAGGGAATAGTAATTAAATGGAAACAATAGCAATTAACGAAATTTAAAGTTAAGTATACTGTTTCTCCATTAGGTGGTGTACCAGTTAGGAAAGAAGGAAATCACATAAAATAAAATGAATAAACTAACAGTTTCATTGGTCAACAATTTCATGAATATAAAAACAATTTCATTTGAACATTATCACATCTCCCCCCACACAAGGAACAGAAAAGCAATATGCAAGCTGCCGTCACACTACTGGGAGTAATTCATACAACACAACTAAAACTATATTTCTTCAATTAGTCAACGAGAATGTTTTGGAGTTCGCCGAGGCAACACCACGTTAGTAGGCGGCGATCCATCTACAAAATTGTTTGAGGTGAAGGGAACTATGGTATTCAGTTCACTGCTGACCACTGGTGGTGATGTTTTCTCCGTTGAAGAAGCTTCCTTGCAGGCAACCATGTCATTCTTACTTTTATGCAAGTGTTTCGATGAAGTATTGCCCCGTTTACAAACTTAACGAGGTAAGACCTTAACCCGACCTTTCACAATATCTTTCCTTTTTCTCCCCAGCGCTTGTACTTGTGGTCATATGTGTATACGACATCATTTACATGTAGCTCACAAAGACTTTTTACTCCTTTGTCATAATAGTGTTTTTGCTCCAGCTTTTCTGTGCGAACTACACCTGATTAAGGATTGTACAACGTGTTACAAAGCGATACATTTTTTCTAATATGACGGCCCATCAAGAGTTTTGCTGGAGAGTATCCGCATTTCAATGGTGCACTCCTATACACCAGCAGCGACAGATTGAAGTCTTGTCCTGAGGCATGGCTTTTCCTCAGTAGGTCTTTTACTGTGTGTACAGTTTTCTCAGCCAGCCCATTTGACTTAGGATAGTGAAGGTTTGATATTTTGTGATGGAAATGCCAGATATGCAAACACTTTGAATTCGTTGGAGTTAAAAGCGAGACCATTATCGCTGAAGACGACTTGTGGTATTCCGGGCGGGAGAAGATTTGTTTTAAACTCACTATAACTTGTTTTGAACAAGTTGACGGTAATGCACATACTTCAGGGTAATTTGAATAGTAGTACAGTCGAAATCGGTTAATCACATATCGGTTAATCGCATACATCGGTTAATCGCATAGCATAGCATAATCCCAAACCATTCCCATTCACTTGTGAAGAAAATTCAACGGTTAATCGCATAAGGGTTAATCGAATAGGAATTCTTGATTGATTTGTAGACTTGTATCACTTAACCGCATATTTCCTTTGATGAAGTGTTAAGTTGCTGAAGATTATCCTCACCAATAAACAAAAATCGAAAAAAGGCCTTCTCTAGAGTGATTAATTGAACCACAAAACTACGTTTAATTTAAGGATTGTTACTGATCGTTACATCACAATAGAACAACAAGACTAATTTTTATTTAAGGATTGTTACGTCGCAAGGCGCAAACCACGTGTCGAAATCGAAAAGAAGGAAGCTCACTTGTTGCGTCATAATGCATGGTGTCATTCCAAAATTCGGCGGAGGAGCTAGAATGCGTGCGCCGGTGTTTAAAAAAGAGAATAGCGGAGAAAATGTAGGAAATGTAGGAAATGCATACATCGGTTAATCGCATAAAAAAGCTTGGCAAATTGACTATGCGATTAACCATTGTTGGTTCATGTGGTAAAAGAGGCTCCTTCTGGTGCTGGTTTCTGTATACTATGCAGGTTGCGGAGCCGGAGGACTTGTTGACTATGTCCTTGTTGATCCTTGGCCAAAAAAACGCTTCTCTTGCTTGCCTCTTGCATTTCTCCTCACCCAGGTGTCCTTCATGTATTATATCAAGAATGGATTTCCTTAGTATTTCTGGTATTACGAGACGGACACCCTTCAGAAGGATGCCATCCTTTACTGCAAGCTCATCTCGGTAATTCCAATACTTTGAGATTAATGCTTTACAGCTTGCCTTGCAAGATGGGCCAACCTTGCTGTACGTATTAGATCAAGGTTGTAAGCTGTTCATCCCTGGTTGTTTCTTCTCTCAGTTGAATTCGGAATTTGTCGGTTACTGGTAGAGTACTTATTACCATATCTTCATGAGCTTCAACCAACGAGACTGTGGAAGATGTCTTTAGCTTGGTGGCACTTCTTGATAGCGTGTCGGCTGTGTGCATGAACTTTCCAGGTTTAAAGACTAGTGTTATGTCATAAATTTGTAATCTAATCATTAGTCGTTGCACTCTTAAGGGGCAGTTGTTGAGTTGCTTTTTGAACAAGTGCGTTAATGGCTTATGGTCACTTTCAACTTTAATGGACTGTCCATAGATATACTGATGAAAGCGCTCACAGGCATATACAGTTGCTAAGAGTTCTTTTTCAATTTGTGTGTATCTTGTTTGTGCAGGTACCATTGCTCTTGCAGCATATGCGATTGGATGCCAATCCGAATCATGCCACTGCAGGAGTACTGCTCCAATGCCCTCCTTGGACACATCTGCAGATATTTTGATTGGTACCTTGGGATCAAAGAACTTTAAGATAGGTACTTCCGAGACTAATCATTTGAGCTCATTCCACGCACTTTAATGTGTGGAGTCCCAGTTCCAATCACTTTTGGAGTGGGTCAATACGCGCAAAGATGCAGTTTTGATTGAGAGTGAGAGTAAGAATCTTCCGAGATAATTTATCATACCCAAGAATCGTTGTACATCCTTTTTGTTAGAAGGCCTTTGCATGTTGTTGACAGCATCAACCTTTGGTGGATCAGGTTTCAGACCTTCCTCACTTATCACATCCATGAATGTCAATTTCTGAACTCCTAGTATGCATTTATCTTTGTTTAGTCTAAGATTGGCATCACGTGTTGCTTGCAGTACGTTTCGAAGCTGCTTGTCACGTTCTACTTTGGTAGCACCCCATACAATAATGTCATCCATTGAAGTGTCGACACCAGACAGATCCGCATATATTAGGTGGACGGCTTTGTGAAACACCTCAGGAGCTGAAGAAATGTCAAATGGCAGTCTTAAAAAGCGATATTGCCCAAACGGCGTGTTAAACGTACACAGCTTCGAACTACTTTCATCTAGCTTCATTTGCCAAAATCTTGACAAAACATCTAACTTAGAAAAATATTTCGCATTGGCAAACTGGGACGTCAATTCCTCTCTTGTTGGCAGGTTGAAATGTTCTCTCAAGATTGCCCTGTTTAAATTACGCGGATCAAGAAACAGGCGTAAGTTGCCATTCTTTTTATTTACCACTACTAACGAGTTAACCCAAAAAGTAGGTCCATTTACTTTTGCAATTACATTGAGCTCTTCGAGACGTATTAACTCGTTTCTCAGTTTTTCTCTCATGGCAAATGGAATTTTTCTTGAGGGGTGGACTACCGGAACAGCTTCTGCGTCGAATCTTATGACATACACACCTGGAAGACAACCAAGACCATTAAAAAGATCCTTGAATTCGTGCAGGATAGTGGAATAGGGATTTGTCTTGTGGACGGAGGACACCCGTTGTATCAGTTCAAGCAGCTTAGAATATTTCAGTCCTATAAATGATTGTGAGTCTTTGCATTTACCAATAACAAAACGTGTTTTGATTTGGGACCAACATTCATTTGTACCGTGCACGTACCCAGAACAGGAATTTTGTGGTTTCCATAGCCCGTAAGTGCAATGGAGGTTTTCTTAATTTTAGGTGTATAACGTAATATTTTGTAGTCGGAAACGGTCATTAAGTTCACCTCTGCACCCAAATCTATCTTTAGACAAAGAGGGGTCTCGTTAGATTTTACATTAATACACCAACTATTTTCACTCACTGAGTTGATATGCAGTGGAATGTCTTCTTGTATATCGTCTACTCGGACCTCGCAGACAGTTTTTGGTTTGCGGTTAGTTATAATTTGACTCATTCAAGAAGATTTGCAGAACCTTGCAAAGTGGTTTAGCTCTCCGCAGTTGTAGCACGATTTCCCGAAAGCCAGACATCGTCCAAGTTGACGATCTCTTCCACACTTTGTACAGTTGGAGTTGCGTCGACACTGACAATTTTCGCCCTTTGACTCCATTATGTCAATGGACATCGACGTTGTTGAGTTCTCGCTAGTAGCAGAAGCCTGTGACTTGCTGAGTTCCTTTGCTCGGCATATTGACATGGCCTTGTCGGGGGTCAATGTATCTTCTCGTAATAGAGCTTCTTGAAGATTGTGGTCGCGAATACCGCATATTACTCTGTCACGAATGAGAGATTCGACGAGGTCTGCAAATTCACAACTTTTTGCAATGACTTTTAACTGAGTTACATACTTGTCAATGCTTTGGTCTTCTTTCTGAGTGCACATGTGAAATTTGTAGCGTTCAGATGTTATGTTCTTTTTCGGACAGCTGTAAGCTTCGAATTTCGCTACAACGTTGTCAAACTTATGCTCTTGTCCGGTTTCAAACTTAAAAGAGTTATAGACTTCGAGAGCTTCTTCCCCCATGACACAAAGCAGTAGAGAAGACTTGGTTTTTTCCACTTTTGAGTCGTGTCCTATAGCTGTCATGTAAAGCTTGAAGCTTTGGATGAATCGAATCCAGTTCTCATGGACTTTACCACTCCATCATCATTGGCGCTGGCGTAGGTATACTTTTCTCCATGAAGAAGACGATTTATTCTGACACCATATAATACATTGATGCGATTCTATATCCACTCACACAGAGCGTGCACACACAACGGCTAGTACAATCGAATGACCTCGTCTGGTAATGCGAATGACATTGGTGCAACACAAACTTAAAGGGAACAGTAATTAAATGGAAACAATAGCAATTAATGAAAATTAAAGTTAAGTATACTGTATCTCCATTAGGTGGTGTACCAGTTAGGAAAGAAGGAAATCACATAAAATAAAACGAATGAACTAACAGTTTCATTGGTCAACAATTTCATGAATATAAAAACAATTTCATTTGAACACTATCACAAAAGGTAGTAAAACATTGGAAGCATACGTGGCTCTGTGCATTCGCAGTAATTACTTTTAAAAATAAAATTAGTTTTTGTTTATCACATATAGTTTATATTGAAAAGCTAACCAAAAATCAAGGTTACTCCATTTCAATATACTTCTACTGTATTTAACCTTTCAGAATTACATTCTAGTATCTTCTCTCTTTTTACCAATTTTACATCTTGTAAATGGCATGACCTACTTTATGGTAGGTAATAACTTTAACTGTGGTAAATTAACTGCCCTTATAAGCACCACTGCAACAGCAATGTTTGTAAATGTTAATATAACTTGTACAACTTGTACATTTATAAATAATACTATTTTATAAGTATTGATGTGTTTTAAAAGTATTTTTTAGCTTATATAATTACAGAACAGTTACTGATGGTGGGTAAACATAATTTTGTAAATTGCACCTATGTTGTTTGAATTATTATTTGGTCTGCAAGAAATTAATGTCAAAGGAGTCAAATTTTTTCTTAGTCTACTTCTTTGTGCGAAGACAAAAAACAATGCGAGGTACATCAAGAAGAAGCGCACTTATGGTTCCGATCTCAATATTTCAAAAAAGAAAGTCACTCATTTGAACACTCAAAGGAGTTCTCTCAATGCCAGCTCTTTTTAGGGAAAATATAACTTTGCATCTCAAAAAAACATACCTTTAGCTGCTTCTTTAGCAATTTCTATTCTTTCTTCTTCAGCTGAAATGGTTGCTGCATGGAGTAACACTTTAACATGATGAAGCTGAAGGTCATTCAGTTCACGACGAATAGGAAGACACATATTCTTTTCATGATATTGCAAAAGAATGTTCCTTGAAAATCGTAGTAAATTTAAAGAAAAAGATTTTGACATACCATAAGGGATTTATAAACATGGTATGTGTAGTGTATGGAAATGGTATAAAATATTACATCTATAGACTGGTATATGGTATGTATGAAGGTCGAGGGTGTATGAAAAGTAATGGACTTCAATGAATCCCAAAAAATGCACAGAAATTTTTATGTTTTTAGTCTACAATAAAATCCCATTTTAGAGACACACACTTGCTGTGCTAAAGAAAATGTACAGTCTAAAATGTACAGTGTGCCAGTGTACAAATTCATTGAAAATATTCCTTTATACAAATTGGGACCGAGGGGACTGACCATTCCATTGCTTCAATTAACTCATTCTCATTGACAAAAAATTGGACTTATCACAGGTTTGAGAAAAAGTGAAAATCTGGTAACTAGATGTGTAAAGAAACAATCTCAAACCAGCAATCAATAATTTGTTGCTACAACAAGCAATCTCAGTAAGGGAACAAGTTACATATTTCTTGACATGGTAATACTACCTTGTAATTTGACAAAGTTAATTCCGTCAGCATTACATTCAAAATTTGATTTGAACCAAACTTTGCCCTCATCTTTGTGATGTAAAAAGTGGTGTCAAACAATTAATTTTTCCACACATCTTTGACCAATTCTTCTGATTTGCATAAACACTTAGGAATTTTTGTGACAACCTATAAATCATTAACTGATGTGTGCCAAGCCACAAAGTGATGTCATATTATCTAACGTATGATGTCACATTGGTGCTCGCTACACAACACCAAAATTTTTTCTCTAAGACTTTTTAAATTAGAAAGTAACATTCATAAACGTAGGCAAATATATAATGTACTACCAACCAGCAATATGGTCTCATCTTATCTAACAAAAATATATGATGTTATATTGAAGTTACTTTTGCTTGAAATTGCTTCTGCTAGTGCAAAGCAATTAAAACTCTGACTTTTCAATGTACAAGAACTACGCACAATGATTTTAAATATTCATGAACAATATGAAAAAGAACAACTGGCCATTATCAGTAAGTTTTTTAAAGTTAATAAAACTGGTGTTTTCAAATATGGAAAAAAATCAAGCTTGCGGGCAAAACAACAAGCTTATTGAGATAAATAGTGGAGGTGTAAAAGCATCTTTGGCACTTTTTTGGCAAGTTGAATTTATGTTTTCTTTCAGTAAAAAAAATATTGATAAATAAAATAATGCTTATGAGAAAAATCTGCAAACAAGCTAGTAAGCTATGTGTTAAATTTGAAAAAGAATTTGGAATCATAATAAGTAGTAAGCTTTCACAAAAAGCGAATATATTCTGATTAGCGTTGCTAGCAGAGTAATTAAGAACAAAAAGCCAGTCAAATTGGTTCATCAACTGAATAATGTTGGCCACTGTAGGTACAATTCCTTTTGCGAAATACGTCTGGTTAAATTGCCAGTATCAATTATGAACCCTATCTAAAAAGTTAATCATAACTTTGTAAAAGAGAAGATACAATTTCAACTACAAACTTACACAGCTTGAACTAAATTTTTTCAAATCAAATTTATTATGTTCGCCTTTGTATGTACCTGGTTACATATAAAATAAATACCTTGATCACATTTTTGCCACAAAAACCAGTTTTTCTACTACCTTTACCTGAATTTGGAAAGTTGTGCAAAAAAATTAATTCAATTTTACTTGTGCTAAACCAAACCATGGAGACCTGTGTTGTTGGCTCATTATTTGGGTACCACAAAATCTCATGATTTTAAGGAAATTTCATCATAAAAAAGCTTATATTTATCTCTTTTGCCTGTTAATGCCTTTCCAAAGTTGTTGTGATAAGGTTAGTAGCTATCTAAGTGAAATCGTTTTACCTGCAAGTCACACCACTGTGCTGGTGAGTAAGACTTGTCATAAAAAATTTAAACTGAGATTTATCTTATTTTCACTTATAATTAATTTATTGTTAGCAATAATTACATGCAGATAGAAGACAAGCTTGCAATGCTTTGTTCCAAAAGTTTTAGAGCATGCAAGATGTAGGAATGTTGCAGACGTTTGTTTAGTTGTGAATACCGAAGAAGCAGATCAGCATGCTCCTGCAACACAAAAATATCATGTATTAAAACTGATTTTCATTCTGCGAATTTTGATGATAGCTAAAGTGAGGAGAAAGTTCAAAAGCAAACTGGTCTTAAATTAAAGGATAATTGCCACTAAGTACACTGGAGAAAGGATTTTTTTTAAAATGTTGTAGTAAAACAGTTATTGCTAAAAATGAATCACAAGTTTTGCCCATGTTATGACAAAATGGCACCCTTTATGACAGCACAATTTTAAAACAACAAGTTTAATGAGTATAGTTTGAATTAAATATGGTAATACAGTCGAAATCGGTTAATCGCATATCGGTTAATCGCATATATCGGTTAATCGCATAGCATTGCATAATCCCAAACCATTCCCATTCACTTGTGAAGAAAATTCAACGGTTAATCGCATAACAGTTAATCGCATAAATCGGTTAATCGAATAGAAATTCTGGATTGATTTGTGGACTTGTATCACTTAACCGCATATTTCCTTTGATGAAGTGTTAAGTGGCACGTAAATGATTTGAACAATAAAGTGAAACTTCACGAAAAAAGGCCTTCTCTACAGTGATTATGAACCACAAATCTCTGTTTGATTTAAGGATTGTTACATCGCAATAGGACAACAAGACTAATTGTTGTCAAAAGGATTGTTACGTCGCAAAGCGCAAACCACTGCAGAAACATAGCATACCTGTACAGTACTGTACTGTAGCCTACGTATACGGTACTGTACTGTAGCCTACGTATACGGTACGATATAAAATGCCAGGAAGTAGTCAGCCAGCAAAGCGAAAAGAGTTATGTCTGTCCGATAGAATCCTTGTTATTGAAAAATTGAAAATTGATTTCCGTTTTTGTTTCGTGTTTTTTTCGTTTGTTTTTTTCGTTTTTTCACGTGTCGAAATGAAAAGAAGGAAGCTCACTTGTTGCGTCATAATGCAAGAATGCGTGCGCCGGTGTTTAAAAAAGAGAATAGCGGAGAAAATGTAGGAAACGCATACATCGGTTAATCGCATAAAAAAGCTTGGCAAATTGACTATGCGATTAACCGATTTCGTCTGTATACGTATAGGCTAGCTAAAGCACTTTGAATGAAACATGTTTCCGAAGGTAGGTGATTAGCAGCAAGTAATGATTATTTTCATCATAGAAACAATACAAAAAACACTCAAGACAGTATATATTCTAGTGAAGCATTCTTGTTTTACGGCAGTTATTGGCACCGGACTGGGCTAGCTGCACCAGCAAAATCTGAGCTTGGTGAGCTGTAGTTTAGCATTTTCAATCATCAGTACAAATATAATAAAATTAAGTTAACTCAAGCTTATTGACGCAAAGTTCTTCTGTTATAAAATTAAGTTCACTTTCATTCTTAACGTTAACATCATCTTCATATTTCATCTAAAAACCTGAGTTACGCATATTGTTTTTTTTTGAAGTGCGATGTAAAGTATTCTACCATCTCTGCCATAATTAAACCATGTGAATTTGCATTTTTTGTCATGTTTTATAGCAAAACTGCTTAACTGTAACATATAAGTAAAAACCCTTTCTTCAGTATACTGACCGTCAACTACTCCTTGATATAAGATCAAATTTTTTTGGATTTGCCCCTAACTTTAAGATCGCTTCTAAATTACATACGTTTCATAAGAAACCAATGCTATCAATGTATATATTAAATTTACCTGTTTGCTTGTCATGATTAATTAATTATCAACAAAGGTCTGCGGAGGCACTGGTTGTCTTAACTAGCTATTCGGTCTTAATTTACCTGCCGAATTACTGATCTGACTCCGAGGTTGCGTGCGGTTAGAAATCTCTAACCTTGTCTACTAACCGCAAGTTCTTACGATTAACAGATGCCGTTTATCAGAAGCAATCCTTTATTGTAGGAACTGTACAGCTTCCGATTATAATACGTTCACAAACTTAACATTCATCATTTAAAACAAGTTTAACGAATTACAATTACGCGAATAACGTAGTACGTTCGTACGATTCGGTATATCTCCGACTGGGCTCCTACTCGCACAGAAGTTTAAGCTTATAACAGCGTAGAGCGCTGTGAACGGAAATATTCGACACAAAATACACGGACATTTCAAAACGCGCAAACGATAAGCACAAAGCGTTGGCAATGGGAATTACCTTCAGTTAAAACTAGGATGTTATGAAATCACCTGGTAACGTACTAAACGGCGTTTTCACATAAAGTTATTTAGAGCAAGTTTCCAAATGTTGCATTACGATTGCAGTTTTATAAAGTTGCAACTGCAGCCAAATTGCAGCTTGCAGAAATGCTAGTTGCAGTTTTATCAATGAACAATGTTTCAGTAACTAAATGGCGCATACGTTTCCACAATTGATATAATGGTATTGGATGTGGCTCCCAAGCCACTACAGGTCTTTAAATATCTAGTTATTGCCAATTGTCACTACTAACTGTTAAGTTTTATTTATCTGAATATCAATTTAGTTTTGAAGCAAAGTACGTAAAGCACAGAGAACATAAAGTAAATTGCAAACCTGCAAACTAAAACTATAAAGTTATTAGTAAAGACATACTACATGAATAGAATGTAGTAACATTTCAAAATTACAAATTAGCTCAAAAGAGACATGTTGCAATTTTGTACAATGATTGAGACATTTTCTAGTTCAACAATTCATTTTGCTATAGCTTTTAAGATTTCCCAAAATAATACAAAAAAATGTAAGTTACATAACATTGGTATGTGTGACAATGTTTGTAAGGAATTTTATTACTGAAGTGTTGGTCGCTATACTAGTTACCCTGGTAACTACTTGATCTGGCCTCGCCATCAACTCCCTATCTGTCAGACTCACCACCTAATGGGGAAACAGCATGCTTAAATTTAATTGCCCATAAATTACTACAAGCTGTTCCTTGATGAAATGATTATTGTCCCCTTCAATCTGGTGTTGTACTGTTATATTTCTGATTGTCTTATTAAGATCATTCGAATAAACTAACAGTCGTGTATGCACGTTCTGTGTGAGCTGATTCTAAATCATACAATTGAAAGGTACATCAGAACAGTACATGGTCTCAGAAGTGGGATTAAAACCTACGCCTCCTTTTGGAGGCCAATGCCATTGCTAAATACTTCTCCAAGTTAGATGGTCTGTCAGGCTTTTGGCAAATGAAATTAGATGAAAGTAGTTCGAAGCTATGTATGATTAACACACAGCTTGGTCCATATCGCTTTTTAAGACTGCCATTTAGCATCCACCTAATATAGGCATTTCTTCCTGCTGTCGACACTTGAATGGATGACATTATTTTGTGAATGAAAATGAAGTAAAAAAAACTTCTTGGTACAGAAGCTGAAGTTCTGGATGATAAGCTTTTAACTTCACTGTTTCTACAAAGACTCCTTGAAGAATTGGTACATATGGTATTAGAATCAGGCCAGGACCTTTTTATTGACAGAAAAGCACAAATCACCTACAATATCTTCGAGATGATGGGTACGTCCAACATCTGCATCATCCGGTACTGTTTTAAAAAAGTAGTTCGGTACATTGTCGGTATTCGGTACCGGTACTTTTTGTGCAGAAGATGCTGCTGCAAATGCATTGTTTGCCACAATCATATCACTGGTAAAGGTTGCTCCAGGTCAAAACATGTGTGACGTTAATCGCTTGCAATTTGTCTGTTAAATTTTGAAATTATCATGTGAAAAGTACCGAGTACGCGGACTGATTGAAATTTTGAAAAAAAGCAATTCGGTACAGATATTTGATACTACTTTTTTTCATAAGTACTGATGGTGCTGGTATCAATAATGAAAATGTACCGCGGGACAGTCATTCGGTACTACAGTACTGCGGTACTACCCACCTATGCATAAATCATTCTGCCCACTGAGGCAGACCGACACAAACACACACTTTTTCAACATATTATTGACAGACAATAAACTTTTGTTTAAATATAAATTTTCATGCTGATGAGCTTTATTCAGCTTTATTCAAGGAACTACCCTAAGTTTGTGGAGGCACCTCACTTCAACTCATCAGTGAAACAATTTGTGACACATCATATTGTCCACAAGACACCTCATGTAGCATCTAAACCAAGAAGGTTTCCACAGCAACATCGTCCAGCTCCTCGTCACTACGTATGGTTCCGAAGCAATGTTGCGATGACTGGTGGCCATGCAAAAATTTTCAGGCTCTTAACAGCATCACTGTTCTTGATATTCAATACAATACATCCAGGACTTTCCTCTCAGTCTATCCGGAACAAATATTGATAAAAGATTGAACTTGCAAAAGGCATACTTTCAGATTCTTGTGAAGACAGACGACATTCCAAAAGCTGCCATCCTTGTATACTTTTGGTATGATTAAGTTTTTGAGAATACCGTTTCGCTAACACAATGCTAGGCAAACAGTAAAACACTGCACTGGTAAAATACTTTGTGGTGTAGACTTCTATTTCGCTTACATTGAGGACGCGCTTGTCGCAAGCAAATCTTCTGATATACCGTAGACAAAACACACACTCGACAACTCTTTGAAGGACTCTCATAACATGGAATTGACATTAATCTCTCCAAGTGTCTCTTTGGCCAAGTGTTCGAGTGTTTTTCTTGGATATAGCATCAGTAGAAACATGAAATCAGCGATTTTGTGGAAGTTGTCAAAAATTTTTGGGAAATAGCAAAGTTTCCAACTACAGGGAGAATTTGGTCAACTTCCTGAGCAGTAAACAAGATACCCGTGTATGTGATACCAAGCTTTGTTTTCTATACAACCATCTAGAACAGGGCTTCTCAAACTTTTTTGTTCTGCGACCCCATTTTGAAAAAGATATTTCTATGCGACCCCATTATGGGGACATTCACGTTAATGACATTAAAAACATGACATTAAAAACTGCTTTAAACTTTAGCCTAGGTTCCTTCAGAAGTTAGTTACTAGGCTACTCTGAAATCATAATGCGAGCGGTAAGGTTACTTTTGGTCAGCACGTTACAGCAATCATAGCGTAACAATGCATCAATTGTTACGATTGGTTATATTTTATCGTTCGACATTTCACACCAACGGTTGCGGTCAATCCTTAAAAAACACATTTCTTGGAAATGGATAGCCTATTAACATGACAATAAAAATATTTAATAGCCTTTTTCCATGTGCACAGGCCAGGCTGGTTGTAAAGTCATCAAGGACCGATTACATTACGGCCCTAAAATGCAGTCATTTCCATGTGATTTTTTCAAAAACTTGGACACTTCAGATTGACAACATGGCAAGACTACAACCTACCGGACCGGCACTAGACTAAATTAAACTATTTCATTACGACCCCAAAAATTCATTACGCGACCCCATTTGGGGTCGCGACCCATAGTTTGAGAAGCCCTGATCTAGAACACTCACCTGAATATCTCAGTGGTATAAGCAATAATCAAGAGGAATAGTGTCATGAAGATTTTTATATAAAGAAAATACTGCCATTCCAGTTAACTACTATTGGCCAATTTAATATGATCTTGCTTTTGCCACTTTTTTTCAAAGATCATTAAAATGCAAATTTATGGCTAATATATAATAATTCACCAAAATGACTGAAATAGCTTTTTATTCAGAGACCGTAAAAATTAATATGAATTTGTGTTCATACAACGCCATTTTAACACTACTGCAGTAGACACCGACTGCAACTTAATAGGTTGACTTTATCACATAGTATTATATATAGACGTCATATTATATTGTAGCACAAAAAGTAGACCTTAACGAACCTTATGTATAAACGCAAGTTGGCGATAAAATCCAAGACTTTGAAGCATATTTTCTGCCTGGTGCAATTTTTCCAGTGTGTTCGACATTGGCTCAGATGTATTTTTAAGTTTTATTAAACAACTTCGTGCTATCAAAATTGCCTTTATATAACCTGGAAAAAAATATGTCGTCATTTATCCCAGTAAGAAAACAGAAATAGATATTTACTGGTATAAACAGTCCAGACAATTTGTTATGATAAAACGAAAAATCAAAATGATAAAATGTCTAGTGTTTATCAACCTTTCTTTAGTAATCAGCCATTTTATGCCCAATGACCCTTGTATTGCCCTCAATCAGACAATATCTTATAATTATTCAAATTACTATGTGATATTATTTATGCTATTATATACATCATGATTTCCAACGTGTTGAACTCACGCAAAAGTTGTTTACAGCAAAGTAAACACACTTCAAACCCAGTTTACAAGTATACAACTATTATAGCAACAAAACAATCTGATCTGGGTTATATTATTACAGAACTTGCCTACCAGGTTCTTCTTCACTGCTTTCACGGTTCACTCAAAGCCAAACGTTATTGTATAAAACCAGCTCACTTAAATTACACTTTAGTAGATAAAATTAACAAAAACATGTTTGTTGATTACAAAAAGTTGCTAATGGGTTTGTACAGTAAAATATCTTGGTAACATCAAACAAATGAATCAATGTATCGAATCCACGAAGTTGAACATCACGAAGGGTCTTCATTCTGAGCCAGTACATGTAGAATACCAATAATGCCATGCTCTTCATACGAACAAAACCAAATGAATTGACCAATGAATGATCGTTTCCAACATTACAATGATTTCAAACAGTAATTTCTTCAAAACATCTTTATTCATAAATATTTCCCTGGCATCAAATTCATTAGATTGAGGAAATAAAGGACGCTGTGCCAATGCACTATGCGATGCAAAGTTCGGCAGCGAACACAATAATTTATATCAGTTTTATCAAACGAGTTTTATGCCTTTCAAGCAAAAATTAGTTTATTTCTGTTTTGACACATCAAAGTTCCAGGTGCAAGTCAAAAGGCGTATCTTTATATAGTTAGCCTATAATTCCAAGCAACAAATTGAAATGGCCCAACACCTAATTGTGCGTTATTTTCCGTTGGCAAAATCTTGGCACCAAGCCGTTTTTTATCTCCATGCAATACGAAACCAACCAAACCAATTTGACCACTGTTCACACTATTTGAAACTGCAATTTTGCGTCATGCGACAAATGCATTGGGTCAAAATATGCAGGTTTTGTAATCAAGTGGCATAGCGCACGTCGGTGGGTTGTCAGATGGCTAAAACCGAGAAGCATTTAAATTGTTTGAAAAAATTGTTGTTTGTTTGATATGGCTAATAGTAAAGTTTATATTTATTGACTGATGAATGTAGTAAGCAATTTCCAAAGAAAGAAGTTTAAATTTTTATTTAGTTTACACTTTCTTCCTTTCATTTAATACCGGTACTGTTTGATTTCTGTGAAAATAAAAAAATTTTTGAACCATTTTACAGTATCAGTATTCAATTTAACTACTAAATAAACTATGTTTGTGCTAGTAATAATTCTATCATCACGTTGCAGAATTAGTGTACGAGCAAATAGCGAAGTAATGTTCGGAATGTAAAATGCATGATGCATTTTTTATTTTAATGAACTAAAAATCCAGAAATGAATGCTATTTCCGGAACCATCACAAACAATACTGTTACTACAATACAATATGGCGTGAACAAATGCGCACTTTATCTGGTGGTACTGGTCTAACATGCTGTTAAATAGTGGACATTTGTAGATATGGTATTTATTTACAATCCTTAAGGAAAATTACAATTTTCAATACATTATTCAGTTAATTTTAATGAGCTAAACTAAGTTGCACTGCGTCCTTTACGTTGTTTAAATGAAAACATTGTCAAAAGATTGCGATAAAATGCGTGAAAGATGTCAAAATTGGCCTCGCAACAGAAAGAAGGGTGAACAAAATTAAAAAGATGGTGAAACTTTAAAAGTTCAATTAAATTAACCCTCCTTCAGGCGCAATATAATTAGTCACACGTACGGACGCAATGTGCCTGTCAGACACACGTTAAAAATCATTGTTTAAAATAAGGATTCGAAATGAGCGCGCTCATATATGCCGATAGTTAGTTGTTATGCTTTAAAAATACAAATCGTTTGAGGTGGTTTTATCCTTTTATTATGTTTTTAACGAAAGAAAAAGTGTCTGAGAATAATTTTCAAAATGTTATGCATCTGGCAGATTGTTTCACTCCTTTGGCTCGTTTTCAAAGCAGGACTGACAAACTAAAAACGCATGCTCCAAACAAAGTGCAATGTGGCATTTCTTGCATTCTTATCTTGAAAGCCTTCTTTGACCGTTGTCTGTTGTACATGGAGAGCATCATTCTCTGCCACTAATGACGTATTCGGGCGCAATGTGAATGAGAGATCTCTGACGCTATATCTGCCTTCCACTAACTCCAATCTCCAACTGAGCTTGACCACGTTTACAAGCAGGTGGTCGGTGTGGATGGTACAGAAGCAGTTTCCACTTGGCCAATCAGACCGTAAGATAGAAATTACGTCGGCCTTGTGCCTGACAGATCAGTTGCGCCTGACGGAGGGTTAAGATATGTTAACACGAAACATTGCAAATATATGCAAATGTGACAATTGCACTGGTCAATTTTTCCATATTTCAGGGTGTGCTATGACGTCATTCTCTGTACCATGATGTGCTTGGCATACCTTGCAAACCAAGATTTGGTGCCAGTGGCTATGACAGAATAATCAGTTTGGTAAACTTTACTTTTCTACATTTGTTTCCCACTTAGACAAAGTATGATTATATACGAGTACAATGAACAAATAAAATTAAAGAGTGTTCTGAGGCAACAACTCGTTTTTGGATGAGGAAAACTAAGTTTCTAAAAGGATTAGAGAGTATTGAACTCTAATATTATGCTGTACTGCAGATATAAGGCTAGGTGCATTTCTTAACCACACAAAAATATACAGCATCAGAGAAACTAATTTTGATAAATAGAAGCAAACTGCTTAGGAAAATCAAATTGCTTCCAATTTTGAATGCATCTAACGCCCTTTTGCAATGTCAAAACGCTCCCATTCTTGACGATTGTCTGAAGGCTGAGAAAGGAACTATCAACGAGACCAAGGGTTCACGAATGAAAAAAAGTTACCCCAGATTAAAAAATAAGTAGCAATAGAGTAAGGCACCTCACAGACCATCATTCACACTGCATTGGCATTTATTATACAATTCTTTCCCTTATCTGTAACTATAACTGGACTGGGACTTAGATTAAGGGGAAATTCCAAAAACAAGCTCACCTTCACACCAAAGTAAAAAATAGTTATCTATAAGAATACTGGAGAAATAACTTTTTAATAATAAGGTGTGGTTAAACAGTTTTTGCCTAAAATGTATGGAAAATTTGGTACTATGTAATTATGACAAGGGTGGTGGAAATTAAGACATCAAAGTGTGAAATTAACATGGCTAGTGGCTGTCAGCTGGTATTTGAAACAAGTCAGTTAGTAGCGGTAATATGGCTAAGCTTTTTCAACTAAAAAACAACTCCACAGGTAGGTGATTAGTTTCAACTGATCTTTATTTATAGCATGGGTGCCAAAACATAATTGTTATTGCTATTGTTTGTTATTGTTATTGCTATTGTTATATCTATTGTTATTATTATTGCTTTTCGTAATTGTTATGGATGCTCTGACACATGATTTGGAAACAACAGTGGAAGAGTTCTTGTATGCTGACGATTTAGTTCTCGTAGGAGATAGCTGGAAAGAGATGGAGGAGAAGTTTGTTAGATGGAAAAACGCACTGGAAAGCAAAGGTTTGAAGGTGAACATCAATAAAACCAAAGCGATGAGAATTGGTAGAAAATCGTCGAAGGGAGTAGTCAGTACTGTTGATCCATGCGCAATTTGTGGGAAGAGAGTAGGGAGAAATTCGATTCAATGCAGAAAGTGAAAGTATTGGGTGCATAAGAGATGTTCAGGTATCAATGGAAGGCTGACGAGTGGAATGAATTACGAATGTGGCAGATGTAAAGGTTGTATAAGTGATGAAGAAGAGGAGAAATATGTGAAATTGGGAAGTGATGAGATCGAGCTTGTTAAGGAGTTTCGTTATTTGGGGGGTATGATAGGGGAAAATGACAGTACTGGCAGGGCAATGATGGCAAGAATACACGCTAGTTGGAAAAAGTTTAAGGAATTGTCTGGTACACTCTGTGGCAGACTACTCTCTACCAACCTGAAAGGAAGGCTGTATAAAGCATGTGTAAGAAGTGTGATGTGCTATGGAGCTGAATGCTGGGCGATGAAGAAGGCTGATATCAGGCGAATGCAGACGACAGAAATGAGGATGATTCGAATGATGTGTGGTAAGACACTACGAGATGGGATTACCAATGATGTAATAAGAAGGTGGACATGTGTGGAAGATATTGAAGAACATCTGAGAGGACATCGTCTGAGATGGTTGGGGCACGTTGAGCGAATGAATGAGGAGAGCTTAATAAGAAGAGTACAACATATGATGATTGAAGGAAAGGTGAAAAGGGGAAGACCAAAGAAAACATGGGAAGAGACGGTGAAGGATGATATGAAAAGAAAAGGTTTGAAAATCGAGGATGCCATCGACAGGGGAAAGTGGAGGCGTCGCTGCAGACAACTGGTCGACCCTGAATTTGTTTCGGGATGAAGACCAGGCCTGAACAACAGGCGAATGGAAGATGATGATGGGTGCCAAAACAGGTGAAATAATGATGAAACAAAGAAATGGTGGTCACAGGTGACAGCATAAGTATGGATAAATGAGTGAATGATTTGTGTGTTAACCAGCAATTATTTGTAGTGGAATAGGCTGGCGCCAACAGCCAAGATAGAGATCAGTTGGCTGTAGTTTAGCATCTTCCTTACCCAGCATCTTCTTCATTCAGTCAAAATACACAAATTGTATGTTATATTAGATTAAACAAACACAAGAAGTTCCTGTTATGCACTGAAGTACTTAATGTTTTAACTATAATTGTTGCTTGTCACTCACATGAAATGTTCTATTTATACTTGATCTAAATACCAGCTTCACTCAAACTGTTTTTACTAATGAAGCTAATAACTGCACTATGTATGTCATAATTTACATCAAATTAGCTTAAAGTATGGTTCCAACCGGTGTATTGAGACTAGTTTCAGTGGTCCATGATTCAATTCATTTACAAATCTTGCGTCGTCGTCGTCATCGTCATCATCGCCGCTGTTATCTTGAACTGTGTGCATTCTTGAGTAATATTTATTACTATTATTAAGCAGTTAAAAACTAAACACAAGAGTTTATTAGCTGAAAATCTTTCTAGTCAGGTCGACATGATGAGTTAATGAATTGCTTAACTTGAGATCACCAGTGTGCCAACTCAACTGTGCGTATACTGACGCATGGAATTTATAAAGGAGATGCTTTCTGTGGTGACATTCCTTTGTTTACGCCATTTTGCCTCGCGCACAATCACGCCTCCTTAATTGCTTCGCCGCCTTAAATGTGTTGGTCTCATCAGTAGAACATCATTCTGTAGTAAGCGCAGTGTCGGTGGGTCGGCTGCTCAATAGTACGAGTTCATATATATAAGTATTATATATCTTTCACGTTTTGCCTAACTGATTCCATTTGTTTTAGGATTGTTCAGTTTTGTTTTTAATAAAGCCAAAGTTGCTCGAATTTAGTGTTTGAGTTTCGAGGTCATGACACTTTCGCATAGCTGCCAAAAACATCGAATGAACAATGAGAGAAATGCATTAGGTGCGCAATAAAGACTTTGAATTTTTCTGTTGGCGAACACATTTTTCCAAATTTAGAAACTTTGTGCATTTTGTATGATGACAAATCTTATGCATGTATGACATAATGAAAACAGTTTTGGAATTCATTTGCTGTACAAACAGATTTACCGTTTATAGAAAAACAGCAGCACTGTATTTAACAAAATTTTACATTTTGTTATGCAATTATCTTTATGTGGTTTCCGTTTAACTAATTTATATAATATAATTAATTAATTATTATCATACAAACAGTTACTGGAGTTTTAGCATACCTATAGTGGACTGCTTGGTTGGTCTTTTACTTTCTAGTATATTTAAACAATCCACAGTATGTTTTACAATTTTGTTAATCTTCACATTATCATCGAAAGATGGATCTTGGTTGAGGGTGATTGCATCGATCAATGTATTGATGTTATCCTAAAAAAGAAAAAATTATTATTAAATTTGTTTGTAAAATGGGATCCCTTTTTCCGGAATTCATTAATTTGAACCATCAACCATCTGATGTAAAAAATCATTGGAACAATTAGCTATGTATTTGAATGTAAGCTGAAAACCTCTGATGTCCAACTCTGACAAACAATTTCTTGGAAAACATTTTTAAGTATGACATAAACCTCAGGCAAAAGTAATAATTTCAATTCATAGGGTCATATCCAATCGGTACTTTTGAATCATTAAAGACAAAAAGAATCAATGTCACTGAATTAGCAAAGATAAATTGCACACTATGTGTATGTTCCACTAGAGATGTGATGTGTAATATTTGGAACAAATTTTGCAAAAAATTAAATAAACTTCTGGTTAATCTTGAGCAATACAGCGGAATACGTAATGATTAACAATTTTAAGTCATTTATTGCATTTGATTAAGTTATCACAGAGGAGTTCTTTGAGTTGGTGCTTGTACCAGAGAATGACATCGTTATGACATCATTATTGTTTATAAACAAAGTAGTGTATAGTACCATAGTTGTTCATGATCATGTGGTAGACGTATGGTGCCTCTGTTACGTTAAGGCATGTATGATGTCAAAATATTGTTTTCTGGTTAGTGCTACTGTTCAGCCACAAGGCATTTAGCTGTTTGGTTGGTTATACAGTAGTTGGAATGCATTTTAGCATTTTAAACCATATTAATTATGGCCAGGCACTTACTTCAGTATTAGTTTAATGAAGCTTATTGAATAAGTGTCTGTTTGCTTGCATACAGGAGTATTTATACTGTTAAAGAATTTATGTTTAATTAGTTAAAGAAGACCTCGCGAAAACGTTTTGTAAGTGTCATTCGAAATCATTATTGTTGTATATTTTATGTAACTGTCTATCGGTTCACTAAATGATTAATTTTATTCTCTATGGCTAGCTAATTATTTGTATCACACAACCTCAAGATAGAAGACAATGACATAGATTGTAGTGACCATCAGTCACACAAAAACTGCAAGAATGGGTAAAGTGCCACCACTAGAATCCAACTTCATGCGAGCTGTGAAAGGCTCAGCAGTTGCTTGATAGTTAGTACAATATGGCTGAGCAAGCAATAACGCATAAAAACCCTGCACTCGCTTGCTCTCAATGGGCAGTCTAGCATTGATAGTCATACTGAATGCATCTCTATTTTGTTTTCTGAAAACTATAACTATTTCGTTGTGAATCAATTATATAATTATATTCAAGAACATTATCTGTTTGGTTATTGCACTTTGATGCCTAACTAGTCTATTAGTGTTAAATGAACACGCATATCAATGGAATCAGATTAATAAAAAATCAATCAAATACTAACTAATTATAACCAAACAATCTAGTAAGAACTATTATTTTACAAACAACAGTTTGTTCTGACATTTTCACCCTCAAAAGTTAATATGCTTTTAATGTACAAAATTTTGCTTTATAGCTGTAAGACAGCAGTTTAAATGGTGTGCCTTCTTTGTCCAAACAACTTAGTGTTAGGTAATTATTACTATTATCAATGTGCAACAAAAAACATTTAATGACACTTTTACTTCAAAAATGTTTATCGGCCCAAATTAATGAATGGAACGCAGCTTATCTGCATTAGGAATCAATTAGTTATTCCTAAATTTTTTTAAATCATGGCTATTCTACTGTTAAGTTGAACTAAAAGGTTTTACCTCCCAAAACCATTCATCACCACCAATCAATTGAGCTTCTTTTAAATAGTGAAGGGCTTGTCCAGTATGCCCTTCTTGAACTGCTAGCTTTGCTAAGCCATGGTATATGTCTGCTTTCAATACATGGTCATTAATATGGTTGGTAACAGTTAAGGCTTCATTAAGCAATATGCGGCTTGGCTGATAGAAACCTAACCTAAAAATGTTAATAAATTTAGTTCATTAGATAGAAACATTTCACAATATAAATATCCTCGTCAATAAACCTGGTTGCTAAATCTTTTAAGAAAATCAGAAAAAAAGTTTTAGGAATTAAAAATACGCAGAGAATGAATGAAGTGTGTCAAACATAAGGACAAGCCGAATGAAAAATATTCAGATTCATAAGAACAGCATCTTTATAGTTGGTGGTACAAATGAAAACTTGAGCGTTTTACTGTTCATTTTCACTTCATGCAAAGTAAAAGATTTGGCCCAAATCTGCTTACAAAATTTGGATTCGTTAAAACAACAAAAATGGTTAACATCCCACTCTAAAAGGTTTTAATAATAAAATTAATTGTCTTATGAATGATTACTTTTGTTCAAATAAGGTTTTAAGCAGCACATAAGTAAACAAGCTGTCAACTTTTCCTTCTCTACTTGATTAATACCTGGTAAAACCGTCTAGAAATTTGACGTTAGACTTACAAAATTAATTCTTTTGCCTTTTCTGTCCATATCTCACCCAAGTTCACACCACCAACTCTTTTTCCTTTTAAAGTTATTGGACCGGGCTGAATGATTTCATTGTCAACATCACCTTTACCGTGATCCTAACATTAGAAAAAAATACACCGACATAAATCACTAGTTTTTATAATGAGTTCAACAACAGCTAACATTTCATTACATGTGTGTTTGCTTGCTTATCTGTTAACAACATTACTGAGCAATCTGTTAATCGATTTTGGTAAAATTTTCAGAGATCTTTTTGGTGGTTTTCGGGCCCAACTTCACTCAGACTTTTTTATAAGCAATGGTTAGAACCTTGAAATGCAGCCTGAATTTTTGAGAAAACCAATTAAGCTAAATGAGAGTGAGTATTCATGTTTCTTCAAGTGACAAATCAGCTACAGGGTGGTATTATAAACTTGTTCCGATTAAGTCAAAACATGTTGCCGTACACTATGTAGTATAACATTAAAGTAGTCAAGTTGTAATACAACAAAAACATAAACAAGCGTTTCACAGGATTCATCATCTATTCTGAGATGAGTAAAATCTCAGTAAGTTAAGTACTCGAAAGCCAAGTGGTTTGAGCGATTTATCATTACTTTTCTTTATATCATTTGTTCTTTAATTGCTGTACAGTAGTATGTGTGTTTTCCCTGCTTAAATCAATGTAATCCTTGTTTCCTGTAACCAATTACTTTTCATGCACACAGTAATTAGGAATTAAAACATTTTCCTGCCCCTTAAATGCTGAAGTTACACTTATTTTATATGATATTTGCAATGTTTAAAACAGTTTTAATTTAAGAAGAGATTTATTGGTAGCTAAGTCGAATAACTACAGTAATAACCATCAAATAAAAGTCAAACTATACAACCTTTTCATAAAAATTTTCATTGGCCTTTTGAATTTTTTCCTCTTCTTGCATTGCAAGATCTTTTAGTATGTTCTGAAGTTCCAGATCCTAAAAACACAAAACATTTTTATGAAAGTTTTGCAAAGTTCATGGAGAGAAAGCAGAAAATTAACAAAACTTATCATACATATCGTTATCGTGAAATGCATCATGACAGATCAAGATGATCAATGATAAACTCTGTAATACTATTTTAAGCAGTTTTAAAATGAGAGCACGGGGATTGTGACGAAGGCCGCATGCAAGATGTCACTATAGTAAAAGTATAAATGGTTCCGGTTCAGTGCGCATGTGACGTTAATTTGTGATGGTTTGTTGTTGTTATACCGTTTGCTGAGTGTAGATCCAGGAAAAAACTTGACATTTTGTGTTGGAAAAAATTAAGGGTTTTTGACTGCTTTTTAGGAAAAAATGTAAGGAAAAAAGTTGTATAAAAGTTTAAGCATTTGGTGTGAGAATTACAGATACGAGAATTTTTAAAATACTGCATTGATTCCTTTTATCCTATATCTAGGTGGATACAAAAACTGAGCTAGCAGACCAGGTTTGTTTAGTATCAAATGAAAATTGAAAGAAGTTACTCTGCATTTGTAGGTCTTCGGATGGGCCTACAGCCTCTAAAGGATAGCCCAGAGATCCGGCATTTGGTAAATCCACATTTTTAATGCAGTAAACGCTTCTAACTTAACTGTCTTCTGGACTTAATTTAACCATCAATCTTTAACAACAAGTTTCAGTATCTACCTATAGTCAAATAATCACTTTTCATTTTAATTTTAGTGATAAAATTAATTCAATGATATTTCAAAAATAAAATAGTTTTCATCTCAGTTCTTGAAAAATATAGTTTTGTCATAAATTATCACTTTCAAAGCTAATGAGTATTTGATAGCTTACAATTAAAGAAAATAGTCTAATATCTCAGCCCTACTTGTAATGCTGCAAATCAAAACAACAAAAATACTACATATGGGTTTTTTAAAAATAGTTATCAATAATTTTTTGCTGCACTAATGTACATTTCCTGCCACTGTGGTAAATGAAGAAGCGTATTCATTGGTAAAATGGTCCCAAATCATACCAGAACCATCCATAAAGTAATCTGGTTCGCCCTGGCATTGTGCAGAGTTAAGGAGGCAGGTTACGCTTAAAATAATTGGCAAGGTGTTAGCTAAAAATGTTCTTAGTGGAATTTATAGGCACTGAAATCTTTGCTCTCAAATACCAAACATTTTTTCAACAACTATTCTTGTGGCAATATGTGATTTATTAAAATTCTGTGTGTTTTGTGAAGCAGGGTTCAAAATTTGTGTCATAGTGTACCTTCTGCAAGCATAGCCCCTTCTTCTAACAAAAAAAAACATCAATAAAATCATTTTCGAAGTCGCAAGAAAGTGACATGTTGTCAAAAATTCTGCAGTCATGTGTAGATCCATGACATCAACAAGCTATATCAGCAAACCACATATTAGCATCTGTGACTACATGAACATTAATAAAGAAAGAAAATTCGTGGTTGCAATAGAATTCTTCCTTGAACCAGCTTGATTTTTTAATAGGAATATGGGTGCAGCCAATTGCCCTTAATACAGCCGGAAACTGAGAAATATTTTCAAACCGGTATTTAAAATTATTCAAATCTCCATTGTTTGGAAATCCCATGAGCTGACGATGCTTGTTGGTAATTGCTTGTGTGACTCTGTGGATAATATGGCAAGCAATAATTTGGTCGATGCCGATTAAGTCATTATCAGTCCGCTAAAAATGTCTTGCGAGATAAAACCCTAGTTGTAGTAGTCACAAGTTGCAGAATTAGTGATTTGTAGCGATAGCGAGTTGTGTTGCACTAATTTTGTGCAGATCATCACCAAAAAATTAAGAACTAGATTTTTTTGAAAGTGAATTCTTGAAATTGCCCTACTGTGAAATTTTCAAATTGATTTGCAGAGGCACTGCTTATCTTATACTATTTGGACTTAATTTACCTGCCGAATTAATGATCTGACTCCGTGGTTGCGTGCGGTTAGAAATCTCTAACCTTAACGTGTTACTACTGTTACTAGCCGAAAGCTATTACGATTAACAGATACAGTTTATCAGAAAACAATCCTTTATTGTAGGAACTGTACAGGTTCCGATTAATATGACACAAGCACAAACTTAGCATTCACCAATTAAAACAAGTCTAACGAATTACATTTTAACACGACTGACGTAATACGTTCGTACGATTCGATATCTCTGTCTGCGCGGTTACTCGCATTTTAGCACGAGTTTATAAAGCGGGGCGATGTGAGCGGAAGTATTCAACAAAATATACACAAATAGGTCAGAATCGCAAACGATAAACTAAACGTTGGCAATGGGAATTATACACAGTTTAAACTCGGATGCTATGAAATCACCTGGTAACGTACTAAACGGCGCTTTCACATAAAGTTATTTAGTGCAAGTTTCCAAATATTAAGCGACAATTGCAGTTTCATCAACAAACAACATTTCAATAACCAACTGGCGAATACTTTCCCACGAATGATATATTGGTATTGGTTATGGCTCCCAAGCCACTACAGATTAAGTTGGTCTCTAATGTTTCTTCTACTCAGCGTCTTAATGAGATGATCAATAAATTCAATAGTATCAATATTGTATTTGGTTAATATATTAGGCCTTTTGCTATACTTTCAATTGTTATGTTATCTAACCGTGATAGGAAGCAAAAAATAAACCAAGCTTACATTAATCATGGGCTTGGGCTCACTATTTTATTTATGCTCTCTAAAAAATCTACCAGCCTCACAACAAAGTGTGTGTGGTGTGTTATCTCTTGGCTATCTAGACTTTTGCTGATAAACATACAGAGCAATACAATATCTCTGATCATCACTAAAACATACCATCAGCAAGATTTATCTTTACTTAATCACATATCACTAGTAATTTTTATTTAATCATTTTTGGTGAATCCAACTCTTATGTTTATTTGTGAAATATCTATACTGTAGATTGTAAGTCCAGAAAATCACAAAAACCTATAAACCTTTCCATACCTGCATACATTGAATTTGTTCAGATTCTGTTAAAAATTTAGTGCCAATCAAACTTTCCAAGTGCTGAGCTGCAACTTCCAAATGAACTTCATAACATACTCTGACCTTTTCATAAACAAAGTTTTCAAGTAATGTGATTATGATATCACAAATGGTAATTGTCAAAAAAACAAATGGTACAAGCCCTACCTTTTTTATCTGAATAAGCTGAACCCATGACGAGCTTTGTAAGATAATTTCAGTAATCACAGCGGCCAAACTTAAAACAGGCAATGAGAAATGGTTCATACCACTCTCACAAAGATAATCTGACAGCATCTGCATTTGAAAAGCAGTTAAAACATAGAAGATATTTAAAAAACCTAAAAATATATGTAATCCAATCCATACCATTAAGTAGTACACCGACATTCCAGCACATGTAATATTCTGTTTGTTTAGGGCACATTCACTTGTATCAAACACAAAGGCTTGTTTGATATTTTCTGGAGGGTCATAAATTGCCCATTCGGCAGTTGTTGAGGGAAAGGAACCATTTGAACCTAGATAGGTGAGATATGTAAAGATTAAATCATGCACAAATTGTAAAATCATCTAATCCAGTGGTAACCTGTAGGTAATTCACCCCAAAAGGATAATTTGAAAGTTTTCTGGAATTAATTTTGATTTTCCTGTTTTGGTTACAGTTGCAACAATTTACAAGCCCAATAGCAAACATAAAACGGCATGTTATGTGATTCTGTGAAACCAGCTATTTTGTAAATGAAATGAAATCACATGCATGAAATACACAGGTACAGCTGCTGCAATCCCGATAAATGTGAGTGCATTCATGTGTACCTACAGCAGTACAAGCATGTGATTTCAATTATTGTAGACCCAACTGCGAAATAAACCTAGTATAACAATTAAAATTATGGCATCATTTCTGTGTTGTCTTAGGCTATTATTAATTGATTACAAGCAACAAGTTGTTATTTTTTGAAAAGGGGTTTCAATCAATACGATCAAGTCCTTGAAAGGGGTAACAGCATTGACAATGTTAAAAATCATACGATATTATTTAGCAACACAAATTGTGAAAGAACTAACATCTAAAACTCCATAATACATAAAACATAAATTTAAATAAATGGAATGTTAACATTTTTATCATATAACTGTATGCATTTTATTTTTTTAGTGGAAACATTTAGTGGGGAAAGTGAACCGGATAATTGTTCCAGAATAGACTTTAGTGTTTGAACGGCCGACCAGTAGAAAGTACTGAAAAGAGTATATTGCAACATAGTATTTGGTTAGGAACTATATCACGTCCATTTAGATTTTTTCATAATCGTAGTGATTGGATGCGCTTGGCGGTTGCTAACTACAAACAATCAGAGAGATGTGGCCATTTTGCACCTCAATACATGTATAAATTTTTGCTTAGTTATTTACCGGTAAATGGGGTAGATGTTGCATTTGTGGTACTTTTTGAAGCAGTAGCATTTATTACACTGAATTGAAGTACCGAATTCATTTGGCAACTTCAAATTCAAGAAATTCATGAAATATTTAGAGATCAAAAAGGATGATCAAACGACTGTATTTGTGCTTGAAATCATTGTTGTTTTTTCCTTTGGTTTATAGTTCTGGCTAGCAAGTTAAACCACTTACAGCCCAAGAAACAAAGCAATGCCTTTACATGACAATTTCCCAAGATTCCAACCCTAGGCTACAATTACACGATTAAACAATTACACGAATTTTAAGAAGCAACTCAGGGGTATGGCATACGTTTGAAAAACAACAATTACAATTATTAGATTACTTGAATTTCTTTTGAGCAGAAACTAAACATTATTCATGATTTTCATTTTGGTAATATTTTAACAAGACCGTGGAAAGCCTTTCTAGATTAATTTTGAAATTTTAGTCATGTTCTACCTTTACGTTTTGATTTTTCACTTAAACCGGGTATGGGCTTGGTTGCTCTCTTTCCACCAGAACTTTTTTTCCCATCATCAGTACCAGCTGTTTGTTGTTTGGGAATTTGTTTAACAACATTACTTGCTGAGGTTAAGGCATTTTTCCACAACCTTTTGTATAAAATGAAAACAAAAAATCCGAGCTTTAAAATGATTCAGTTTTGCATGTTACAAATAGTTAAATAGTGTTGTAAAATACCTCATTACAAAACCATATGCAAGCTCACAAAATGAAGTGAAATTATTAGTGCCCTTTCCGCATATCGTTGCCAACATCACATGACTGCGAATTAAACCTATAGTAATAACATTTTTAAAATCAGTTTCATTACACAACAGTGGGTATTTTGTAAATGTGCACTAAGATTAATACCTTCTAACTGCCTTGTGCTTTGCAGCTCTTCAATCTTGACATTCTTGTTAAGTGTATTAACACCAATTTTGACGCCCACTCCAGCAGTCTCAAGTTGTGCACCAGGCTCTTTATTCTTTGAATCTGTACTCTGTATGTACATCTTCCTTTATGGATTTCATTTATTATAACAGCATAACGCAGTGTAAATACACATTTAACAAGTTGTGGAACAAAGTGCTAGAATTTGTCGGCACATTTTTTTTTGACTTACCTCTGAATCTTCCTTTTTTGTTTGAAAAAAATTATCAGAAGAAGCTTTGCTGTCATTTTTCTTGACAGCAGCATTTCTAGGTGCAGTCTTAGAACTTTTTGATTTTTTACCCTTAAATTTTTCTTTAGTTATTTCTTCATTCACCTTTGTCTCAAACTTCAGGCTTAAAAGTAAATCACAAGCCCACTGTATGATGAGAATTGAGTCTACAAAGGTGAGAATAACAGTTCATAATGTTGCACTACTTAAATGCGTTTATAGAATTCATTAACACATTTACTACATTTACATGTACACAAGAAGTTAATTTTATAAACAAATTTTGTTTATAACATCAACATTCTTCAGGCTGTTTTAAATGCTTATTTTTACAATTGTATTATTTGTAGACGAAAATCGTTGTAGAAGTTTTTTTGTGTTGCTTTTAAATAAGGTAAGGTAGGATATAACAGTATTTTCGAGCAATAACCTATGCTGTTTTAAGAAGCAATAAGGATTATGACAACATTTTAAAAACGATTAATGTAAAAAATTTAAAATATGTGCAAAAAAACATGATGCTCCTAAAATAAATTCGATTTTTTGCTTAAGGTTACAAATTGCCTTGGTATTATTGTGGAGGCAAGCCCAAAAACAAAAACCCCAGAAGATGGTTAATCTGCATTCAAGTCCAGTAACCAACAAAATGTTACAACATTACGTAAAATAAAATAACAGTTTAAAATGAATAATAAAAACAATGTCAAAACGAAAACAAATACCTGCCAAAAATGCAAACAAGTAAATTTTTAATAGCTAGCGTAACAATTAATCTACTAACTTTGAATGTCACATTCATTGCAATACATCCAAGTTGCAAGTTCTAGTAAATATTCAATTTTCTGCCACAGTGTGTTATGTGAAAACAAAACCTCAATGCTATGTTGAAATGCTTGCAGCTGCTCTAAACAATTTCTTGAACATAGTGCAACTCTGTGCCACATGTGTGATACATATTCCTCTGATTCACCCTGCAGGACAAGAACAAATGAAAACAAACAGAAAGAATGTGACATCACATCTCATTAACCAACACACCTTGAATTTAGCAAAGTCCATTTGAATATTTTTTCCCAATTTTGCCTTTACAATGACCCTGTGCTTAAACAAGATCAGACGATGCTTAGTTCGAGGCATGTGATGCATTGCTTTATCCAGCACCATCAATCCATCTTCCCATTCACCCTGAACATGTCAGTGTAAACATTTGCTCTAAATTGTTTAAAAGCACGCTCAAAGAAAACTTCCACACATGGTGTTGTTTTGTCTTACTGCTAAAATTCAGGGGTAAGTCCAAAAACAATTTGGCTTCAAGTTTGAGAGTAGGTACGACAAAGCATACTAGAGAAAAGACATTAATATACATTATTATTTGTAGCGGTTAAGCAGTTATTGCCAAAATTGTATTACAAATTTGACCTCCTATTATCCACTGGTCAACACGATTTTTTGTGCCAAGGATTTGACAACGATTTTAGGCTAATTTGGGGTCGCTGATTTCGAAAATGACAATCATTTTTCTCAATTGGCTCTAGTTTTTGAGATATTTAGATTTTTCACTTTTGGAAATTCCACTCATATCACACATAACGCAATATTAGGTTTCAGGTCTCAGCCAACTGTAATACACTTGGACAATAGTCAAATGCATAAATATCACAATACTAAATCAATCAGTGCATAATAAGTCTGTTTTTATATATAATTGATGGTGAATCGCTTTTTGTATGACTTTCTTTTATGGCGGACGTCAGTACAATCGTGCTGAAAACACCAACATTAGTCTGCCATCAAGTTTTTCTCCCATCTGCCCTGGTATCATTCTTCCATCACCTTTATGTCCTGATGAAATCTCTCCCCTTGTTCTTCAGAAAAATTACCCAATTTGTCAGGAAATTTTTCCAAATGGCTGTGGAGATAGTGCACTTAAATGCTCATATTTGCCCCTACCTGTTGGTAGGTCTCGAGCATATTTTCTACCAGCTCTGCATAATTTTCTGCCTTGTGGTTTCCAAAAAAGTTCTTCACCACAGACACAAAACAAGACCAAGCTTGGAATTCCACATTGTTCATGCTTGTTCCAAATTTGAGTCATTGATTAATTTGCGAATTTGAGGCCCATCAAAAATGCCTGCTTTCAAATTTTCGGTTGTCACTTTTGGAAAACATCTACAAAAATATTTAAAACAATCACCATCTTTATATAAAGCCTTTACAAATTGTTTCATGAGCCCCAGCCTGACATAGAGAGGTGGTAAAATGATCTTCTTTCTTTGAAACAAAGGTTCTTTAATAACATTTGCTTTGCCTACTTCTAGATTTTCTCTTGTGAGCCATGCCTTTTTTACCCTGTGCTGGGTCTTTGCTGTCCCACAAGCACATAAAGCAGGGATACTTAGTGTATCCACTTTGCTGCCCAAGCAAAAAGTTCACCATCTTTAAGTCAACACAAATTGACCACTGGTGCTCGGCATAGCAGATCTTCCGTAAAACTAATTTCACATTTTCATACTCTTCTTTCAGTTTTGTTGAATGAGCAATTGGCAGAGATGAATAGCAGTTGACATTATGCAACAGAATGCATTTTAAACTTCTGGTAGAGCTGTCTATAAACAATCGCCAGTCTTCTTGTTTGTAGTCTAGGACTTTCATTTTGAGGAGAAGTCCAGTTATATCATTTCAATATTCAAGGTCTGCATCTTGACTGAAGAAGGGAAAGAGTTCCTCTTCTCCAGTCCGGTAAGCTGTTATCTTTGCATCCGCCTTTAGACAGTTCTTCTCCTTCAGTCTGGAAGCTAAAACCTCAGATGCTTCTTTTGATAAGTTAAAGTCTCTGATAAGATCATTAAGCTCCTTTTGTGTGAACTGTTCGGGAGTGAAAGAGCTTTCTTCGTAAATGTTTCATTTCATGCTTTTCCTCAATATCTGTTTCTTGCAAATCTGGTACTGATGTAAACGCAGGTAAGGGAATGCTTTTGCAGTGCTCAACCGGTCGCCTTACTAACTAGTTTTAAGAAGAGTAACGTTTTATTCACCTGCAACTCGAAAGAAGCAAACTTGATCAAGGTCAGCGATTCTTTCCTTCAGTGCATTAAATATTTCAAGAAATCATGAGAAATTAACGCATTTTTATCGACAAATAAGGCAGGTCTATTTAATGAGAATAACAATTGAGTCTATTCTGAGGTTTCAACCTAAACACAAACGATGACGTGATAGCTAAAACACTGTCACTAATGCCAGAAATAGTGAAAAATGCTGAAATAAAGAAAATAACCATATCTCGAAAACTAGAACCAATTCAGCAAAACCAATGCCAAATTCGGAATCAGCGACCTCAAATTACCCTAAATCCGTTGAAACATCGCTGGCACCTCAAAAAAAATTTTTTTTGTTGGGCTGTGTTATGATTGAGGGATGGCAACTATGACATCACAATGTAAAAACAATATGTTTGATGACTGGGGTTTGTATTAGATATGGTAGTTGTGGTAGGCTAGCTAAAGCGTTTTGGATGGAATCCGTAGATGATTAGTAGCAGGTAATGTTTATTTTTAGCATAGATAAGCCACAGATGACAGCAGTTTTATGGCCGTTACCGGTCTAGACTAGGGCCAACATCGAAAACTGAACTGTAGCTTAGCATCAACATTCACTGGTACTAATACACCAACGATAAACTTGCTTAGGCTTGTTTAATTTAAAGTATTTTATGTATACTTTTATTAAACCTATTACTTTTCGGCAACACGAAACGTTCTATTCACACTTAATCCAAATACCTAAGTTAAGTATATTGCTTCTTCTACTGTGACGTAGTATGAGCCGCCATCTGCGTCATAATGAAGCGATGAATTTGCGTTTTTCTGCTATTTATTTGTGGCAATAACTGCTAAGCGTTGCATCCGAGTACAAATCTTTTATCTAGTATATTTAGTGACAACTACTCTAAGATTCAAGGCAAACTAATTTTTAGACTTGCGCCTCACTTTAAATAATATGTTTTTTTCTTTAATATTTCTATTCAATATATTTAAACAAACCTTGTCAGCAAAAGTTTGAAACAAAACACCATACATTGCAGCTCTTAGAGTTCTGTCATCGGTCGTGTCATCAAATAGGGATATGCCAGTGTTTTGTTTAGATTCTTGTATACTGTTTGTAGTTGTGGGCAAAGACACCTCATGCTAGATAATTGAGAAATAATTTTTGGAAAATCTAAAAGTCGGAGAAAATTTACTACAAAACAGTATAATATTTATGTTCTTCACAGTTTACTACAAAAATTTATCACCAGTGATATTTTCAAGTAGCACTCGGTTTATTGCATTTTTATGATTAGTTCCAGAGACAATTCCATCTAGTAAGGAGCAGCAATGTCATCACATCTCCATAAGATTAATTATTATCATTGGTGTGCATTTTTACTGAACAAACTTGGGCTCATCAACAAGGCCCTACATTAGTGTTATGGCCATTAGAAATCAGGCTCCTGTCTGGGATGGGATTTTTTCCTATCCACATTGAAGTAGGTTCTAATCATCTGTTGCTCGAACACATTACCTGCTCATCTGTTTGACTTCGCTTTTTAACTTATGCTTTGTGGATTTAACTAATTATGGGTTTAGTGGAAATGCTAGTTGTTTAATAGCAATAAAAAACATAGGAAAAATTTTTACATGTCCTAAGCATGTTCTTTTGCAATAACTTTAGAATGTGTGCATTTACCAAATGAAATCTTAAAGCTGTACATATAAACTTCAATACATACAATTGGGATGGTGTTCAGGAAGATATAAACAGTCATCTTGTCTACATGGCAGACGTTTTAAGCAAAAAAACACAATGGTCTTAAATGCCAGGTACACATCAAAAACATAAATTTGGTATTAAAAAGTTAAAGAAGCAATAAATGCCGGTATATATGTGGCAGTGGCTAGTGGAAACTTTGGCAAATTTTTTTTGTTTTTTGGAGTAATTTTTGGGTAACAATGACTTCATGAAGCAGACAAAACACTTTCAGTTAAAGGGCATAAGCAGGAAAATTTTACAGTTCAAACCTGTTTTATGTTTCGTATAACATGTTAATATATTTTATTATTCTACTAAATCAAAAAACATTCTGTACTTGTATTTGCTCCCTGGCAATACTTTCCCACATACCTGAAAGTTGCTGGTTTTGCTACTAGTTACTGATTACCCTTCTAGATAAAACACCATACTGTGGTCAAAAATTTCAGCAAAAAAATTGTAATGTTCCACGCATTTGTGAATAGCATATCGTAAGTATGGGCTGTATTTGCCAATTGGAGTAAGTAGTTAGTGTAGCTTCAAATTTTGTTGTTTAACTGTGTATCAATACATATTTTGCATTTGCAAATTTCAACAATTTCAAGCTAAGAAAACTTTAGATAATAAGTTTTCAGTGTATATGCATTACTTACACATATGGTTTATCTGACAGTTACAAAATAGAAATAGGTTTCATTGGTTATTTTAATTAATATATTCATGAGCAACAAATACCTCTTCTTCATTACATTGGGTTTGACTTGCTGTATGTAGAATACAAGTCAGTAAAACTTCCAAAGGTTTTCCTAAAGTCTCTCTTTGTAGCACTGATGAAACGAATGGCAAAGCCGAATTCCACCATTTCCTACATGCTAACATGACCAATTTGAAACTGCCAGCTTGCTTACCATATTTAGCACTGTAAAAATTTAAATTCCATTTTCCAAATGGTTTTATGAAAGCATAGTAATAAGTAAAAATAACTATACCTTTCCACAAAACTATGCATAGCCTGTCTTCTTAAAGAAGGATTGGCCGCACTGGTATCCATTAAGCTTTCACCAAGAATGCATGAAGATAAACACAACAATTCAAGTGCAGCGCTTTTACGGTGTCTATTTAAAATAAGCTTTAAAATTATTTTCTACAGACTACAAATGAAATCTCATAAAGATCAATAACCACTGATAATACTGTATCTAACAATCTTACAATGCATCCTCCCATAATACCTTTCTAACACGTTTTGACCAGTCTTCTTCTTGAGTATAGATGATGATAACGCCAAAGACTTATTTGTGCATCTTGACACAAGTAAATGATCCTTCTTCAACCTTGAAAACTCTGATAATCTTGTCCATACTTCCAATTCAAGATACAAATCATCCCAATTACATCTTTCAACAATGTCACAAACCTTAGAAAGCAAATTTACATATTGCAAATAAATAAACTCTTTCAAATACATTGCAATCTCGGGAGTTATACTTTACATGCATATCCTCATAGTAGTAAATAAACTTTTCAGTTAAAACAAGAAAAAAACGAATATCCAGAAAGAATCAACAAAATACAACTGAAAAGTTTTGCAATGAATTTTTTTCTTATTGTGACGAAAACTAAGCAGTCTAGTTTGAGCTTTTCATTTTTCACTCTGGCATCATAATTTTTGGTTCACAAAGTTAAAGATTACAAGACAAAATGTTACGAACTACAAATACTGAATTTGTTTTGCATGCCATCTTACAGAAAAATGCTGAAACTTTGGAACAATTTCTGCAGATGTACATCAATCACATATATGAAAGGTAGTATTTCACTATTTGGCTGCCATTTCGCAGTAGGTTATTATCTTCTTGGATAAATTTTTTTTCTTTCATAGTGCGTTCAATCATTGATTGTTTTAATACAAGCTGTAATATGTTAAATGGAAAGAAACATTTGTTTGCACTGACCCAAAATAATGCCTCAATCATGCGTAAAAAAAAGCTCATTGTTTAAAATTTAAACGTTCACAATATTTTACAATATATTATTTGCGATTTATTCAGTCAGTCAGCATATCAGACACTAACAAAGAAGGCTATAAAATAGTGGGTTGTTGAAACTCCAAATTTTGACAGAAGTAAGAACCTAACAAAGGACACATTATAACGCTTTTCGATTAACTTCGTGGAGACTGCGCCAGAAGCGTAAATTCTGTTATCAGGATCTTTCTCCTAACACAATTTTCTAGGTAATTGGGAAAACTTTGTCTCAGGAAAAAACCTGAGAGAGCTTATGCGTGATAAATGATAAAATGCAACATATCCTAACTTTTACCATCAAACCAAACTCAACCAACAAACATTGTTAAGCCACATGATCGTTCAAATGAAATAGTGAAAATGTGATGTCTGAACAGCCAGTATGAATAAATATATGATGGATTAGCAGCAAAGATGACACTTAAAATTAAAATAATGTCAAATGAACTTGGTTGATTCTAATGAATACAGTTATTTTAGAAAAGTTTTAAAAAATTCCTGTTTAGTATTCCAATTGGCATACAGACAATATGTTTTGAACAAAAAGGAAATATCACTGAGGCTGAAATTATCTAAGCTGTAAGATCCGGTAAGGTGGTTCATTGTGATGAAATCTGACATGAAATGCTGAAGGCCATGAACCAAGGAAAAACCCTAGCTGTGGCCTGTAATCAAACGGCAAGGAGTTCAAGTAAAACACTAAGACATTGGCAAATGAATGTTATCATCCCTATAAACAAGAAGGGTGTTCTCATTATGGATGGATCTTTCCGCTTATTGTATCTGGTAAGGTGTATGCCAAATGTCTTCAAAAGCGATGCCGTGAAATAGTCGATTCACAACATGAGGACACATGATTTTCTTTTGTCCTGGTTAAAGCACAACGGAACAAATTTTGACTTTTAAGCATTTTTTGAACGGCCTTGGAGATACGCAAAAGATGTACAATCGATTTTCTTAAGATAAGCTCTGGAGACCATTGAAAGAGTACAGTATTGATGATAGCTTACTAGTAACCATAAAATCACTGCACAGTTGACCTAAATTTTGTATCACTTGGTTGGTTTTTTGACCTTGCATTACAACGATTGCTTTGAAATAAACAATGCTTTGGTGAAATGCAGTTCAATTTTTCTTGGTATATAGTGTATGTGCTGCTTGTGTTGCTATGTTGCATTGTCATTTCGTTATAAACTTCAGAAAAAAAAGCAAACACATTGCAATCTATAATGGGGCTGAAATACCTACACCCTTGTAGCATGTATGTTTAGAAATCTATCAAGCTTGGTAGATCACGCTCTGCAGCATAACGATTTGCAACAATGCTAAATTATCCCGTCATTAAAAGTGAAGTAAAACAAACGAAAAAAATGGAGCGAAACTAATGGCTGATGATATTGACATTTATGGCAAACTTAATGAGCTTAATTAACTTAACAAACTTAAATTTGAAATTAAACTAAGTTAGTCCACCACATAAAACATTACCTACAAATTTTGTAGCAACGTTTTGCTCAGTGCAGTCAAAAGAAGTGCAGTCGTGTGTGAGCTTCAATATTTGTTTATCCTGAAGTGAGCGCTTTATAAGACTACAAAGCTTTCAATTCTTCTTTTCATTCCATATCTCACTTATGGTCATAAAGCTTAGATAATGACCAAAAGAGTGCATTCACAAGTGCGGGTTTCATAAATGGGATTTTTAAGCACATGCAACAGCAAAAAAAATAACCTCAAAGTTTTTGAACCTTAAGGTTTTATTGATTTATTTTATTAGTTTCATGCTAACTTTGCCACGAATCACTGCTCATTACTGACACTGTTAAGTTACTTGTCACTGTTACCTAACACTGTTAAGTAAAAATATGCTCCACCATAATTATACAAACACACCATTTTCTCACAGGACTGGAGTGAACCTTGTGAAATTCCTATGAACAAAACAAATTCCTGTTTTAATATAATTAGGCAAAAGGAACAGGTGATGAGCAATGTTACAACAAACAGCCCATATCACATGCATTTAAATCTATGACCGACAAGTGGTAGAATTTCATAGTTCAACTGAAACATTCCCAGAGAAAGTTTAAAAGCGGTTCGGCAATTACACCGACGTTACACTTCTTTGAGTTGACATAAAAATATCTGGTATTACACTCCTATTCCAACCAGATCCAAATTAATCTGTAACCTGTATAATTGCATACAATCAAATCAATGCAATATTGTACTAACACCTGATAACAGCTGTATATTAACTTGGCCAATACCTACCAGAACATTTGCTCCAAGGTTGATTGAATATTATAAAATTAGAAAAGCTCTCCCTAATCAATTATGTACGTCTACTAGTGCTATTGCTACCCAGGTAAAGGTCTCTGGTCGAGACAAAATTTGCTGAAATTCAATTCATTTTTAAGTTGATTACCAAATAACTAACTATTGTTAAAATAGGTGAAAAACACCACTAATCGTTAACTTGTTAAAAACCTTTGTTAGCTTGTAAAATTACTGCGCTCTAAACATTTTTCAAAATACAGTCGGAACTTTCTTCACTATTAGTTAACTTAATGTTAGCTACTCGGACTACTTTACAATAAATATGATGGTTCAGTTTCTAACCATACCAGCGAGGAATCTACTGGGCTACTCAGTACTCAAGTAAATTTCCATGACTCAGAAATGATCTTCTAATAGGCCTTCCACAACTGAATTGCTATATCACACTAAGTTAGAACAACCACATAAGCATGCCAGTACACTGTAGGCACCGACTAACTGTATCGCCAACCAGCCTGCTGCTGAGGCTGTACAGTACCGATTCAGCAGAAGGTGGCTAACGCTAAATCACCATTTACCAGTAGTTTTCATGTTACTTACCTGACTTTAACAAAAAAGTAAGCGTTAATATCAACAAATGAAATTTATACTTTGAGAGGCAAAACAAAAATTCGGTCCTACCATTTCTGCTACGCTATGCCTTACCGCACAAGTTGTTCACAGAATGGTATATAAGTGACAAGCAAATTCTTTGCCCGACAAAAAGAAAATTTTGATCAAACGTCACCAGTTCATGATCAACTCGTTACAGTAAACAATTACCACGAAATTTACCGTCAATCTCGGATCAGCTGATCTAAGTTTTTACAAGTTGAACAAATTTGATCTGCCTTTGATCTACTAAATTATAACATTGGGACAGAGGGTGAGTTTATTCAAGCATGTCAAAAAGATGATACATCGCCTAAGGGGTGATAAGCCCTCTAGTTCACAAATTGAATACTGGTACTGATTCAATAAAATCCTGTAGAAGTGTAGTCCAATTGAGCTGTTTAATTTTTTTATTACAACATTAACTGCACAGTAACTTCAACTTATCATAATACCAACTCACCTCATGAAGATTTGGAACAATAAATTCCATCAATGAATTGCTGCCATTACAAGTTAACATTTCTAACATAATTAATGCTCTTGTCATATCGGGTTGGTCACAACTTTTCTAAAAAAAAAGAAAATTAAATGCACTGGTTGAAACTACCGGGTGAAATAAAAAAAGAAATAAAATTGAACAGATTATTATTAACCAAAAATTATAATTATTTAGGGCATTTCTAAAGTGGAATCTTTTTATCATAAGGATATCTATCATACGACCGGTTGAAATTGTGATTAATGTACATTTGCAAAAACATTTAATTTAATGCCAAAAACAAAGAAAGTTATATTAATGATCTATATATTATTATAATTAATATATTATTAAATAATTCACTCTTTTTCTATGTTGATCATCGCATTTATTAAGCTGAAATTTTCTAGTTGAAATCGGGTTGAATTACTCTATAACGTAAAAATAAATAAAGATAAAACATTCAATAAATTGCTTGGAGCTGTTTAAACACTCGTGTCATTGTTGCTGCGAGTTTTTAAGGCTCAAAACAACAGAGATAATTGGAAGAGCTGAGCAGTAGCAAAATACACTTTTGAAGTTGATGGTAGTTTAACCGTGTTAACCCAGTATATATAATCAGTATACGGGGAAGGCCCAAAAAGTATCTGACCATTGAAAATAAAAAACAAAACAATAAATATCACAGGTTTTATTAATATCCTTTACAATACTCTACTTGCAAGTGTACATCCTTTTCCCAACACTTCATTCACTTTTGAAAACACTGTTAAAACTCTTCCTCTGGAATGCTCTTGAGCTCTGCTGTCAATGTTTCCATAATTTCTTCCCTTTCCCTTTTAAACTTGAGAGACAACCAGAAGTCAAATGTTGTAAAATCAGGAAAATAAGGAGGCTGTTGCATAAGTGCAATATTGTTTTTGCCAAGTCGTTGAATAACATGGGTGGAAAGAGCAGGAGCATTGTCATGGTAAAGCTGCCAGTTCTTCCTCGTCCTCATGTCTGACTGCCTTCTTCATACAGCATCAGAAAGGCGACATAAAACTGCCAAGTATCATCAATCAATCATTTTATTTTAATCATTTGCTTTTTATCATTTGTTTTGGATTTTGGTGATCCAAGATGATTTCGTTGTAAAGTTTAAAACTTGGTTTGTAGCCATAAATCTAGATCTCATCACCAGTTATGTAAATCTTCACATATTCTGGGTCATTGTTTTCACAGTCATGTCTTGTGCGATTTCCACACAAAGTTCCTTCTGATTCTCCGTCAGCAGCTTGGGAATAAATTTTGCCGACACTCCTCAAGCACATATCGTCAGTAAAAATAGAATGAACTGATCCTCTGCTTACTGTTGCTTCTTTAACAACTTGCCTGAGAGTTACATGGCAATCTTTCACCTCAATTTAGCACATCTTCTTAATCCTTTTCTCATTTCGACTAGGCCCTGCCAGATGGATTGCCAGAATGCACATGATTTTCCATTGAAAATCGGCCGTTTTTGAAACGATTATATCATTCTTTAGTTTGAGTTTGGCTAAAGGCCTCCTCTTCAAAAGATTGATGAATCTTGGAATTGTTTCAGTTTAATTATTACCAAGTTTTAGGCAAAAGGTGATGTAATACCTTTTTTCGAGACATTCTGTCTTTCTGAGTAAAAAATAACGAGCATGCACGATAAGACTATACTAAATGCTTCATAAAAAGGTAACAACACCACTTATCAATTTGAAATTTTTTATGTGTGTAAATTGATAGTAATATCACAATATGCCAAAACAAATTCCTGGGCGTATCTTTGGGGGAGAAAATAAGGTCAAATACTTCCGGAACAAACCACTCATAATAAAATAAAAAAGCAGCAAATTTATAAAACTATTGGGTTAATTTTTGTTTGCTTGACAAGCATCACCTTGCGTCCTCAGGTTTACTGAAAGATAAGTACGATTTTTGTTAAAGGTTACAGCAATTTGGACTGTGACTCTAAAAAAGTAACACAATTACAAGCGCACGACTTTTTTCTGCTCAAAGCTGATCTTTCTGTGAACATAAAGCAGTGCAAAAACAAGTTTATCACTTATCAAAGAGCATAATTAACAGAATAAACCGCAGAAATTTTTTTATGAGAGATTCAAAGGTGTTCACTGGTCAGACAGTTGTTGACAAAAAAACGGCCCAAACAATCCTTGTGGTAAGTTTAGTAAACATGTCTGTGCAATAGAGGAACTGCCAAGAGTCTTGCATGAAATGAGAAGTTACACATAAATAACAAACAACAGGTCGCAATTATAGGGAACACATAAATTTGTTGGGTGATTTATTTTGTTTTAAATGCACTATATAGATATAAACAACAAGCCTAGTTTAAATCCACAAGTAACCTAGTTGCATTGGCATAAAGTGTTGGATCAATGGAATATTTTAAAGCCAACCTAAATTCAACTAAAAATGCAGTAATTCTGGAAGGACATTTCCACCATTCCACATTTAATTCATAGTTTGTTTCACACTGATGCCTAGTTTTTGTTTTGATACTTGATGATGTGCCATGTACACTTTGATACCACAAATGAAAAACAACAATTATCAACACTGGCGCTGACTGGTACACGCACACCCTAGAATTAGAGAAAAGGCATGCATAAAGCAAAATAAAACTGAACTGGCATGACGAGAAGACGAAACAAAAGCAAAGAAAGTGATGAGAAAAATCTTTAATTCCCTATTTGGAATTTTTTGCATGCAGTATAACGTTTGAGTTTTATCATTTCCAAAATTTGATAAACAAACCTCATTTAGGCAGTAAATTTACTGCAGTCAGGAAGCATTGTTAGATAATAATTCGAACAATTTACTGCTACAAAGATAACTTCTACAAATTGTTAATGGCTAACTAACTGTGTTCACTAACTGCTGCACGCCACATGATTATAACAAAACAATACTATATTTTCCAAATTGGTTGTTATGAACTGTTTTTGCAGTGGTGTGCATGTTGTTTTATTTAGTAATCCATATTTTTCATTCCTGTTTTGGTTTTCAATACTTTTCCTAATATTTAACTTCAGATTTTAAAAGATTTAGTAACAATAACCTACAAACGAGTGTTGATCAGTAGTTTAATGGTTGTGGTCTCCGATTAATGTTTAGATGCATTCTATAATATAAAGTGGCATTAATAATAATTTGTATAATAGCTGCATTTTTTATTTTTCCATGATCAGGCACCAGTGGTTCATTCATCAACTACTTCAGGGTTAGCAAATTTCAAAAATTTAAACATTTTATAAGAGTTTATTAGAGTAAAACTTTGCTCCGTATCAATTTCAGGAAGTCAAAACTATTACAAAACCAATGCTTCAGTGGGTATTTACTAGGAATTCTGCATTAGTACAGCATATCAATGAAACACTGTTGCAAACATTGATAAAACAACAACAAACAGTATGTCACTGGAATAAAATAAACTCAACGTTGAATTTGTACACTAATCCAAACATCGTTTTACTGTTTGTTGAGGACCATAAACCTAACACAGTTCTAGTATGATACATCCTGGTAAAGAATACTTGTAAAAAACCCACCTCCGTGCTTACTCCAAATCCGGGCGAAATTTGTTGCTGAAGAATTTGTTTAACTTGAACCCATGTTGATATAAGCCCATGACGAATGTTTGTTGGTATTAGAACAGCAGCATTTGACAATTGTAAACCATGTTCACATACCTACAAAAAACTCAATATTGAGTTACGAGATTGTCAAAATGCATAAAATTTAAATGCATAGTTAGAGATACAGAAGTGATCTGGAACGGTAGTGTCATACTAATACAGTTCACAAGCCTGTAGTCTCTCATAAAAAACATCAAGTTTTTAAAAGAGGAAGGCCGGATCATATGTAATTTTACATATCAGGAATCTTATATCAAACTAATTGCAATTAGCACTATCAACATCAATCAACAATCTATAAGTATGACAAACAAAAGTAACGTATTCATTATGCTATAAAGGTATTCCAGAAATCTTGTACTGTTGTTACCATGTTACGTCATCTAACTGTTACCGTAAAAATTACAGTTAAAATAGTAGCAAACTTAAAGGTTATGTTTCTTTGTAATCTTTGACATCTTGGAATGTCATTTTACGAGCTGTACCCTGATATAAAGCACTACCCAATAATCTATTTGATAGGAATAAATTTTGATAAAGTGGGGGACCACGTGCTACAAATGGCCAACTTTAAATGAAACAGAACATTTAAATCTTTATATAGGTGAAAATAATTTTCAAAAATGTTTAACAATAACAAAATTACGGCAGATTTGCCTTTAATTATGGCATGTTTGGAAGAAATTGTTATGTTAGTAATTCAATTCATAATTCACTATGTAACAAAATTTAAAAAAAAGTTTATTTGGCTACATTTATTAAGTGTGTTTGTATGATTTTCAAGCGCTGATTCCAAAATTGGTATCAGTTTTTTTCTATCATCCATCGTTTTCGAGATACAATGATTTCCGTTTTTTGTGATTTTCCATTAACTGTAGGTTTTTTATGCGGTTATGATTTGTGTCGGTCAGCATTATCATGTTGTAAATCGGCGTCCTATTTACTTGAGGAAGTGAATGTCATAGCGCACATCTCTCAGACGATTGTGCTTTTATTTCTTATCTCAGTTTTCATTTTATCTCAGCCTGTTAAGTTCAGTATAGTGTCTTCAGAAAGTAGTGTTTAGTGTTTGCAGAGAAAAGTATGCCATATGATTACATTTTGTAGAGTCAAGTCTTGTGTAAATCTTAGATTCAGTTCATTGGACAGCTTATAGACTATATTTTGGAATGGATATTGGTGATCAGGATAAGTCATTGGCACCACATGTAATCTGCGGTAGCTGTCAATCTAATTTTGAAGGATGATTGAGGGGTTCTGGAAAAGTTATGTCATTTGCAGTTCCCAGAGTTTGGAGAGAGCCTCAAAATCATCATGATGATTGCTATTTTTACATAATAAACATATCAAAGTATCGTAAGGTCAGCGGAAGAAGAGCTGTGACATATCCAAGTACACTCTCATACATTGTACCTGTTCCTCACAGTGAAGCCTTACCGGTTCCAAACCCACCATCAAATGTAAGTTTTTTCTGTGAATCACTAACAGTACTGTAATTTATTTCTTATAAAATCTGAAGCAGAGTTATTAACATCCAGAATAAATGAGTGGAATCTGCTTGGTGATGACTGTAAGAGTACAGCCTACAGGAAAAGGCACTTGGAGTTTTTTTGTCTACTTTGACGTTATTGAAGACCTTAGCTATTGCAAAGATGTGGAAGGCCTGTTTGGTGCTGTTGGAATAGATCATGATCCTACTCAGTGGCTGCTTTTCATTGACAGTTCTACCAAAAGTCTTAAAGCAGTGTTACTTCACAATGGCAACATATACCCACTCAAGCAACTGCTCATTAAAATCAGTTACACTCAGTTTAAGTGGTATGTTTGTGGTGATTTTAAAATGTTGGGAATTTTGCTTGGTCTGCAGGGTGGTTACTAGAAATACTCTTGCTTTTTGTGCTTGTGGAATAGTAGGGCTGACGGTGAGCACTATGACAAAATTCATTGGTCAGCACGGGAAAAACTAACCCCAGGAATGTACAACGTTATTAGGGAACCTCTTGTAAGTGGGGAAATAGTTTTGCTGCCTCCACTTCATATCAAATTAGGTCTGGTAAAACAGTTTGTCAAAGCTTTGGATTTTCAAGGACAAGTTTTTCAAGAAATCCGTTCAATGTTTCCCAGACTATCACTTGCCAAAATAAAAGGAAGATTATTTGTTGGTCCACAGATAAACACAATGCTAAAGTGTAAAAGATTGGAAGAAAAAATGAATGAAACAGAAAAAGAAGCGTGGCAAGCATTTCGAGGTGATGTTGATGGATTTCTGGGAAATAAAAGGGACAGAAGTTACAAAGAGTTGGTGGAAAAACTTATCAAAAGTTACCAAAAACATGGGTATGTGTGTCAAACCTAATTTTTTATGTTCCCATCTAGATTTTTTTCAAGAAAATCTTGGTGACTTCAGTGAGGAACATGGTGAGAGATTTCATCAGGATATTGAGCCAATGGAAAAACGATATAAAGGCCGCCGGGACAGTGCAATGATGGGAGGCTATATTTGGTCTTTAGTAAGGCAGGAGTGGTCATAAAAGAAAACCTCGTTCAAAAGTACATTTTTGAACAATTCTTACTGTTTGACAAAACAATGTTACATTTATCTTCAAGCCTTCCTTATTAACGTTTATAAACAGTTTTTTGTGTTTAATAAACCAAACAGAACCTTGATGTGGTGTTAAAGTCTACTGCAAGAGTAGAACACAATTTGCTATACTTACAGCTATATCAAAGTTTGAATATCTCAAAAAGTAACGATGGTGTGAAAAAACTAACTGCTCAGCACCCAAAAATACATAAAGGGGCATTAAAAAAAGTAACCAAACAAAAATTGTGTTACGTAGTGATATAATGCATGATGACAGGCCACTGCCAAGAAATCACTTGGTCATCATGCAGTGTAAATTTGCATTTATGAAAATAATTTCCACTATTCATGCCTAAAAAGGGCAGGTTTGCAACAATTTCTAGCTGGTAACTACCTTAGTGATGAATGCCATTTTTGCAATTCTTTTCCACAGTGTATGTAGAATTTTCGTTCTTGTAATCAATTGAACTTTACCTTTATTTAATGGCATAGTGTTTGCTTTCAAAATTCTTTGCCATGTTTTCCTAATTACATACCGCGTGTGTTACAAAATCTATTTAAACTTATGCAACATCAGTAATTACCATTCTGATTGTCTGCATTCAGCCAGGTCTTTAAACTACTATTTTACTTTCGAAGGTTAAATTAAAGCCTTCAGTTTGTATCACGCTTGATCAAAGTAATACGATACGTTGAGCTCCTACAGCAGTTTAACAATCAAAGACAGACAGTACTAAGATCCGTTACCTAGAAACTAGCGTGTTCCACGCTGAAGTAACATGCCAAAACATAACAAAATAAGTAATTTAATAATAAAGAAAAAAGAAAAGTTAATTTGTTAAATTTGAATTGTAATTGGATTTAAATGGAGTTGGATTTGACTGAAAACTAAATTTGGCCAAAGAATATAGCTTGCAAAAATTTCAATGTATCTTAACAAAAACCAAGTTTGACAAGCAAACTAATACCATGAAAATTTACCTCCAAAGCACGTTTCAAAAAATCCAGTGCATCTTGATCCATTGTAATACCTGAACCTGTAATAAGAGAAGCGGCCCCTGATTTAGGGGTGTTCTTCTTTTGAAGAACTTCTTTTGCTGCAGGATTGTTTGCTGTATTGGATTGTAGAGAAACTTTTGGCGCTGGTAGCCATGGAGAAATCAAACCCTTGGCAATGACATCACATATGCGAACCAGGAGGGCATTCTCACTAAATCAATTAGCATACATAATTCTAATAATTCATAAAAATATGATAATCTTACAATTTGAAAAGGGAATCATTTCTGGCATTTATTTAAATATTGAGTTACAGTAAGTAAATCACAGGATCGATATCAATGTACAATAAACCAAGAACATGACCCATCATATGAATTTATTATGAATATGAACATGAACCAAAAAAAACATTTAGGGGAAAATAAAAGAAGAGTACAGGACATACCACACATGAGATAACACAAAAACTGTTTAATAGCTAACTAAAACTTTTCAATTGACTGGTTTTGAGAAACATAAGTATAAAAAGGCTTAAATTTCCTATATCTTACCTTGAATGACCTACTTCTACCATGCCAGACAATACCTTCTCAAAAGTAGGCACTAGTACTGTAAATCTCATATCATTCAACAAATGATTGTTGTAATTCCACAAATATGCAGCACCATTGCAAACAATCCAAGTCTCTTTCAATTCAATGCCAATTTCTGTAGAGATGGCAAAGAAGAATGTTAGCAAATTCATAATAAAAAGGAGAAAAAATTAATGCAGATAACCTATAGAACGAAGAAATGCTTTGGTTGCACTGATATTGAGTTTGTGAATCCAATCAACATAAACTGCCCATTCTGCTTCTTCTCCGGTTGGCATAGCAGAAACATTGTGTGTTTCTTTAAGTTGATGAGAAGGTACTGCTTCATCATTTAGTTTGATATTCTCACAGCGCAGTAAATGTATTATTGCCTGCGAGTTAAAAGCAAGTTTAAGAAATAAAAAAGCAAACAGCTCCTATTACGTTTACACTTCAAACAAAGCTGATGTTTGCAGAAAAAATGCATGTATATACCAATAAATTTGTATGTATCATACATTCACATCAAACTAGGAATGAGTGTCATATAAACCGAAGAGCTGATGCAATAATGCAAAACAGCGACCGACAATTCATTTTGGGCTGAACATTTTATCATTGTACAGTAGCAATCTCCAACCTTTTTTCACAGAACGATTTTGTGCGTAGTAATTGTTGTGTCAAAGATGGTTTAAAAGAATAATAATGACACAGACACAAGTTTGTTGATATGCTAACTGAAGTCCAACTTTAAACGGTGTAATTTTGAATATACTTGCATGTTTTCACCCAACTAAGTGTTGAGTTTTAACGAACGTCACTTTCATAACAAGCGATCAGATTTTTGTTTCAATTTTCCTGACACTTTAGTCTTTTTGAATGAGAGCACTGGTCAAAAGCCAAATATAAATGGGAGATGCGATTAGGTGATTCTAGAAGGGTTTTTGACTCCTGATCTCGAAAATGCCCTTGTTTTGTTTGTAGCGCATCAGGTTTTCAAGAAATTTGCATTTTAAATTTTTAGTTGTTATGGTATAATAGTCTACTATAGGGAGAATCTTTTGTCAACCTTTTGCAAACTAGGTGGTATATTAAGCAGTTAATTCCACATGTAGATAGTGCAGAAAACATTGGTGCAAATAGTGACAAACAAGGCGACTGATTTCACCAGGACATTTAAGCTATAGAAGCTCGTTACCCAGGTTTTTGGAATGATGGAATGAGGGTATGATGGGGGACTACTGCTGGATGTTATATCGTGATGACCCCAGTCATGTGTACAAAAGAAAGTCGTACGCTAAACAATTTTAAGTGCCATGTATCATAGCTGTATATTGTTTTTAATACTTTTTTCTGAAAACACGGATTCGACGATATCTTGAAAATGGGATGAGCTAAAGAAAAACTAAAAGCATATTCGGAATCATAACAAAAAAACAATGTACCTGTGTTTTCTTGAAAAAAAGTGAAATTTTGTAGACCTGTGATAATTAAGGTATTGACAAAAAGTCTTTATTTTTTGACTAACCTTTTGCAAATATTTGTCATTTGCTATTCCTGTAAATCTTATGTTATATGATCTATATTGTAGATTAATTTTTTCTCTTTGCATGTGATTTGAGCTTATCATTTTTTGTCCCAAAAACCACATTAGAAATAACCGACTTCTGGCGGTCTAGTGATAACATCTCAAATTCACACACATCCTTTCCGGTGTTTTTATTTTCTTCCCTTACTAATTACAAACGTTTTCAAATCCTCTCCAAAATTAACTTTCACTAACACATAAGGAGTCATAACATATACGCATTGTGATATCATAACAAAATTTATATAGCAAACTTAACTTGGGAACGAAACTTGAGCGAATAAAAATGTGCTTAACACCTTTACGAAATATTTTAATTTCCTAACAAAAAGAAGACATTTAGTCTATTTAAGTTTATTATTAGTGCTATAGTTCTTGATTTGGGAAGTAACATTTATTAATAAAACGATGTATTTAATAGAGGTACAATTTACTTAAATTTATTTACAGTATTTCTATTCTCTAAAAGGTTGTTCAGTGTTTGTTTGAGGTTTCAGCGTATATAACATAACACCAACAGTAACTAAAGCTTACTTAATATTTTTCATGCATTTGAAAGCTAATGTAACAGTTTTATGAATTGTTTTGAAATTGGAAATGCCGAAAAGTACATGAAAAGTAATCGATTACAAAAATTTCATTGTCCAAAAAACATAGAAAAGTAGATCGATAAATCAAATAATGTATAAATATTTGTGTATAGTTAAATGATTTATTGATAACAATAATCCACAAAAGTCGGTTAAAAATTGGACAAAACTAATAAATTTAAACGTTTACTCCATTACTTGTCAGACATAATCAATCTTAACCTACTCATAAAACAAATAGTAACATATTAAAAACTTATTTTATCTAATGCCGGCGTGGCCGATTTGGGACTAGTACATGACCAACTGGTAGACCAGAACTAACTGGTTGGGCAATGGGCACCCTTACAATAGGGTGTTGGCAAGATGTTTTAGCCACTTCATCATGTTATTGATTATGGTTGTGAGGCCTTGCACGATGGTAGGAAGGCGAAACTCTTGCATTCAAGCAATATATAATCCGCAGTTTGCGCCTCTGCTTTGTACATACATAAACATAAAGACTTTAGATCAAATTTGGCACATATCTGTTTAAAAATGACCTGCTCTTGTTTTGACTTGGTTGAGACTGGGAATTGCTTTGGAACGGATCTGCGTCCAGTAAGACCGTTGAAACTTCTTCATGTCTTCCTGCTTGAAGCGTGAAGTTAATTCCTCATATATTTCTTCTCATTGCTTGCAACATTTTTGTGAAGAGTCTATCGTTTTTGAAGTTTTGGTAACATCAGTTTCCTTTACTGCTGATTGGAGAAAATCCTTGTAGTGGTGATTGCATTTATTGTACTATGTTGGGATGTCCTGGAGGTGGTAGCCCTGAGGGATGGAGGATGGTTTTGCTTAATTGATGAATTTTGACAGAAGGCTGCGTAAACTAGTTCTAAACAGAGAGTGGAGGAATTTGCAAGCTACTAGATCGATCAGTTTTGTAAATTGTTCCATATTTTCTTTACGGAAATTCCACCTCCCGACGGCTATTGTTGGTACTAGTTGAACTGGGTTAGTTAGAACAATTAGTAAGGGTCAGTTTTGTGACTTGGTAAAGGGTGCCAGGACAAAGTGTGAAAGTAAGAGGCGTTCCAAGTTGGTAAAATCCATTACAAGGTTGGAAATAGTGTTTCATCTTCCAGATTGGCAGTTTTCTTTTCTTTACGATCAAAGAGTGGCAGATTCTTGTGGAAGAGGCTTAGTATTCTAATGTGAGAGCATTAAGACTAAAATTTTGATACCCTTATGCAGTAATAACACAGCATAAGTCTCCTAAATAAATTGAAGGAGCTTTAAGTGGGGATGGAAGTCTTGCAGAGATTGCTCTCGCGTGGGTTGTATACGCAATTACGCATTATGCAGGCGGTTTAAAGTCTTTAAACTCAACTGTTGTCCACACTGCTGGCGAGTCTAGGACAGACTTTAACTTCGCTCCATCTGCCAGTGCTGCTCACAAATATAGCAGTCCCTTGTACTGTATGTTAATAACAGTGTGGGCTGCTAGTTGGTATCTAGAGGCTATAGCTGCAACTCGCAAGAGTCTCCTGAAGTAGTGTGGTTCTTAGCTTGTGCTTTTGTGTCAGTTGTTCAATAACGCTGTTGTTTAGCTTCATCAGCCTTTCTACATTAAGCTAAAACAAGGTGAAATCGTTTTGTGTGAGGGTTCCTGCTGGCACTGATAAAACCACTTACTTAATGTTAGTGCTACATCAGATTGCAGCAGCTGACTTTACATTTGGGCTTCGGTATTGAACAGTAGATGATTGCTTTACATTGATTGCCAATATTCTCTCAACAAGTCCTTGATTTCCAGAGACACCAAAGGGAGATTATTTACACACACATACCCATAGCGTAGTTGATTGTTCTTGAAGAGTTATTTTTGAATGCCGAAGATTGAGAAAAGTTCAAAGTTTCGAGCCTTAACTTAACTATCTAAAAGTTTAAAGGTCAATAATGTGTTTCACTTATAAATTTACAGTTGTTATATAAAAAATCTCACAATGGTGTATGCGAACGCAGTTTACATCTTAATGTTTTTATTAAATAACTATACGGCAATGTGGCAACAATACGGTCTTATGGCAATGTGAAAGAATTTTCTTACAAGAAAACCTGTGCAACTAAGATTTAGAAAAAAGTTAATATTGGATTTAGGTCTGTTGTAATACAGTTCTAAAAGATTCGTTATTCTTATTAATGATGTGCGCCCATAGGCACTCCTAAGAAATGTTTGTGTTATGAACTCTCTTACCTCACCATGAAGAAAATGCATTTCAGCAAGCATTCTCAGTAAATCACCATCATTAAGTGAATTGTCAAGCATTTTCTCATCTTCAGTAACTGGTGTTTGGATTTCATTTGATATACTACCTTCCACCATGACTTTTTTACTTCCCACTACTGATGGAGAAAAAGATTTATCTTCAAAAAAACACAAACATTTTAGATATAGGTGGTGTTGTGCAATTTATGTTGTTATTTGAATTTTAACCATAGCAGTTTGATGCAAAACACATTGGTCAAAAAATCACAGGTGAAATATATTCTCAGACTACAACTTTTTTCACAGTTTAATATTAATCTCAAGAAAGAATTTTTTGTCCTTCTAAGATATAAGTAGTTGAAAATTCAGATCCCCAAAAATTTTGTTTAAAATTTTGAGTGGTTTTCTTCACTTTTGTATACTTACCTAAATTGCAATTCATGCCTAAAAAATATACGAATACAAACCTTTTTTTAACTTGTATACAAAAAGAAGGTTTTATGGAATTTATCAAAAAACAACATCAACAGTGGCAAAAACATAAGCAGCGATAAATCAAAATCTATTCGGTGAATTATGGAGGTGCAAAAACAAATATTTATTGTACACCTGTGGCTTTCACATATCAAAAAATTAAAATTTTATACGAGGGTGGATTGTACTTATTTTTCAATTACAAAAAAAATTCATTTCTCTGATGTTTTTAAAACTTAATTTGCATATTTTTTGTCTGCAGTACGAAAAACAAAAGTAAAGATCACAAAATTTTTTAAACATTTGCTAAATAAAAGTTTGCTACTGTCATGGCTCTTGTATTTATTTATTCTCCAGTTCATAACTTATTGCAGAACCATAGGCAATAGAAACCTTGGCCGGGTCAGTTCATTATAACAGGAACAAAAATTTAATTTATGGAACCAACCTATCTTTTATTTGCTTAAATGATTCTATTCGATTTTCTAAGATGAATGGTGAAAATTGGATTGGCGGTTTTCGAGTTATGGGTAAAAACTTTTTACCACTAGGTGGCTTCAAGTCAAGTAGTATCAAACAAACTGTAGTATATCAATATCCGCTCCGCGAGACTCGGCTATACTAATCTGGTCTTCGTGCAAGTCTCGATAGATACACACATTTTGCATTATTTTTTACAATTTTTGTGTATTACCCGAATTTGGAACTGTTCATCAAGACCAGTGAAGAAAAGTAAGCAGCCTTTACGCTTTGCTTAAGGATATTACAAAAGGTAGTGCAGCTGGAAATCGAATCCGGTTGTCGTTGTCGAATTCAATCCATTTGGCATTTGGTAATTTAACCCTGACGCAGCATGTGCTTAAAGCATAGTTAAACTCTCACAAAATGTTTCAAGACCATGTTAAGTGTGTAGTAATTTTTTACCGTACGGGTCGAATTGTGGTAACAATTTCTGACACGTATATGGATTCTGGTATGGAATGTTTTATAAAATATGTTTCAATATGTCGTATCAAGAAAAAGTGAAGGGATGACAAAATTTGGACTGTATCATGTGAGGAAAAGATTTTCGTGATATTAAAAAGAACCTTCATCAGATAGGTTGAAAAGCACTGACAAATACAAATACACCTAACCTATTTCCAGAAGTATATTCACAAAAGAGTACACTCGTGTGTAGTACTGGTTGAACATCCTGGAATTATTAAAGTCTGGCACATATGGATCCAACCAATGTTTGTATTATAATGATATGACCCGGCCGTGAGGTACATGATTGATGACATTATGTTAGAAAAAAAGTTTTTAAATTATAGAAATTTTGCAACACAATGTGGTTATCTCATGGACAGTTTTTTCCATATTGTTACTAATCACTAATATCACATAATACCACTAAAATGATTTGACAATTGAAAGCAATGTGGTGTAAAAGCAATTGTCACTTGAATTATTCTTGTCTAAACAAAATATGTACAGCAGCTAAAAAATTTATTCCATAGGGTAAACTTTGCTGTCATAATTTTTGACGTAAAAGTGCTAAGTTACTTCATTGTGGAAATATTCACACATACCACATATCACTCAGAAACACAAAAGTCATAGTTTTATTGTGACAAACAATAACACTGGGCAATATTTTACAAGAAGAGTGCACATATATTTCATGATTATACATCAAATTCTACATGTGAAATCAAAAGCTCCAAACTAGACCCCAATGGCAGACACCTCCATAAAATACAGCTAATAAAACTAACTTATAACATTGGATAGCACAGTCTGCTGGTGCAACATCACCCAGAAAGTGCAAACAGATAAAGGCATTTAAGAAATATGTTGTTAAAAGATATGAACCTAAATAAATTAAATATTAGCCTGGGATACTCTAATCGCTAGAGTCTAGAGTCTAGTCTAGCGGCTAGACCATCAAGCTGAAAACCAAGCTGTACTAAAACATGTACGGCACGTTATAAGCTAGTACTATGTTGTGCTGCGTCAACATGGATTATGTGAACAGCGTGCAGTTAAGTTAATTTTTAAATAACAATTTATTCATGCAGGAATAATTTTAAATTAATGATCTTTTAATGCATTCCTACTGTTTCAGTACCTTTCAAGCTAAACATCCATCTTTCATCATCATACAACAAACAAAATGAAGCAGCAACCCTGCATACATCCCACACTTCCTGGTGCCGAGCAGTTTTTGCCAAATCAACCCATAATCGAAACCTAAAAATGTTAACAGTCTGTTAAATGTTAACAATCCAAACAGTACTAGCAGGGATAACATTAAATAAGTTCATTCAATTTTATACGCCAACCTTTCTGCCGGCTAGCTTACAAAAAATTAAGCAATGAAAAAAATATGTTGACAAAACGTATCATGTGTATAAAACTTTTTGAGTTGAAACTTAACTCAACTATCCAATATACTGTAGTATACCCTACCAACGAGTAGCCCCTACCGTTGTTCTCATGCAACAAACATTATGCGTCATAGAGAAGACGACTGTTTAGCATTACTTAAACATCATCCAGGTTGTGTGCATTGATGTTATCATTTGTTACATTGCAAAAGGGTTCCATGCAACAGTAAAATAAGGACAAATCTTAGAAATAAGGACGGTATGGCAACCCTGACTATAGCACAAAGTTTGCGATAAACAAAAGCAATTGAGCTTTTGCACATATACTTACTACCTGTCAATCAAGTGTACATCGAGGGCCAAATATAATTAAATTGTGCTGGCACATGCAGTGTTATAATTAAAATGATAAATGCGAACTAGATAACTTAGTGTCAAATAATGAATTATCACAACCGGTCTTATTTCGACTGTCATTTTAACACAGTTGTAAATCTTTATGCTGCAGTGTTATCACATTACTTTGATAGTTCTGTACAGTGTACATATCACAGCCTTCTATTATCTAAATACAATGCATTGCATTCATCTTTTTTCCTTAGAAGTCTTTAGCAAAATCACACTGCATCGCCTTATCGCCAACACGGGCAGCTGAGGCACTTTGTGTAGTAAAAATTTAACCGCATTCCCGTGTAGGTTTTGTTTATATTACAGCGATTGCTTTGAAACATGGTTGGCAAGTCAAACATGTGAAACACTTTAAAGTGTCAATGGTAAACCAAAAATCCCTGTTATTCTTTTGTATAAACATATTGATGGCAAATGGTGTAGCTGCAATGACTATTCATCATTAATCACAATTTAATAAAACCTAAAACAAAAGTAGGCTGCGAATGCAATGATGTTAATAATGGAAGTTGAATGTCAGCCAAAAAGAATCTAAATTTCTGTTACGTGGAAGCTCATGAATTTCAACAAAAGTTAACCACGTGTGATCTGTTCATCACACAAATGGACATATTTTTCTAGATTTTTCATCGGGGTTATAAGCCTTTCTCTCATTTTTTCGACCAATATTTTCGTAAAAAAAGGGAGCTTATACGTGGTATAAACGATAATGATGAATTATTTTCACCTGTAGTGTATAACAATTAGGCTCTTAATTATAAATAAACTATTGTTCAAGTATATACCTCCAAGCCTCCTAACATTAAAACAAGTTCACAAACAACAAACATTCAATATTTTCCAATGAAACAACAAATAAAAATATCTAACAAACAATAAAAATTTGCTAAAAATAAGTGAAAATTAAAAAGTTTATTCAAAAAACGAGAATATGCATACTGTAGAACCCATAACTGTCAATGTTTTATGCATCAATTTTAGGAATGGGTTAGGTAATTTTATTTGTAGTTTCCCATTTCAAAATGTTGAATAAAGTTTTCAGCAATATAGTACAGTTTTCCAACTATAGAAGCTGTAAAGGACAACTCAAACACCAAAATACAAAGTATTTATGAAAAGGTTGTAAGCTATGGTCAAAATGGTAATACAGTAGAACTCGCCTATGTCACCTTCGGCTAAGTTGCTGCATATCGCTTGGTCCCAACGGAAAACCTATTGTTTTCTGTAGTACTAAGTTTATTAGTTTATTGTACGCCACAATGTACATTTATGAAGGACCCGGAAACATTGCCATTTTCGATAATTTTTATCAGTTCCAGGTTTCCTTTACTTAGCCATGCTACAGACAAGTGAAGCGGCCTAACCACAATCTTTATTCGCAAACTGAAGACAATCTTTGCATGAATTAAACTTCGCGATAATTCTGTATCGCTTAATCCCCATTTACTGAGGTAGCTTTTATGTAAGTTCTGATCGACACGAGAATTTTTTAAAATTTGTTCATATTGTATTGCCTGAATTTGGAACTGTTCATCTGGACCACTGAACTGTAGGAAGTGTAGTTAATGCTTTGCCCAAGGGCATTATAGTAAAGGAGCTACCAAGTATCAAGCATTAGTTGCGTTATTGTGAAATCAAACTCCAACCACACATATGTTTTGGGAAACCTAAAGTGTTTTATTTGGAACATCTACTTTCTGAAAACGGTATATTATTACACTGCTCACTATTTGAAAAATCAGGGCTAATGAAGACTTTTTCTTGCCCACAACATTTTATGAATTATCTAGGTTTTGTTAACTTTTGTCACACTCATCTCAGCTTACTTTTTACAGAAACATTGCTAAAATCGAAAGCAAAATTCTGTTAACAACATCTTAGCGGAAGCTGCCATACGCACTTAAAGACACAACCATGGCAATTTTTGACGATGCTCCAGCAATGTGTTTACACCAGAAACTTGGTGACAAAATACATGGACTTGGATTTTTCTTCTGTACATTTTGTGACCATGAACATAAAATGGACATTATGGATATAGAACGTTTAAGTTTCGTGTTAGCACTAAACTTTTAGCACTAAACTTTTAGCCCAAAAATTAGAAACTTAAACATAGAAAGTTAAACAGCCAAACAAAATCAATCATAAAGAACTTGACAATTTCTGTATGTAATGCAACAGAAAAGCATCATTTTTGAACGAAAAGCAAAAGGTTAAATGTCACCACTGCGTTGGATCATAATAATTTTAAACACATTTAAAACGTTGGCGGTTAAGCTGCCTAACCACCAATCAACAAAAATATTTGAAAAAAGACGTCTGTCCTTTGTTTTACAAAGTTGTTAAGGACGAATGATATAATGAATGTAAGGTAACTGCAAAACTCAAGCAGGTCCTTGACGTTTTATTTGAGGTCTCTCTCTTTATTTTACTGCTTTGGTCAATGCATGTATTAAAATACGTGGAAACTTAAATTTTTATGAGATATATAACCTTTGTAACTGTAGGACAAAAAGTAGATGTTGTGGTGAAAGACCAAAAAATTAACACGAACCGACACTTGAGAACCACCAACACTCCAAACTAACTTTCTAAACACAACATTACAAACCATGTTACATGATACTAAAATGTGTTGCAATTGAAACATCGCAAACTAACCAACAACAGCATAACCTACCGTATTTTACGGACCATAAGGCGTACCCGATTATAAGGCGCACTGTCAATAAATTGCTTTCATTAGTTTTTTGTTCATACATAAGGCGCACCAGATTATAAGGAGTATGGGTTACCGTATAAAGCTCATTAAAACACGTTGCGCGCATTATGATCCATACATTAGGCGCACAATCAATTTTTGAGGAAAAAAAAGGATTTAAATTGCGCCTTATAGTCCGTAAAATACGGTACCAATTTGCTAAGGCAAAGCTTGTTTGATTGCACCATTCTTATCATAAAATAATAAAGATCTAATAAAGACGCCACAGATTGTTTAACAATGGCTATTACTTTGTTTGTTTCTTTAAACTTACCAAATGCAAAAATGTTTATCTGTTAATGCAGTTTCAATCACGCTACGTCAAAAAAAACATAGTGACTATTGTAGTGACATAGTGACGCAGTCTGTTGTTAAAGATAGATGATTAGGTTAGAAGAATGGGTATGCAAAAAGTTCATTGTATCTATTTAAGATTTTATTGGAGTTAAAATTAGATTAGAAGGTAGATTTAGGTTATTATGATAAAAAATTTAGGTTAGGTTAACAAAAAACTGTAATAAATAATTTCTTATGCACGATTATTTTTCGGTTAAATAGTAGCAGCCCAAAAAAAGGCTTGGTGAACCAAATATGGATCACAACAATGACCCAGCAAAACATGCATACCAACTCAACTTATGGTCGCGACCAATAGGTTAACAGTTTCAAGTATGCTTAATTTCTGTGCACATGGTGAAGAAGATTCCTGCATGAATTTTCAAGTCATTACTGTTTTATCTATTTCACCACGTAATTAAGCAAATAAAGAAATTGAAATTTTTTAAACGCCTGGTGCTTCCTACAAACTGACCAAAAAGTACCTTTCTCTGTCGTTTTCATCTCCAAGTCTCTTCAAATGGCCAGGAGCTTTACTAATGCATGCTGTCCACTGCCTGGCACGAGCAGCCAATACTTGTACTGAAGTTACTGTGCCCTTCAATCCACTTAATGCTGAATAAAGCATAACATTATAAAAGTTATATAAAGTAAATTTTAAATTGTCACTGCAAAATGTCTTAATTTAGTAAACTAACCAAGTTAATAAGCTATGACACTCGCAAAGTTCAATTATTATACTATACAAAAGAGAAAAACAATTGCCACATACAAGGCGCTGCATTGTCATTAAACGAAAGACTTTTAAAGATAAAAGGTGAATACAATGCACGGTAAAGCGGTAATGGAAGACTTACACAATGTGACACTATGATAACACTGTGCGGCATAAAAATTTACAACTGTGTTACATTATCACACCATCACAAGTGAAATAAAACAGATTAAATGACGCTTGTCAGGGGATAAAAATTTAATGGGAGATATATGTGCCAGGTATATATCAAAAACACATTTTTGGCATGAAAAAGAAGGAGGGGCTTATACGTCAGAATATAAGTTAAGGGTTTTCACTTCAGTTGCTTGAAATAATTTAACAAAAATTCTAATTAAAAACATATAGGTATGGCTCCAATCTCAGCTAAATACAAAGAGATTACATTAGCTAAGCAAAAATTGCAAGAAATTATATTGATGATATGTCAACAAAAGAAATATCTTAGCAATTACACCACTGAACCTTTCATTTTGTTTTCACTGTCCAGGACACTTTGAAATGAATCTGGAGCTAAAGCTAGTCCTGCTTTTACAAGAAGGGACCTTTTCATTTGAGCACTTCCAGAATTTGAAGTCTTATTGGCCTGAAGAAATGTTGAAAATTAAATTCCAGCACAAAATGATATTGAATAAAGTACTGCATCTATTTCACACAATATGAATATATCTAAAATTTTGTGCAGACACACTTGTGCCAAAGCTGTAGATTGAAGCAATTGTGCAAAGAGAACAAATTGAAATCTGAGTGAACAAATTGACATTAAACGTTTTCTAGCACAGATAGAAAGCAAATTAGTCCATTAAAAAGTTTGAGTAAACCATTTGTTAAAAACAATATGTCTAGTACAATACGTCCAGTTTTTGCATTGCAGACAACGCATTTGTTTCTTGGATATATAAGAAAACATCTTACATAGCGGTATTGTGAATCTTTCAGACTACCTTACATACAGTGGTACCGAACGTGGGGTGCAGAGAAAAGCCCCTCTCATAACCGTAAGAGTGAAAGATGCGGCACTCTTTGCCAAAACTGAAGTAATGCTTAATGATAAAATTAACATAACTATATTTCTCCTTTTAAGGAAATTAAAGCCCATGTCACAAAGCAGTTATTTGATGCCAAACCTATAACATCTCTTTCGTTTGTATGCATGACCTCAACGTTTTACAAGAATTGCTTTCTTTTTAAACAATGCATCGGCTGGAATGAAGTTAATCGTTAACCGCACTATAGGTTAGTGTTGCATGTACAACAACTAGGTTATTTGTTCTCATACATCACAACGTTTTTCTTTTCCTTGGTCTTTGCATCTAGGCAAAACAAAACCTTGACATAAAATGGCACTATTAGTTATTGTAACTGGCAAAACTACAGAGACTTTAAAAAAAAAACCCGTACACAAAATCAGTTAAGTCATTACACAGGACCGATTAACTTTGTCTTGAACATCACTTAATAGAGAGCTGGATTAAAAGTAGAGTCAATGGCTAAAAATATTTTCAGTTAGATCATTTTTTTCAAATTGTTGTATTTTGAAAGCAGTGTTTTGCGTAATTCGTGTATTTACCACCTTCTATGAAAACAGTAACAAATATGCTGTGATCACGGCCACCAACTTAAAGTGAGGGGCAAGTCCGTAAACAAGTTGGCCTTAAATCAAAGGGTAGTTATCAGTAAATATTCTGGTAAAAGAATTTTTAATTATAATGGTAATATGTAGTGGTTAAGCAGTTAATGCCAAAATTGTATCACAAATTTGGCTTCCTATTATGACAAAGAGGGCAGTGATTATGACGTCACAATGTAAAAACAATATGCCTGATGACTGAGGCTTGTATTAGATATTGTACGCTAGCTAACGCGTTTTACACGTCTTCGTAGGTAGGGTATCAGCAGGAGGAAATGTTTGTTTTCAGCATAAGAATGTCACAGATAACAGTACATGAAGTAGTACTCAAGTCAAATCAACAACAATAACAAACAACCTTTGGAAGATCACTGCATAGTTGCTGCAGTTTAATGCACAGTTGTCAATACTGTTTAATTCAGTGACAGCAATGGCTATATCTTGGAGTAGTTTAGATTCTGAAGGAGATGGCAAAGACGATAATGATGACGGCCCAAGATTTGTAATTGAATTGGCTAATGGATCACTGAAATTTGTCTTTATAAACAGACTGGAACCATATTTTCAGTTTACCACAGTTTCACAAACTAACCAAGGGTTTAATGTGATAATGGAAAAACAGGAAGTGTCACATGCGCTGCCAACGCTTCAACCTGATTTCCAACAAGCTGTGTACTACTCCTACCAAGATGGGCTTTGCAGAATTATCGTAAAAACTTTCGTTTTTCCATTCATTGAAGAACATAACTGCCACTTCGTCGTGCCATCAGACAAGGACATTATGCTCCAGTTTTTAAATGACGCAAGACAGATCTACCGCCTGGTAGAACTTATTTCAACCTCCATCACATCTTACACATGGAGGAATTGCTCAAATTTTTTGTCGGACTGCGTTGTCTAACGGTCAATGGGTGATGCGACTCGTAATAAATGTGCAACTCAACAGAAACCTCTCCACCCACTCTGCTAAGCACAATTACGAAGGAATAAGCCATTCTTCTGTTGACGACCTTCGGTTGCAGAATCTCCAAACCACACTTACAAAACACTATACTTCTTTATATAAAGTACACCATGTGAGCAAGTAGAAAATACAGCCTTTGCAGACAAGCGTCGGCCAACAATGAAGCCGCTTACAACTCTTTTAAAGATGTCGCTCGCCAAGTAATCATCACCACAACCTAACTAGGTCACATTCGCTATCAGCAACAACCATTCGGTAACGAGCAACACCTTACACCATTGAAAAACATTCGATTCTTTTTGTTACTCTTAAATGCGTTCGTGATGATATACATATCATTTTATGATGTATTACTTCTAGCTTAAATGTATAACTTACTACCTTCACTTTCACCCTAAATATTAGTCATCTACATACCGACGACGAGTCAAGTCGAGTCAATACCTTTCAAGGTAAAATGTATTTAGACATCACATTATGCGTTACGTTAAATTGATTGCTATAAGGCAGGGGTTCCCAACCTTTTTATGATCTCGTACCACTTGGGTACCTTTTATTGTCAACATGTATCAATTCTTGCAGAACAACAAATTTGATCGAATCTTAGTTTATTCAGAAAAATAATATACATTAAAATAACAGCAAAAGACCACAACTAAATTTAATGAGTTTTTGTTTAACTTCCACCAATTGCTTGATGCGTAGCATAAATTTACTAACAGCACATTGAAAGTCATGACCGGGCGCACCTAGTCTGTTTCAATTTTTTGAGTTGATGTTCATCCTGCCTGAAAATCACTGCTCGCATTCCCACGTAGAAAGGAGAATCAGTAGATGTGGAACAATGTAGGGCATTAGCGTGAAGAATGAAGCTATGCTAACCCAGAAATTTATTAGAAAACATTCTTTGTGTTTTGTTTTTGCTGTCTGGACTTTCTAAATATCTATCAGCTCTTCTTGCTCCCCAGTCCCAACAGTTAAGTTAGCTGGATCAACTGAGAAAGGATTGGTGATGTAGGCACAACTTGTCGCATCTGGAAAGTAATGTAATAACTCTGCATTAAGTTATGACAGATGATGAATGATTTCCTGGGAAAAAATCATCACTGATATCAACTTCAAGAGCTGACAGAAACTTAAAAATTCCATTGCGCGTACTTTCCACATTTTTCTTCCGTAGATCCAACATCCGGAGAAGGCTCCCAGTTTTGAAACAAAGTCAACGACTGTGCAGTTCTCTCCTTGAAATAACTGATTTAAGTGGAATGAAAGCTTTAAAAATATCTGACAGGTAAGACAATCTTGCGATGAATTCCTCATCCTTTAGATCTTTCTGAAATTTGTGATCTTTGTTTTTGAAAAATAAAAGTACTTTATAACTCATTTCAAAACGAAACTTTGTAGTATTTCCTCAGGAGAACCGGAGCACTTTTGTGTGATAGAGGACACAATCGTGGTCTGAGCTAAGGTCTTCACAGAACAGCTGAAACATTCGAGTATTTAAAGCTGATGTTTTAACAAAATTTATGATTTCGACAACTCTGTCCAAGCACATTAACACCTTTCCTTTGCGAAAAGGGCAAACCTGTGTATGAAGCAATGAACACTTGTGACACTTGGTGATACAACTTTAACATGGGTACCCAGACTTTCGACCAAGCATAGAGGGAGCCCGTTCTGTTGTGCACCCAACAAGCTTACCTCAATCCAATGTATTTTTTTCAAAGAAATTATTCAAAATGTGAAAAATATCTTTTCCTTATGCTGTAGTGGACACCTCATGTCTCAGCAATAATTCAGTTTTTGTCACATCATTGTGTGTAAAGCGGATGTTAACAAGTAGTTGACAGTCGTTGGTGAAATCTGTAAATTCATCAAGTTGTATGGCAAATCCAAACTTGGAAGCTCTTACTCCTGTAATCACTTGGTCGGTGATATCCACTGACATTTCCTCGATGTGACGCTTGACAGTATTATTGGAGATGGAAACACTCTCTGACTTCGCCACTGCCTGCTCTCCAATTGTTCACGTGACCAAGACTTTTGATGCTGGTATAACAAGAGACTATGTAAGCGTATGGACTTTCATGTCCTCAGCCACCAGGAAAGCGACTTCATAAGATGCCTTAACAATCTCTTCACCCTTCTGCTTGATCTGGCCAGTTTTGTCCATGCGCTGCCACTTCTTATTCTCGCCCAGTTGCTGAAAGTATCTCTGATCTTGGTTTATTTTATCTACGTGGTTCGTTTCCAGATGGCGTTTGAGTGGGCTGGGTTTCATGGCCATATTGAACAGTGTTTTTATGCAAACCACACACTATGGAAGAACTTCTCCATCATGCTCAATTGAGAAGAAACCATATTTTACGTATCCAGGCTCATACTTTCGCTTGGGCATGATGCAAGGTCAAGTAAAAAATTTAACAAAAGTTAATACAAAATAGCCTGACTTATCAATTGATACAAGAGACTAAAGTTGGTAAAAGAAATGGTAGTTAAAACATTTTCTAAATTTTGCTTCTCACAAAATTCGCATTATCTGCATTACTTTACACCACTTTACGTGCATGCCTGCATTTACGCTGCGCACCTACCTGCATTATCACCAGCATTTTCATAGAATTACAATGCAGCTGTGAGACAAGTAACGCTTACGAGCAATCATTTGACCTAATATCTATAACGCATATAAGAAGTATTGCTCTCTGTTTACATGACTTATATTTTAAGATTGTATTGTTACAAAACAATAAGAATTCATAGAACAATAGGGTTTCAGGAAAATTTATTGATTTTGAAACAAAGCCCAATAAGTAAACTAGAAAGCTGTGAATCCAGTTTTTTGTGTAAAAATGGAAGTTAGTTGCACACAACCTGGTAAACCTTCGCATACAACAGGATGGAAATTTCTACTATAAGGTCATAATTGTCTAAAAATTAGTCTGATTGATACTTTTTACGAAGAGTTGAAATTTTTGAAAATGCTCCATTTTTGGTACAAAAAGTGTTCTTTTTAGCCCTCACAATCGCTATAACGTAACTCAAGTCATTCTGGACTTTGACTCGAGTCAAGTCGAGTCATTTGGGAGTTTTGAATCGAGTCAAGTCTAGTGACTTAATCCAAATGTGACTTAATAACCTTTCACGTCACTTAACAATCAACTCCGTTAATTACATATTGAATTTGATGAATCTGACTACGAATCAAATGCTTTGTCTGTTATAAGCATTTTCAAAGCAGTGCGCAAGCTGAATGATGGATTCAATGCATGACATACAAGGACTGGCACATCTAAACAACGTGCTAATGGAGTTCTAGATGTGTTGTTTGTCAGATCTGTTAATCTGACACTTATTCAGATTAAATGTAATTGATTTGCAATAAAATAAAAGTTTTTAAAAGATGATATTACAACTAACCCAGGAATATAATGTGATTGACCTACCATATGGGATTAAATCCAACAACATAAAAAGTGAATTGAAACGGTGATTATATATTGTAACCAGCAGCGCCCTACCTTTTTTCAATTTTCTTAATTGCTGATCAAAGATGGTCAAACTCCTCCCAACACAAACTTGTAATAACCCCTACCATAAAATGCATTGTGTGATGCCATAATGACATATCAGGCAAATCTAACTCAGAGGCAGAATAGAAACTTATGAAAATGTGCTTAAAATCCTAAAAAAATCTTTTCGGAAAAGAGACACATCCCGCTTGTTTAAAAATGTAATCACTACTTAATAGCTTTATTGGGTAAATAACTTTTTTTCTGGCAAAAGCAATACAACTGACTTTCTTTCCGTCCTTGCATAGTATTCTTGACCAAAATTATAATTTTTGATCCCTTAGTGAAGGTAGATATAATATTCACATAACAAACCCATCTTCTCTCAAGCACATACATACAGTAAACCTCCTCTCACAAACAGAGTTGAGATAATCGTATTTGTAAACGATTGTCAATCGCTAGAAATGTTTAGTGATCAAATTTTATACGAAAAATCTGATCAAGATTCGTCATTGGTAGTCTGTTGAATATTAAATTGTTTAGATTCCAAAGACATAGTAATCTGCTGATTATTCAACTTTTAAGGTTAACTATCTTTCAGTTTGACACGGCAAATACTAAAAAGTTGTGTTGGCACCCCTTCCTTCCATGCAGAGGACAACAAGGTTATAGACAGTAAAAAGGGTTGCAAAACCGGTTTTCGAAAACCAGGTTAACAAAATACCTTCGGCAACGTCTTGACGTTGAAAACTACTTCATCCACAGCTTTGCTGCCGAAGGTTTTAGAAGTTATACGGTCACTTTTTCTTTGAGTTCAAATTTCATTGTCACTTCCAATAAAGCAATAGTTTCTTTATTATCATTGTTTTTCAAAAAGCATATCTCTTTTTTAATGGTCTGCACTTGTGTATAGCATAGTATCTACCAATAATTTTAAAATGGGCACAGTAATATTGTTTATCACAAACTACAACAGGCCTATTTTATGTATTATGTGTAAAACCAGTTTAACCATTTTCTTTAAATTGGGACAAGTAAAAAACAGTTTTTGAAATTCTAATTATATAGCAACCCTAATGGACACTGGGGTGGTGGCCTAATCAATCACCAAACAAACTGTACATGGACTATTGATTTTACACACACACATGGTAATCGATTATAAACACCAACATACAAATCATACCAGCTTACCCAGTTCAACTTAAACACATCTCTGCATTAAATTAAACTTAGCCTACATGTTTTTCTGATGTGTTTATATTATATTATATGTGTCATATAGCTTATTATGCAGTATGGGAGAAAATTGTTCATAGCTTAAGTTTAGTCATACATCCATAGCTCAACTGTTAACTAGCAGGCTGTAAAAAAGACCCCATGGTATCAATGCCATATATTGGGTCAGAGACTGGGAAGGCGTAGAGGCTTTTAAATGTTAATGCAGGTTAAATAACTGGAGTCAAATATCTGACATATGGGTATCACGTGAACATGTGTTATATATTTTTGTATCAATACAGTGAGACCTCGTTAATCCGGACCCCAATGAACCGGAATCCCCGCTATCCGACACAAAACTGCCGGGAACGGATTTCTTCCTATGCATTTTACCCGTTTAATCCGGAAACCCCGCTGTCCGACTCCGACACAAAAGTTTTGGAACAAATGTGCTAAATCAATAGCAATAAAATCCGATAAACCGGATTATTAACAGTTAAGCGGAAATGATTCACGATTGTCCTAATACAGTATGTAGTTAGTTGACGAAACAATAGCCGACTAATTATCTACGCATAATAACGTTGCGGTCTTTATTGATTCAAAAGTACAGTACTGTACAGCATTGCGCTTTGTAAAAAAATTTAGCTGTGCTATTCAGTATGCCTTCATCAGAGCCACCATCTAAACCAGTGGTTCTTAAACTGGGGGGCGTTTAACATTCACAAGGGGGGCGCGAGAGATGACAAACTGTCTATTATATGAGCTATGTCTAAACATGCTTTCTTGACTTTCGCTATAGGTTCATTTTTACAAAAATTTTAAAGTGTGTCACGATGGCAATTGTATTTTTGAAATTTGGATTCTGAAATACGTCAATTGTTACGTCATAATTTTTGGTGTTTCTCCGCATTGAAGCGTATTGTTTTCGTTTACTCATTCACGCACTCCTAGCTCGACTAGTTCTCTTGTGTTCTCTTTTTGCAGTGACCTGTTTTTTCTCACAGCGGGGGGCGGCGTAACAAGAAAAACTTTTACAAATGTATCACTTGTAGAAATACTAAATTTACACTAAATGCATTTTCTTTAGTTTTACAATTTTGATGTATACAGGAAGCCTGATGTTTTTGCTACTAACCTGTAAATATCCGATCAGTTTACGACGTATAATTTTCGAGTCATTAACGATTGAAAATTTGTGTGCAGTGTCAGGCCACACATAATAAAAATAGTAATGTCAATATTATCAAGTAAAACTTAATTTTAGTATTGATTTAATAACCAGGTAATTTTAGTAATTAAACTAATTGTATTGACACAAAATGAGTGGAAAAAAGAGAAAGTATGACCAAAATTATCTGAAGTATGGCTTTATAGATACCACAGTGAACCGAAAAGTCGTACCGCAATGCGTGATATGCTTAGAAAAGCTAAGCAACGACGTTTTGAGACCAAGTCGTTTGCAGCGTCATCTTCATGAATATAAAGACAAAACCTAGGAACAAACTTGACTGTGAAGCCGACCTTAGATGTGCATTATCTTCTACAAAGCATCGAATTAAACGTTAGGTTTACCAAAAACAACTACATCCTTCATATTAATGAAAATTAATTGAAAATGAATTGTTGTTTTGTTTAATGCTCTTTTATTTTGCAATGAGGTGGGGTGCGAAATTTTTAGGTACCGTCAAGGGGGGCGTGTGCCAAAAAGTTTAAGAACCCCTGATCTTAACGTACAAGAATTGAATTATCAACTGAAAAGAAGTAACAGATCTGCCAATACCAGCGGGATCATAAAAAGGCAACGCAAAATGAGATTAGACAGCATTTCAACTTAAAATGGGGAATAAATGTAGGAAGGTCAACAATTTGCGACATTCTTAAACAAAAGGGAAAATGGCTATCATCAGATGACATCAAGTGTAAAAGCCTTACAAGAACTAGGCCCTGCAAGGAACCAGAGTTAGAATCCGCTATTTTTCTGTGGTTTACAGATGTCCGTTCACGAAATCTGCCGGTTACATGCGACATGCTAAAAGAAAAAACCCAAACTTTTGGAGAGCAACTCGGTGTTAAAGATTTTGCTTATTCAAATGGCTGGTTGAATCGTTTTAAGAAACGACACGGAATAGCACTGCAAAAAGTGCACGGAGAATCTGCTACAGCTGATGTTGTTGAAGTTTCAAACGGTAGGGATTATTTCAACAAATCATTGCTAACTATGCTTTACACAACGTCTATAATATGGACGAGACAGGGTTTTTTTATCGCTTGGAACCGGATGCAACACTGGCTATAGGTCCAGTGAAAGGGAAGAAGAAAAATAAAGAGCGGATAACGGTAGGTCTTTGTTCAAATGCAACTGGAGCAGATAAGCTAAAGCCTTTGTTAATTGCAAGAGCAAAAAGGCCCCGCTGTTTCGGAAAAGGATTTTGATCCAAACGTGTATGTCACATATAGACACAACAGTAAAGCTTGGATGACAAGTGTGGTATTTACAGATTGGCTTAAAGATTTTGACCGAAGTATGATACAGCAAAAACGTAAAGTTCTGCTTCTTCTTGACAATGCTGCCAGTCACAAAGTTCCAGAAGATTTAGAAAATGTTCAGGTGCATTTCTTACCACCAAATACAACGGCTCATCTTCAACCAAATGATGCTGCAATAATTTGAAATTTCAAGCTTTACTATCGAAAAGGATTGACCAAACATTTCTTGCAGTCCATAGAAAATGATCAGCCAATGGCCATTAATCTTCGAGAAGCACTGCACTTGATCAGAGAGGCGTGTAATTATGTTAAGATGCAAACAATTCAAAACTGTTGGGAGCATACAGGCATCATTCCCAGGGCCTCTTCTGCTGAGATTACATCGGCGGCATGTGGGACAGAGGCAGAAGTGGATGAAGAAATTCAAAGTGACAAGCAAGGATTCCATACAATCTCTAGTGAACATCTCATGTCTGTTTGCGACTGGCTAGACGTTGATACTGGGATTTGTACTGGCAAAGTTTTATCCGATGAGGCCATTGTTGAAATTGTTAACCCACCCACTCAACGGTGAATCTGAAAGTGACCATCATGAGACAGAAAGTCCACCTCCTGCAGTGACAACAAACGAGGCCATATCTGCAATTTCTACTTTGATTTATTACTTTGAGCAATACTCTTCATTGTCGAAAGTCACAAATTATCTTGACAGTGCGTGGGCTATGAAAAGGAACATACAATCTTTCAGTAAAAAATCACTCGTGCAACGTGAGATAACAGACTTTTTTATGTAATAAATTGTTTGTTTTGATTTCACATTAAGTTTCTGTTCTTGCCATCTTGCGATATTGATGCATTTTGATAAATAAAAATGGATTAAGATCGCGGAGATAACTTAGTGATTAGAGCAGGGGTGACGGACCTATTCATTGTGGCAAGCCACTTTGTCAGTTACAGCTGAGTAACTATGAAATACTGTACAGTATTTTAGAAACGAAAAAATAAATTGTTCATCAACAGTAACAAACAACGCTTCCGCGGTCGCAAAAAAATATGTAAAGTACATCGGTTGAGTGCGGCAATCTATTGAAGACATACTGCTGCAACTCAATCGTACTATCAGCTTTTGATATCGCATTGCGCAAAGATTAGAAACAGGTCAAAGAAAGTTGAAGAATGCTGGTCCCGCCGGAATGCTTCGCCATGCAAGAGCGGTTGTCAAACCGATTTGCGGCCGCATGTTCGTCACTTCTGGCTTAGAGCATTCGTCTTTAATACGGTGGTTCTGGGGTTCGACACTGGGTCGGATCATACAAAAAATATAATTTTATTTTAGTTGCTGTCCAGCCAGAAACTCGGTACTTAGAATTGGAGTAAGGTGCATACTGCGTTTTGAACACGGTACTGCTTTGCAAGATTGATTGATTTTTTACTTTCCGATAATTAATCCGGATACCCCGCTAAACCGACATTTTTTGACGAAACGAAGTGGTCCGGATTAACGAGGTCTCACTGTATTGCATTTTAAAACTGATATTATTCGATTTCGTTTGCCCAAGTACAGCAACATAGATTCTGATGCATTCCATTTATAAAATAGGTTAATTGTATTGTAATATGTGTTGTCTAAATCGAATCGTGCAACAGTCAATCTTACAAGAACACGGTAGAACATATATGATGCAATAAATCCGAAATTGGTTAAACTGATAATAAACAGTGGATGTTAGTGACTCATTCGTTGTTATTTTCCGCCTAATGTAGCATCTTTCTTTCTGCTGTTTACGTTTTGAGTCTAAGTCAGCTTTTGCATGTTAATAGATCTTAAAATACTGACAGTGTTTCAAACAATTAATTCTCCACAAAAATATATATTGGGTATTATTTATCTGGACTGTTATGCTATGTCAGGTTAGAAAGGGTAACAGGTAAATTTAAGTAAACCAAATACTAATAAGTAATTGCACAGTAAAACCCATAAAGAAGGAAATGAAGTTAACTAGGTGTGGCACATTAATTAATAAACTATTGTAATGCAAGCAATAAAACACACCGCTGCGCATCAAATAAACTGTAAAAAAGCTTGTCATTAACAAATACATAACTAAAAAAAATACCTGTTGAATAATTATGGTGGCTATATCTTCTGGTCTATCTGGGGTCCGATACAACTGAGTACGAAGTTGTAAAAGATGAAGTAATGAATGCAAACGTTCATGATAAATCCCTATAATAAACATTAAAGATTAAACAGCCAATTTGTATTAACTGAGATAGCAATGTATTAGTGTTTTATTTAGCATTAATTCTGCATAAAATGTGATTTTTGTTTGTTTTTATCATTATAAAGTCATCAAGTGCAAAATAAACAAGAATTAAGTGCGAAAAATATACATTAAAAAAAATAATTAAAAGGATTGAAAGTTATCTTTAATATCTTAAACAAAAAGAAACTTTTAAACTATAGTAAGTGATATCACAAAATGCTTACACTTACCTTGATATATGATCTATGATACTTTAGGTTTTCAAAATATAAATACAGCAAATTTGTATAGTAGTTTGTACAAAGTGATGAGGTTTAGCTTGATGTTGAAGCTAAAGTTACTTATTGTTCAATAAAAAATCCTTAAGATTACTAATCAAGTAAAGGTTATCTGATAGTTAAGTTGTTTACAGCAATGCTGCATTTGGTTGTTTTTAGATCAACATCAAAATAATGGAAAACGATTAAAAAGGTTTGAAAATGACATTTTGTTTATCACATTGCAGTCAGTTACACTGAAATAGAACAGTGAGTTTTTATGGCTTATAAGCAGGTTGCTGACAAAAATTTGCAACCTGTTAAGTGCTACCAAAAAATGTCACATTGTTACTGTAACATAAAACATGTTGTTGAGCAGTAGAACACAAGAGATCATAACACATTAACATTAAGGAAATAATTTTGTTTGGCCCGAATGGCATTACATAAAAACACAATTTTTTCTTTCTGTGAAGAGCAGAAAGTAGATTTTACATTTAAGTTAAAGTTCAACAACAACAATGTATAAATCAATATCAATCACTGGAATTTCACACATTATAAGAACATCAGCATTGGCATTAAGCTACTCTGCAGCTGAGTATGCATGTCCTTTGTGGGAAGAATCAGTACATGCAAGAAGTTTTGACTCTGCTTTGAACAGCAGTTACCTATTATCACAAGATGCCTGAAACCTACTAATTATGGTAATAAATGTAAGTATTGTGTGATTTCATAGCATTAGAAAAAGGTCAAACTCTGTGTTTTTTACATTTGTGTATTTAGTTTGTATTTGGCATTGGAAACTATGGTTAACCACATAAAACGGCACAATAAGTAGTTGCTTTGTTGCAAAAGAATTGGACACCGATTTTATGAGTACCAGTATGTACACACTCGTTTACCATGTTTACTGCCCAGGCCAGAGCTGCAATTATGGCTTCAGAAGACAAGCACATATTACTGCAGGTTACCATGAAAAAAGGGTTGTGAACACCTTTATCGCTTCAATTGATCATGTTGGCAGTCAATTTGTGAAAGTGGCTTGATGACTGGGAAAATGGAATCTGCAAAATGGCCCAACAACAAGCAGATGTGGCTTCGCAAAGAATACAGTACAACATCCAATTCAAAGCCCTCTACTTCAGTAAAGTTGCAGCACACCTGACCTATCCACCAACAGCAACATCGGTCAAAAACCTGCAGATTTTCGGAAAGACTGCATCTAAAGACTCACCGCCATCATTATAACAAAGCAGTGACATATTGGATAGAGCGTTCACTTTACATGTGGTGAGTTTGAGGTTTGACTACAGGCAGTGTTATATCAAAACTTTAGATTGATAAATTGGTATCTGCTGCCTTCTAGCTAAGTGGTCCATGTCTGGTTGGTGCAAAACAAATAGCTACTATGTCAAACACACGAAGTTACTGTTGACTAGCACTCTGTTTTGGATTGTATTAAGAAGCAATCTTTGCAAAACCCCTCCTTAATTAAACCTATGTCAGCAACATGAAATTTTCAAATATAATAATAGGCATGCAGCAAATTTTAAACATTGTGTTTAAAAAATTGTGTTAATTCGAGTGTGAAAATTAATAGGATGTGACTGCATTTACAATTCTGATCTCATCTAGCCACCCCTCTAAAATTCTATAACTCAGTACCTATACATTCAGAGCATGTGATTAGTTCATTACACACATAAGATACAAATGCTAATTTGTACACAAAGAAAATTATTTCCCCAGGCCAAAACCAAATTTGACCAGTTTAACTGCTATGTTGAGTCGGTTCAAAAGTATTCGCATTCGGTTTGTGATTATATAAAATCAAACAAATGAAAGTAAGTTTGATTAGTGATGTTGTTAACAAGCAATTCATGTCAGTTTAAAAGCATTAAAAACCAGCTATGGTTATCGATTTATTGGTAATCACCTTTCAAGTTAACAGCGTCAAATAAAAAAAAGTTAACATCAATCACAATTGAAAAAAACTTTGCAAACCTGATATCTTTAACAAATATCACTTAGTAATTTATTAGATTCAATGATTCTAACAAAATATTATAGAAAGTACCGTAACTAAGCTACCTGTGTCATCCAGCTGTAGTGCTTTATTAACATGCTTTAGGGCAACTTCAATTTGTTCTCCAGCTTCTTCACATTTAGCTAATTCCATGTGAACTTGACATCTAAGTGTGGCTAAAACAATACATGATTATACAATAAATTTTATGAAAATTTTCCACTAAAGTTGAATTGTATTCAAAATTTCACTAATCTGATGAATTTTAATTTACTATCATTAAATTACTTTTAGTGAAGGAAAGCGAAGCTATTTTACATTCATGGCAATATAATATGCAGCAATTTGAAACAAACATTTAACAAAAATGATAAAGCTATAAATACTGAAAATATTTATGTTAAATAGTCAATATGCTAAGTGATGGTACAAGTTAATCACCACGAGTTGCAGAACATAGTTTTACCAAGCCAAATACTCATGTTTATATACCACTTTTTAAGAAAAACCACACCTTGCAGGGAAGATATGTCTTCAAGGACTTGAGCTAAAATATTCAGAGGTTGCCGCACGTGTTTCCTTAAATTTTTCTGAATTTAAAAAAGCTTGTTTATGTTGTAAATCAGTGTGACTATTTCACCGAAAATAGGTCACTTAGTGCCCCAAACGAAAAAGTGAGCATACAATCGGGCTCAAAAAAGATGACAATTACATGCTTCAACTTAACAAAATAAGGTTAGCAGAAATAAAGCAAACAATCAGACTTAAACTCGGCTTAAACTAAAACTTTTTTTGCGTTGATGACAGTAGGTCGCTATGCCACTGCCACCTAGTGCAAAATAAAAGCCAGCATCTATGCCTACAGGAACAAAAAACACATAGCGTTACCGTTACTTAAATATCACACAAAGCTTCAAGTGATTGCAAAATACAAAAAAGATAAGCTATAAGTGCAGTTTATCTAGAAACAAAACACGAAATCATTTAATTTACCTGTAACAAGGGTAAGCACAGATTCCACAAGGCTGTGCATGCTCCCTGAACAATATTTGCATTGGTAGATCGAAGTGCATTATGTAGGGCAAGTTCCATACGCTTAATCGCAGCCAGCCTTACCTTTATAAAAAATAATTTGAATTCAAGCCTTTCATGGGTATTTTTACGATCAAGTTTGTTAACCAAAAATGCACTCTTTCTGCAGAATGTTAACACATAAATACTGTACATCAACTGAAAATTTCGCATAGGACTCTTGGTTTGAACCCAGCCCTTTGACCATTAACTCAGATTCTACAAATTCCATTTCCACAAGTAAACTTGATTCCTATTATTTAAAAACACATTAGTATGAATGAAGCAAATTCTTAAATCAACCACTAAAACTGTAGGTTGGCACAGGCTAATCTTTGTTGATTTATATTCTATTAGTTAATATCAACAAACATATATCACTAAACTAAATGACGATAAAGCTAAAACACGTACCAAGTTTTCCAAAGTTTTTAAGGCTGCCAAGCATCTATAGGATAGTTGGACCTCATCAATTTCAGCACAAACTCTAGCTAAATCAATCAGAAGATGTGGTCTATAGAAATCCAAATAATATTATTATACATGTTTGCTGTGTTACAGACTTTCTTCTGCCAGCGGATTGAGCGCTGAGCTAATGAACCATGTAAATTGGAAATAATAATGTGTCGTGTATACTAAAGACAGCCAAAATATAGTACAGCGATTACTATTAAATACACAAAACAAAAAACTAATAACATTATAATATCATCAGATCTGCACAACAAGTAGCATGCCGTGAATAAGATCTAATTATAACAATTAGCACAAGATCGATTAGTTTACTTTCTTGCTTTTCCAAAATTCGAGAAAAAAATGTATGTTACTAACTAGCATCTTAAATTAGAAAGATTTTTTATGAATTTCAATTCAGCTTTAGAAAAAAATACTACATCTTGGAAATCTTTTTTTAATTGGATTTATTGAAGGTATTTGATACGATTGATGTTAGCATCTTCCTCTATATCTTTCAGCATTACACTATAAGAGGATCAGAAAACCTAAAGCTGATTGCCCAATTCCACATAACGTGGTCATCTACTGTATGCAATTTGCAGGATGATGTGTCTTAAAGGACCATTTTAGGCCTGCTTAGTTTCCTAATTCACACCAACGATTTTGTTAGATGCCTTAATGTTACAGATGCCCCAGTATCTTTTTACAAGGTAAAAGTTATAAAGAATTAACTTAAATTGCATATTTACAAATGCCAAAAGTAAACAATTGGTTTAATGCAAACAAGTTAACTAAAAAACAAAATCTCTGATCTCTTTAACCAAACCTAAACAATCCAATTTATTACTTTTGTCAGTAAACGAACAAGAAATAAAACATATTACCGGTAGTTCAATGAAGTTTTACATAAAGAGTACGCTTAAACATCAAGGAAGTACCACACGACCACCATGTTGCAAAGAAAAACAGAAATACAGGTGTAATTTCGTATTGGTTTAATCCCTTGTGGGTGTAATTCCAAGTGTCTGCAAATGTGTGTAGGTGCAATTCCGTTTATAAACGATATAGTGGTTATATCTATGCGTGTAACCCACCTGTTAGGCTAAATATGTTTTACTAAATTGGTTAACTTTTATCAATGGTAGCCCTACATATTTCCTTATTTATATACAACGTATTTCCTTAGATACTACAGTCATTATTTCTTGCAGTCCCAAAGCCTAAACTTGTGCAATTGCATGTGGGTGCAATCCTGTGTGGCTGCAATCCTGTGTGGCTGCAATTCCGTTGGTATGCAATTATGTTGGGTGTAATCCTGTGTGGATGCAATTACGTTGGGTGTACTACCGTGGGTGCAATGCCGTGGCCACTAGCATTTATGTCTTGACTCATGTTTCTGGGCATACACAAGAACTTGAAATGACATGCCAAACTTTAGTTATGTTAATTGTTGGAAAGTATTTTGTATCAGTTTTATTGAGCTATGTCTATAGTCATTGTACAGTCAACCCTCGATTTAACGGACAAATACGGACCAGCAGCAGTCCGTTGCTGGAAAAAGTCCGTTAATCGAAAATACCGTACTCCCACTACTGTACAGTGTACAGTCAAGTACTCTGCTATAGCGTAGACCATCTGTCACCGCAAATTCTAGCTTTTGCTTGGAAAACACGCCTACGATAAAACACTACAGTACTTTGATGGAGAGATGTATTACGCGTACCAAACATGTTTATACTGCGCAGATGCTCACGCTTAATAAACCAAATACTGTACAGTACAACACAGTAGCAGTTTAAAGACACATGAAATGCGTTCCTTGTTTGTATTTTGTATAGCCTGTGTGACTACAGTACACAGGTACATTTACAGTACACAACTTAAATCATTGTTGTTCATTTTTCAAAGTTGTTTGTTGTTCATTGTTCATTGTTCAAAGTTTAAATCATTGTTATCATCATTGTTCAGATTTTCAGGGGCAGGTGGGATGCGTAAGAGAGATGGAGACGACACAGATGGGTTGGCTGGAGCACCATGTTGAACAGGGCGGCTAGGGGCAAAGAAGCTGTTGATTTTTGTCTGGCAACCCCCCATATGCTGTTCTTTGATGATATGCTCCCTGATCATCCTGAGCTTCCCATATTGGTGCGCCATCTCAGGTAGTTGGCTGTAGGCGGAGTAATCAATGAGGGCATCGATATAACTCCGTAGAGTTGACAACTTCACCTTGGGGACTTCAATCGCCTCTTCCTCGTCACTGCTTTCCTCTTCTCCACCATCCTCCACAGATGCCACTATGTCGGCCTCAGACATGAACTAATACCCTGGGTCCAGATCTAATTCGTCCAGCCAGTCTGTTATATCATCGATGGAGGTGGATACCTCCCCACCACGCTGCAACATTTGGAGAAAATCTCCTGCCTCTATTCCTTCAAAGTTGGCCTCTGAATCTTTGTCCTCTAAGATTTTCTTCCATGAATTTGCGAGGACAGACACCTTAATGTCTTGCCACGCTGCTGCAAAGTTATAAATGGCTGAACGAATATTGTAATTTTTTATGTTGCTTAAGGTCCGCTGGCCCCTGGTGTCGACCTCAGCATCTGTTTCGTCCTCTACAATGACCAGGACCTCATCCAAGTAACGTCGGATGTAGCGCCTCTTCAAGGCGCTAATAACCCCCTGGTCCATTGGCTGTATAACCGATGTTGTATTAGGGGGCAGATAAAGGACCCTTATCTTGCCGTCAGCGCTTACAAGCTTCTCTTCACTAGGGTGCGCTGGGGCATTGTCGAGTATTAGAATCGCTCGTACATCATCAGGAGAAATCTTCAGCACTTCTTCTTGATATTTCCGAGTCGCAGGCACAAAATGCGAGAAAAACCAATCAGTGAATATTGCAGAGTTAAACCAAGCTTTCTTAGAGTTGTAGTAAACTACTGGCAGGTCACGCTCGACGTTTAATCCCTTAAATGCCCGTGGTTTCTTCGATTTGCCCACCACGGCTAGCTTCAGTCGGTGAGTACCGGTGGCATTGGACCCGACCAGGACCGACAGCCTTTCCTTGCTTGTCTTCTTCCCCTTGGTCTTCTCCTCACCCTGACGGACTTGAGAATTCTTCGGGAGAGAACGCCAAACAATTCCCGTCTCGTCTGCGTTATATACTTGAGATAGGGTGAGGCCTGCGTCACTAATCAGCTTTGTTAATTTTTCGCGAAAGGGGGCCACACTTGCCGTATCTGCATCACCAGCCTCGCCATGCAGAACCTCGTTAAATAATCCGTGGCGATTCCGGAATCGCCAAAGCCACCCATCACTGCCCTTAAAATCGGTTAAGCCAAGACTGGTAGCAAGTTTAGCAGCAGCTGCGATTAACTCTGTCCCACGCACATTCACTCCACTGGACCGTTGTTGAACGTACCACTTCATAACTGCTGCGTCCAAAGATTGTTCCTTACCCATCTTCATATGTTTTCTGTTGCTCACTTTACCACCCTTGGAAGACGCCGCATCAACACAATAAGACGTAGCGTATTTCAACAGCTTGTCCTTGCTCTTCTTAATGTCTGAGACTGTTTGTTTTTTGATACCATACTGATCGCAAACACTCGCAACGCTGGCCCCTTTTTCAAGCTTTTTGATCAGTTCTAGTTTCTGCATCACCGACAAGTTCACACGTTTACGTTTTTCATTTGGCTTAGACATAATGCACCGTACTAAACACAGGCAGGTTCTAACTGATTCTAAGGTGCACCGAATGAAGGCTCTTGCTAACAGAGTACAGAGTACGCTAACAGAGTACGCTGATAGATCACAATACGCTGGTATTGTGACGTTGTGAGAGACAGCTTTCTAATCGTTTCACGCATTCACGCAAGTAGCCTGGCGAATTCCAAAACAATAAAAACCGTTCTTTTGGTACATTCTTTTACTCATAGATCTGCGCATATTGAGTCCGTTAAATCCGAAGTCCGTTAAATCGAAGTCCGTTAAATCGAGAGTTGACCGTATTTATATCCATACGAATTATGTTCTTAGGAATCTTAAGGTATGCCAATTGCTATTATAAAACATGACGTTCATTGCCATGCTTTTTGTGCACTTGAGGGCCCTAACACCGTGCCCTAAACCCGGCCATAGAAACGAAATTTTAATCCCTAGAATGGTATTGCTTTTAGTGGGTTTATTTTAACCATCCATGTGCACATCATTAACTTCTCATAAGCAAGTCCTTTGTTTGTCTTCCCATTTGTTTTACTTTAACTATTACTTTAACGTTTTACCCATTTACCTGTTACTATATTTGTGATGTAGTTACGATAAATAAACGATAAGATCTCATATAGCAAATAAATCTCATATAGTAAATAAAGTTATAAAAGTTAGATTAATCTTTCTGAAAGTAAACTGACGGGTTTTCTTTGCTTTATTTTGTCAGGTTTACATCAACATGTACGTCAATGTAGAAGCATGATTTCATAATGGCAATACTCTGTTAAATTTCTGGTTATTACCGTCATCTTTTAAGGCACTCGTGGGGCCCAATATCATGTACTGCCACTAGGTCAAAAAAATGGGATTCCAATCCCTGAGATGGAGTTTCGTTTGTGTGGTTTTACTTAACCAACCGCTTGTTATCGACCTAAATACGTTTCTTGCTACTATAATCAAATTAGAGAGTGTTATTTCCTATAACTTATTTTGGTTGTAGTAACAATGCCTTTAATGTTAATGAGCTTGCCCTCTACATTCCTTATACATTTTTTCTGTTTTTGCAAGTATAATCGTTGTGTATATTTCGTTAAACTTAGAAACTAAACTATTTTGTAATATTTTTAACTATTTTATTTTGCCAATATTCTCACCAATTACTGTAAGTTGGTGCGAAACACCAACCAAATCAATCATCAAAAAGATGTTTTCAAATCACGTGGTATGTGTGCCAGTGCAGCAACCATGGCAGACAACAAAACAAGATTAATGAAACACATACTACAGCTTCTTTCGTAGGGACAACCATCTAACGCAGATGCTGACATGCCGTGGCTCTGGCATATATGCGGCAATATGCCTGAGGTGTGATGCTAAGTACACAAACCAAAAACAGGTTTTTGTGCCACTGGAGTTTCCAACAATGTCAGTGGAATAAGTTCAAAGAAAATAAGCAATGAGACAAAGTAGCACTACACCACGCGAAAATCAATTCAAATTCGTCACCAAAAAAATGGACAAGCTACTAGCTAAGATAATATAAAGATTACACATTTGGTAAACGCATTGTAGATTTTCTGTTTACAACACACATTTCGCTTTCTCGCAAATATTTATCTGAAAAATAATCGATATAAAAATATATAGATTTTTGTCTTGAGGGTTTGTGCAAAACTGCTTTTAATTATTAACTATGTTTAATTTTTATTACATTAAGTTTTTCCTTCATAAAAAAAAACTTAACACTGGGTTGAAAATCCTGTTCAGAAAGAGCCAGCACTGGTGTAAAGCCCACATCCATTGTTTAGCCAAGAAATATGGAAGCTTGTGTTTTTATCATTCCGTCACCACTTATCTTATTTGTATTAGGACAATCAACAGAAGTCTGACATAATGTGGTATACAGGCGGTTGTAACAGACAATCACTTTACTCACTGACCGCTTTTTATTAGCATGTTTGCAGTTACGTATAAAAACATCAATAGTCATAACATATCTTTCTATAGTCATCACTCATCATCATTTAGAAATAATACAGTTTTCTTTTTTTCTGGAAAAATTGCTTTGTTGAATGAACACATTTTACTTGAATGAGCTGTGGTGAACATGGTTAAATTTGTTAACACAAAACTACATACTTGTACAGTACTTCCTCGATTATCCGGTCAAGTTGGGTCAATATTTTCAAAAATCTGACCGGATAAGCAAAAAAAACGGATAATTGAATTTGTATTTTTACCGAGCACGCACGCAAATCGCCGCCATGGGCCTGACACCCGCTATGGGACGAAGCCTCGATCAGAAGGACGCGGGCGATCCGCGACGCGCGCAAGACGAATTCTATACGCCACAATTCCGGAGCGCTCCAAAAGCGACCGGATTCGGCGATGGGCTCATCCCGCTTCACTCGCCGTTACTGAGGGAATCCTCGTTAGTTTCTTTTCCTCCGCTTAGTAATATGCTTAAATTCAGCGGGTAGTCTCGTCCGACCTCAGGCCGAAATGTAAGAGACGTCACACGTGCCGAGGATCGACGACGTTCGCGATCGATCGCGGCGACTTGGCGAAACGAGGACACCTCTTCGAGGTCGATCCGCCGCCGCCGCGCTCTCCGATCGCGTGCCGGACCCTTGCTGACTTCGACGGGACGGCGGAGACACAGGTCTCCGTCCGACTCCGCATTCGCCCGGGCGACGGGCGCGCCGGGATTGCTTTTCAGACGACCCTGAGGCGGGCGTGGTCCCGGGATTAACCCGAGGCCGCAATTCGCGTTCAGAACGTCGATGCTCAATGTGTCCTGCAATTCACACTAATTCACGCAGCTAGCTGCGTTCTTCATCAACTCGCGAGCCGAATGATCCACCGCCAAGAGCCATCATCGTTTATCGTTTCAGCTTCTACGAAGCAGTCACAGGTTTGAATGTGAGCGCCGAGCGGACGATCTGGCGACCGTCACTTGAAACCGCGGGGGTACTCGACGCCCGTGAAAGACTTGTGCCTTGTCGAGCGCCTCAACGGGCGCGTCTTGACCTCGACAAGCGCGAGAGGCGGCCGGTTTCCCGGCGACGCCGCCGCAGCTCGAGCGGGAGCCTCCGTTCGTTTCGATAATGATTCTTCCGCAGGTTCACCTACGGAAACCTTGTTACGACTTTTACTTCCTCTAAATGATCAAGTTAGATCGTCTTTTCGGACACCGGTTCGGCCGTTGCCAGCCGCTCCGGGTCCAATCGGAGGACCTCACTAAACCATTCAATCGATAGTAGCTACGGCGGCGATACAACGTCAATTGAAAAATAAAAACCAGAGTAATCTCACGCATATGATAGTTGCAAGTGCAATCATGCGAAGTAAAACGACCTCCCAAAGTCATTGATCACTCGGCCGGATAATCGAATGCCGGTTAAACGAGGGACGGATAATCGAGGAAGTACTTGTATATGTATATCTGCATCTTTTTCTGAGAAAATGAGAGATAAATCTTCGATCACCATTGCCACCCCCTATATCATGACCACTTTCATGCGACACAGAATATCTTGAAATTGCATTGTATAACATTCTGTTTTGCCGTTGAGACCACTCCAATACACAGTCCATAAACACAATAAAGTTGGTGCAAATCAAGTAACTGAACCCTGCCTGACACGACCATTATTGTGTAATGGTTATTTTCACATAATGCATTATTATGTAAAAATTCACAAACTTTCACTGTCACTTTTCACTCATTCACTCTTTGTGTTCGAGCACACAGATTAGCGCATAGCATATGCGATGAGCAAGCAAACGTATCTGCAGTTTCATATTTTTCAACACTTTTTAAATGGTTTTAATATGTGTAAAAGAGTCGTTGTTTTGAAAGAAAACATACTGCCCATCGTCTAACACGAGATATAAACGATATGTATGAAATTTCAGCAGTGGGATTAAAACAGGCATATCAAAAAGTTGTTATAGTAGAAAAGGATTAATTGGGCATCGCATTTATGGGATGTGTATCATATGTTGTTCAACAATGCATATAATTATGCATTGAATGCTTATTCCGCGTGTCTCAAATACAACGAGATCAAAAAACACAGTTTATAGTCTATACGGTCTTTTATGCAATGGTGATGTCATACTTTAGTGTAAAATCCACACATGCGACTGCCCTGCTCACACGATCACTTCAATACGGTCTTGCGGGTGGTCGACTTATCTGGGGCTTTACTGCATGTAGCTCATACGTGATTAAAAATTGTGAAACTGAGATGCACAAACAAACATTTTGGTGACCATGACACCACAGATGCAAACATAAATAAAGAAAATTAAACCTTAATTAAAGCCATGAATGTGATGTAGTGTTGATTAAAGAAACCAAAAACGTTTCTTACACAAGCTCCAAAATACTGTTTCATCGACCCTTAAGAAATCAAGCAACCCACTTTGAGAACCAATGATCTAGAGATCATTTCTTATAGAGCAGGATAACATATAAATGCTAGATATCATCAATAAAACTGAATTTATACCATACTGCATTATACCAATCAACTAACCAACAGTGTAACACACCATAAACAACACACACTTGATATTGGATATCACACATTAGCTTAGCCAATTTATTCAAAATAAATGATCTATTATTATATTCATTAACAGTCCTAAGTTTGGCTGTGTCATTGGATATGTGCCAGTAGCCTTCTCTCTGAGGGTTAATCAAGGATCTATATAGGGAGTTATAATCTGTCCAGTAAGAAGTGATACCTTCCAACAATGCCAAGTGTCTTTAAGCAAACCCATTAGGAAACATTTTTAGTGTATGATTCATAGACTTTGTAGATCAGGGGTTCTTAAACTTTTTGGCACACGCCCCCCTTGACGGTACCTAAAAAATCCGCGCCTCACCTCATTGCAAAATAAATAAGCATTAAAGAAAACAACAATTTATTTTCAATTAACTTTCATTAATGTGACAGATGTAGTTGTTTTTGGGAAACCAAACGTTTAACTCGCGGCTTTGTAGAAGATAATGCACATCCTTAATGAAGAATGTAGAAGATAAAGCACATTTGTTATCTCTCGCGCCCCCCTTATGAACCTTACACGCCCCCCCAGTTTAAGAACCACTGTTGTAGATCACCCATATATAAACACAAAATCTACAGAATAAATACAAATCGAACTCAAACAAATGATTAGGAAAAAAAATCCAAAATATTTACACCCTATGCACAGTAAATCATCTAAAGAAAGAATGTCACACAACCACCAAACAATTGGAGCAATCAATGTACCTTTCTTCTGCAGATGGCTTGATAACATCTTCATTCCCGCATTTTTGCTTTCCTTCCTTTATTGAAAATTTTGAGATTGCAGAGCTTGATTCACCACAAATTACCATAACAAGTTGTTGAAGTTCTTTCAACATATCAGAATTGGGATTTGTACTTAACATTCTATAAAAAATATAAATATTTAGTAGATTTTACTTTTTAAAGGGTCCCTTTAACAAAATTTTCACCAAATAATTTAATGTGTTTGCAAATAATTACATGTGACATTATTTTAAAGTATTTTGTACGAATAAGTTTACTATTAAATCATAGTTTGCTTGAATTCGAGCTTTCTTTCTGCTCTGGGGCAGGGCACCACTTTTTTGGTTAACTCATAATAAAACATATTCTGAAAATCGGGTTTTCCTATGACATAACGAGCATTAACTTTATGTTTTTGGTAATTCAAGTTGAAGGCAAGTTAACTACAGTTTTATAGCAAATTCAGCTGATACAACGCATTTTGGTAGCGGAAAAAGTTAACATCTGCAATTAATTGTCCATTAAAGGAAAAAAATAGGTGTTTTTCTGTAGTTATACGAATAGCTTGTCCAAACTAGGCTGTGATAGAAATGCAAATGGTAATCACTGCAGTGCAAATGTTATGGCTTACAACAGTTTTGTAAAGATAGAGTTTACCAGTAAACTGATCAATGTTAAAATATCTCCTAAACCATTGGCTTACTGGTTTAGAACAAGCAAAATTAGAAAATTGAGCTTAAACACACATTTTAGATGTGGGCTAGAATTATTAGGCCTATGATAACCTTACTGACCAAATCAGCATTTGATAATTTGACCAGGTAGCTCAACGCCAGGGGTGGGGAAAATGTTTCATTTATTTGTGTTCAAATATTATTGTGTTGGATATTACTTTTGACCCAATAATTACCAAATGGACCATTTAATTATAAACTTGACGTTATTGAAATCAAATACAGTTTTATTATATCTTGATAAATGCAACCATTGTCATGATCTATCCAGTAGTCTTTTAGACTGTAGTGGCAACAAAGAGAAAATCTTAGTGCAACCTTCATTCATTTGACTCAATTCTCTGCTTTCCTGAGAGCTTCAGCCAGGCTCATTCATGTTCGCTCAGTTATGTTATCCTCCTTTCATTTCCATTGTCTGCTTCTCCTTTTCCTTTCTGTTATTATACCTTGCAAAATTGTATTTGAGAGTCTGTTGATCTTGCTACATGACAATAACATTATAGTTGTCTTCTTTTTATAGTGGGCACAATGACTGCATAAGAACTAGTTCTATAGATGACTCAGTTTTTAAATTCTTAGTTGCTAAAATGTGGTCTTTGTATGAGATGCCCAAAAGTCTACAAAATCATCTTATTTTCATTGCCAAAAATCTTCTTTTGATGTCTGTAGTGAGTGTCCAGGGTTCACAGCTATATAAGAGTATAGAAATGACAAGGGTGACATTAGTCTGATTTTCGTCATCTGTAATTTTTTATCGGCATTAATTTGCATGCCCGGTCCGGTCAAGACATCTTAACAAGGCGCTCTGCTAGATTTGCCAGTTCTTCTTCACTACCACTGAACCCGTCAATATCATCAGCATACCTAAATTTTGTGATTGTCTTGCCTCCAATGCTGATTGTTTCCTCATGGTGTTCCAGGGCATCCATTATTCTTTCCAGGAAGATGTTTTACAATGTGGGGGAGTGTAAACAAACCTTCTTTGTCTTACTTTGACCATATTTTTGAACCAATCTCCAATGTTGTTATTGAGATAAACTGCACTGCTGGCTTTAGGGTAAACGTTTTTGTTTCAATAAGGCTGTAGTTGATATTGCAAAGCTGCCATACTGTAAACAGTTTTCTGCGATTTTTAAGTTTTCAAGAGCTGTAATGTGAGCCAAGATCTAAGTACAGATACCGTATTGATTTCAAATGTGTTTGCATGGAATGCATGGATGGTTAAAAATGTTAGTTAGTCCAAATTGAGGGGTTAAAATATATCCAATAAATATGTTACACAATAAAGTAAGTTAATTTATGCAAAATGCATGAAAGTTCAGCGCTGTTAGATAATTATGTAAGTCTCATAAATACTTTCAATTATGAGAAACACCACTTACAATTTTATCTTTTGCAGTTTAAAAAAGGCTGAGTATTCTCTGATGATACCAACTTCTTTGGCCAGTTTGGTAAAATCCACTAAATTATGTTTCATCTGTTACAGCATAAGACACAATTTTTAAAAACTATAAAAGTAAATAAAACATTGCAAATTATGAACAAATGACATTCAGAGAGTTCGAGCATAAAATATAAGCAGTAAAAATAAAACTTCCGCTGCAAATAATATAAGTTTCTGCATGACAAAAAAAACTTTAAGTAAAGAGAATTGATTTAAATTTATAAGAACACGCTTATTGCAAGTTTATTTGCATAAAAGAACAAAAAGGTAATGATTTATAACTTTAAAAACCTGGAGACTAAGAACATCCTTGAATTTAGAAGGTGATCTATTTTTTGTCAATTGAGCTGCAGCTTGCGAAACAGCAGAAGCTTCCTTCAGATAACCACAATCAATAAAACTTTCAACCAAGGTTCTGTTTCAATAAGAAAATGAATAAGATTGGCGTTAAGCTCTTAAATAGTAAAAATAACAAAAAACATCTAATCTATAATCACTACTTTAACTGCTGTATATACCGGAATATAAGCCCTTATTTTGACAAAAACATTAGACCAAAAAACAAGAGTCGAAAAATGAAAAAGAAACGATATGAATGAGCGAAAAAACGCAAATCTTGGACAACTGATCACTGGAGGAATATGATGTTTACAGGTGAGAGCCATTTTTATGTTAGAAGCAAGGAAGGGGGTTTAAACGCCTGACCAAAAAATTATGTCCCTTTGGCCAAATTCTGTTTGTGCAATACACAGACCATATGCTATTATCTTTAGACAACAAACTTAAAGAAATTTACATGCGAAGAAAAGCTCGGGTTCCAAATAGCGACTGTCAGAACAGCGACTTTCAATAGAGCGACCACACGACAGCGATTCATTTAAAACAGCGACTGTCAATAGAGCGACTACACGACAGCGATTCATCAAAAACAGCGACTGCCACAACAGCGACCTCACTTCTTTTATTAAATC